>NW_027044499.1:0-15624 GCF_964019385.1 Sycon ciliatum | reverse complement strand
TGGACAAGAAATAGGGGAAGGAAGAGGAACATCAAAACAATAATAAAGAATTTGCAACGACAGGTATTGTACAAAGACAGCTATTGTACAAATGATAAGGACGTTGATGTTGTTATGGGGATTACAAAGGAAATATCTTTAACAGTCGTTGTTCAAGTCTCTTGGCTATTGAACATGAAACGCAGCAGATGTGCATCTACATGTTAAGGACAGTTCTTAGTATTTTAACCGAACCTTGGATAGCCTCCTGTTGCACAATAGCCAGGTCTCCTCCCTGCACAATCCGGAGGCATTGAGCAGTCTCCCCCCACCAAGCCTCCCAGGGCACCGACAACCACAGGGACCACGTCAACCTGGGTGAGGGACCAAATTCTGGAAATCTCCCGCTTCAAGTCATAATATTTCGAGCGCTTTTCAGCCATTTTCTTATTGATGTTGTTCTCACCAGGGACGTTGATGTCTATAATGTATTCGATGCGCTCTTTGTCATCAACAAGGAGCAGATCGGGCCTGTTTGCTGATAGTCTCAGGTCAGTTTGGACCGAATACTCCCAAAAGAGCCGATACCGATCACTTTTGACCAATGCCTTGAGTTGGTGGTCGAATCGTGAAGCACCAGTAGGTAGATCTCGTGCTCTACACATTTCGAAGTGCACATATTTTACTATCCGGTTATGACGTTCGATGTAACTGGTCCGAGCAAGAACTGGGCAGGCACTGACAATGTGGTCAATTGTTTCTAAGCTGCCCTTGCAAAGCCTGCAATTGGCATCAGTTCGAGCAATTGACTTCATTGTGGCGCATTGGTAATTTTCGTTTTGAGGGATTGGTCTTGTGCTGCCATAATCATGCCTTCAGTTGAAGGTTTCAGTGTTCTTGATTTCAGCCACATCAAAGTACGCTCCTTATCGAGGCGATTTTCCTCCAAGTGGCTCCAATATCTCCCATGCATCGGCATAGTGGAAAGTGTTTTGGATTTTCGCTCTGCGCACGCTTGTTTAATGGTATGCTTATTGGGTAAAGCTGGTCCAGCTGCTGGCAGATCCAAACTCGACAGGAACTTAGCGGCCTTTGCAGTTATTATTATTATTATTATTATTAAAAAGCTTACGTGGAGGTAAAAATGTAATTAACGCAATAAATAGATATTAATTTTGATTTGCCAGTAATCCTCTGATGAGATGGCCACGAAAACGTTCAAGGAACAAGATACTATACATGAAAACAAGTTTTGCTTATGGTGTTTGTACTGAGTGCGCAGCTTACTCTATTTATTGCGTTAATTATTATTATTATTATTATTGACACCTTTGGTCAAATCGTTGCGTGCTTCTGCAAATAGAGTTTGCCAAGGATGGTATGGGGACGACTCTGGCGCAGCAGGGAAGTTTGGTCCGCTCCGCGTGTGGTATGATAATATGAAAACTCATGGTGAAGATTATGGATACATTATTAATGAAAGCAAAACTCAGTTGCTTGTGAAGCCTGGGCTTGAGGTGGCTGCCAATGAGCACTTTGGAGACACGGCTATTGTCGTGAAGATGGATGGTGTTCGTTACCTTCGTGCTGGGTTGGTCACTTCCGCTTCCTGTCGTGATTTTGCAATTCAGCTTGCGGATGAGTGGATACAAGAGCTGAATGTTCTAAAAGAATTTGCGGCTGTTTAGCCTCATGCGGCTTATGCTGCGATGACACATGGTTTACAGCACAAATGGACATACTTGTTTCGGGCTATGGATTTGGGTGAGGAGGTACTTGCTCCTGTTGAGAATTGTCTTTCTCAGGGTTTTTTTGCCAGTTGTTGTGGGCAACCCCCATTGTCTGGCAGTGATCGGAGGGTGTTGAGACTCCCTATTCGTCATGGCGGGATGGCTATCCCGGAATTGGTTGCTATGTCTGCGCACCAACGGCGGCAGTCTGGCCACATTTCGGAACCTCTGGTGCTGGGGTGGCTACGTTGGGACATTGCATGTGCCTTCTAGATCTGTCGCCTCTCCGAGTCACAGGAGTGTAGTGTCCCGGAGTGACCACGTTGCCTCTACTCCTGTGGCAGTGATAGTGGATGCCGTGGGAGAGCGCAAGGCCCAGACCCATGCGCAGCAAAGGAAGGAAGCTGTGGCTGCTGCGAGCACGGCTGCTGAAGTGTTGTGTGATCGGGACTGAAGGCGTATTCTCGAACTATCAGAGAAGGGTGGCTCGTCCTGGCTGGCTGTATTACCTATCAGGAGGCATGGTTTTAGTTTGTCACGAAGAGACTTCCAGGACGCTGTCGCTTTGCGATATGGCTGGCCTTTGCAGTGTACGACTGAGTCCTGTGTATGTGGACATGAGTTTTCGGGTTTTTTTATTTTTTTTATTTTTTATTTTTTTTATTACTCAAATTTTGAAGATAAAAAGGAAAGCTTTGCAATAATAACAACAATAAAACGTAGCCTGTAGAATGTAAAAAGTCACTGAGTACAGTTTAATTCTATATCCATGTCCAGTATTTATAATAAAAATAATCTGCTGCAATTTATAGATTCTCACATGCGAGCAATCTGGGCCTCAGCAACAACCAGCTCAGCAGACTCCGGATGCCGAGCCGATCACTCACGGAAAAGACCCCGTGCACCCCGCAAACACATGATGCATGATCGCAACAGGGCAAATGAGAGACGGCATCTGATGTAAGATATTACGTGGGAGTACTGCTCCTTCCTCCTTTCCGCTCTCAATAACGCGATTCGGCGATAGAGTGATGTCGCCGCTCTTCCCATGCCACCACTTGCCGACAGCACAACAGGCATGAACGTCGCATGCTCCACCTCTCTCACTCTCTCTTCATAACATCGTCGCTTTTCTTTTTCATGGCGCCGATAGACAGTGGTGTGTGGTGCAGATCGATTTGAGCGTGCATGAGGATTAAAACCCCGTATATCAAGTAAAGTACGCTCAAAACGACTGCCCCACAAACCACTGACCGCTACATCAAGCCGCGCATGCTCCTCCACAATAGCAGACCTGTATCTCATTCTCTCTCCAGTGAGTGGCTGCAGCTGTGGCTCAATGGAGACATTGTGACAGGTCTCTTGAAGGAGAGAGGCTGTCACATCCCGGATCTCATTATGGCGGATAATGGTAAACCCACCAAGGGGACATGACAAGGCATGGTCAATACCATTGTCCTGTCCACAAGAGCAATGAGTTGGTAACCTCGGCGGCATCCAACCATAACGGAGGCACAAGCCGTCCATGAACTCAGCTTTGCTCAGTGAAAAACCATACTTTTTCAATGGACGGCAAGTCAGCCAACTCGAGGCGCCAGGTTCACGGGCGAGGACAAGGGTGTGTCGCAAGGCGTCCGACGCATCATTGCTGATACGCCGTGCCGACTCCGCCTGGCTATGACGCACTTCCTTCTTCCTCTTCGCCTTCTCCCGCTGGATGCCAATCAGAGAATTCCCAATATCAGAAACACGATCCACGATACGCCGGGAGAGAGATGCTGTGATGGCGACAGACGACTCATACTGGGCGCACAAAGTCATAGGGCTGACCAGGCCCAGGCCACCCAAACGACAGGGCATTGCTAGTACTTCCCTCAACACTGTGCCAGGCGGTGGCCGACCCGTCATTGCTGGTATAAGCTTCGTGGTTATCACGTCCTCCAGTGGCTGGAACTGGGACGGAGAAATAGACTGAACGCGGCATAGGAAAGCCCAGCGACTTCTCAAGCCCGAGACATATGCATAATATGCTGCCTGGGGCTGCGAGCGAGCGAAATCAGCCAACCGAGTTAGCTCATCAGCCCACTCCCGGACCTTAGTCGATACAAAGTTCTCCTTGAAATCAGCTGAGCCGATGGCTGCCCCCAGGTACCGGGCTCCATTACACGTAACGACGACACTGGTGTCGCTGAACAGCTCAAGTGCCTCACGATAGCAACGCTCCTTCACCACCAGAATCGATTTTGATGCATTTGGGAAATATCCATAAGCTGGGCCATCACTTGCCAAGATGTCCCACCAACGACGGAGCCTACACAACACACTCGCCGCTGCGGAGTCATCTGCAAACCAAGACTGGATAGTCCCGGCTTGTTTTGCTTTGTGCACGAGAGGCATCATGCCAATGGCATACATGTACATTGCCAGAGGGTCTCCCTGGGTTGTCCCCTCCTCCGACAAGATGCAATCACCGTCGACATATAGGCATGCAGGCGTGCTGTAGGTGTTAATTAAAACAGTGGCCAGAGGCGGGCAAAGATGTTGAACATTCCGAAGGCAGACGCTGCGATTCAGGCGATTGAAAGCATTTGTAGCGTCTGCCATCAGAACTCCATCAGTCTCTTCACGAGCAAACGCCTCCTGCATAGCATGTATGCCCGCCTCCACCCCGCAGTCCTGACCGGCACACAGCTGGGAGCAGCCAACAACCTGCTGAACCGCAGGGCCAACAATGGACACAATTGCTTTCCCCACAATGCGGCGAACAACCTCGCCGATGCCAATTGGTCTGACACCAGGCCGCTTGTCCAAGGGCAGCAAGCGACATGCAGTGAATGCCATCAATGCACCAGCATCAATATGCTCAGTGGCCACTCTCCTGGCACAAGAAGCAAGCGCATCACACAACCCATCCGAAGCGTCCGTGAAACTGGAGCACATATGACGCCAGGCATCAGCATCGACACCGCTGGGTCCTGCTGCGCCCTGTGTGCCTAGCGCTGCCTGTCGGATAGCACGGCGCCCCAGCGAAGCAAAATAGATTGGATGCGGAGGAGGGGGCGGCTGTCCTTGTATTAGAGCCTCGTCGCACAGGGGCTCAGCCTCAGGATGCTTCTGCTTCAATATATCGATTATTGGAACACCGTCAATTTCATCACTGATGCTGTGCACTCCACCACCACGATCAGCACCAAGGCAGCGCAGAGCAGCCGATAGCCTCCCAGATGCGACACAATCCGCAAACTCTCGTGCAGGATCATCAGGACGACCTCGACCCCTTGTACTGGACTTCTCTCGGAGATTGTGGATAGTCTCTGTTTGCAACAATAATTCATTAATCTGACCATGAAACCACTGGTCCAAACGCCTGTCTAGGAGCTTGGCATGAGCAGGAGGATCACTGCGCGGAACCTGCAGCATCAGCATCTGAAATACTGCTGCCACCATCAACGCGCTGTCAGCGTATGATCCTGCATCACCAAAACAGTTGAAATAAGTAGATAGAGTTGTTATAAATCTCCGGCCAACATTTCCGCGAGGCACTTGAAATGCATTCGGAGCAAGGTGCACACACTTGTCATATGCTGTGGAAAGAGCCGTCATAGTCTCAGCTGCCGTCAAATTCCCCAGACAAAACGTTTCACGAGGGGCTGTCACATGGCCGCAGTCATCCACACCAGGTACTACTGTGGTCGCCAAGGGTCGATCCTGAACATGTTCCTCTGGAGAAGACTCCGCCAATGGCTGAGCACAATGAACCGCACCACCATCACGCGCAATGGCTGCACATGACGAAGCAGCACAAACGCCATGGACAGCATCAAGGTCGTTACTGTCAGGAACCAATGCCACAGGGACACTGGCACGCAAAGGTCCAGCCACGGAACTGCAACGAGAAACAACAGCCACTGGCACTGTTGAAATGTCATCACCCACATGTGCACTCTCATCAGCAGCCGCCATCCGAAGAACAGCATTATGGGCATGGTTCGAGTTACCTCCACCGCCAGCATTGGACGATACCATGTTGTTCACTGGAAACAGAGGACCCACATCGCCGTTCCGCAAGATTAACGAGATGTTGTGAGGATTCCGACATTTCTCACTCACGCCAGGTTTGCAGTCCAAACAAGCCCGACCATCACGCTTACATTTGCATTGCCGGCACTGATCACCTGTCTGAGTACACCGGCAACACGCCCGTGGTGCATTTTCAGTCGAGACCCGGCTCCGCCCCAGATCTTCTGGCTCTTCGTACTCATTCTGCTCACCTGCGGACAACGGCTGGAAACACAAACTCGCAGGATCTTCACCAGTTGTGCTCATCCGTTGATGCACCGGAAGCACTATTAGGCCGTCCTTGTTCACAGCATCCATTGCCACAGGGGCAGGTCCATTTTGCGGTAGCAAGGATCCAAGGGTAAAACTGGAGTTTAGGTACTTGTGTATCTACTGAAAAAGGATGAGCTACTTCTGGACAGCCCGGCATCGGCTGGCCTGTCAAACTGCACGGATAAGCCCTGTGACCATTGATTTGACTGTCTCGGCCAGCACTCTATAATAAATTTTGGTACGGTATCTGTGCACCGTATGTGCCGGATACGGTGTGGATATGGAGATTACATGTTAGCCATCTGGCTGGTTTTAACGGTCATTGTTTTCGCCAGGTTTGCTTTGAATTTTTGGCATTTTATATGATTTTTTCGGTTAGATAGATTTCGGTACATCTTCCAGGTTTCGTGATATTTTCGAAACTTTACTTCAAAATTGATGGATTTTTTTCTGTAAAAATTCCCGATATTTTGCTTAGAGAATTACCGGCAAACTTTGCCTACAAGTCATGATTCAGGCTGTTTTCCCTAGGAAAGGTAGCGAGTATTTTGAAGTACACTGTAAACTAAGTACTTGGGCTATTTTGAAGTATTTTCTATTCTTCTTTCGATTACAATGATTCTTGCTTTTAGTTGCACTAAGTTTTAGATTGCTCAGGAGAACAAGCGAAGAAAAGACTTTGTGACTTGGTTTTACCATTCTTCATCAATCTCAAAGTAACCCCAAATCTATTAAAAGCAAAGATCATGCTCTTCCCGCGACAGCCGGAATTCCCGCGGCCAATCGCCGGATATTTGACAAAAAGGATGTCCATTCATTCCCGTGGGAACTCATGCACCAGCACACCCAAAACAGAACACCTCTTCTACAAAATTTATTTCAACATTTTGGGAAAGCGGAACTGAAAATAGATGTGGTCACTGGTCAAGCGGATGGCACAGGGTATGATTGTCGAATGCAATGCACCATGCATTCGAAGTACCGATCCTGGTGCTCCTTGAACCGCTCACGCCACATAAATTCCACCAAGTATGTGGGAAATAAGGTGTCAGATGTTCCGAACATGCGTTTCAGCTGCCGCTTTGCTCTCATCCACATATTCTCCACGTTGTTGGTATGGACATCGCGGTCATTGGGGTTCACGAAGTTAGCTTCATGAATCACAACATCATGTTGAAAGATGCCCCCATGTATCGTCGAGAGATTGGCATATGCAGCCCATCCATCCGACATGATGCGTGTCCCGGGGAGGAGCCACTGAGCTATTAGGGCAGTCAGTGTTGCTGCCGTGCGATCCGGAACAACTTGCATGATGCAAGTTCCGGTGTCCCTTTCGATTGCACCAAAGACCCAGTGGCCATCTCTCCATTGACCGCGATGGTACTTCCGGTGAAAGTATTTCGACTCATCAATTTCCACCACCCGAGGCTTGCCTTCATCATCGAAGCCTCCGAGATGGTATGGGTTATTGGTGAGGTACTCACCTGCCACGTCTCGAAGAAAATTATACCAATCAAGGAGTGGCTTCTCCGTCACCTTGTAACACCTTGTAATTTCCTTCTGCGGCTCTTGCTTGGCCCAGAAGACGATGATCTTCATCAATAAATCAAGAGGCAAATGGCTCCGTTGGAAGAATGAGCCAACACGAACGCTCTTGACGTAGCTGTCACGTTGGCATCGCCAACGATATCCATCAATGCCTCCGTTATACACTGAAAAGGTACAGCGTTGATTGCACGTTGGACACACATGAACGTTAGCAATCAAGCCATAACGTGCCACTAGCTCGATTCCACGCCCCTGACAGAACTCGATGATGATGGTGTCAAGGAATACTATCCCCTCGAGCATACCGTTGTAATCCAATACTTCCTCAGGTGGAATAATAAATTTACGGGGAGCGGCCATTTTCAATACTGAAGGGAACGTTGAAGTGTTTCAGTTTTGCGGTTAATCAAGAGAAACGAATGAGAAACAATTGAAACTGCTCAGAGTCAACGCAAGTTGACTGTTTGGGCCGACAATCGTTCTTATAAGGAGCTGAAGAACCCCTCGGAATCATGGAATCTCCATATCCGTTACGTACATGTACATGATTGTATACATGTACAAGGTGTTAGATACATATCTAAACCTTGTTTTAGTTTACACATGTTGAATTATTGTTGTATTGTTATTGTTGTTGCTTTGTTTGTTTCACTCTGTTAAACCAACAACATGACTGTACATGTACACGGTATGGATATGGAGATTCCATGAGACAGGCCAGAGAGTCGTAAAATACCGGGTATTTTACGACTCCCTTAGTCAGGCCGCAGGGTTTTCCTCATACGGTGCATAGTAGGCCTCGCCCAAATATGCTAGAAAAAAGAGCATATTATGCTCGTCGCATATCAGGGAAAACGTCCATAATATGCCAAAGGCTTAGCAAGATATGCAAAACGATATGCCAAAATATGCCAAAATATGCTCGACATAAGCAGAAAGTGTAGATCATTTCAGTAAAATTACAACCTTGGAATATTCATTGGCTTCACGGCTATCATGCTTATGGTGCAAATCAAAACACATGCGGAATAGTATGGCTGGGGTGTGTCCCCAGCAACCGTAATGATAGTGTTCATCCATGGGGGAATGTAGCAAACGCCTCAACCATTCCAAATTCATTCATAAAAGGCATTTCTGAACGCATTTTGTCCATAATATGAATGACTTTTCCTCATTTTCTTCAGAATATTTGAATTATATGCTGGCTTCATTCCAATATTCCCTTTGTCGCTCAATATGCCATATATGAACTGTGTCACAAAATATGCGGAAATATGCGCAAGCATATTTGGTCGAGGACTTGTGCATAGCCATACGTCATGTATTCTAGCAATTCAAAAATATCCAGCAAATTTATTTTGGAGGAAAATCTCTGTGCATGTAACCATGCATCGGGTGACCACTTGACCACTTCCGGCGAATATATATTATATAAATTGTTATACACACTAGTCAGAACAACAGATGGCTTGATCAGTCACTGGCATGAAACTTTAACCCTTTGCGTGCTGAGTACGAGTTAACTCGCACTTTATGCATGACCTGATCCACTACGTACGAGTTAACTCGCAAAAAAATCGCGCGATATATCGCAGCGCATAGACCAGTGTACAAACTTTCGTAACTTCGTCAAACCTAAACGCATCGCGACAATCAATACACCGTTGGAAAGGTATTGACCTCATCTTTCTGGTGATATAAAGTTATTTGCGATAGGATAAGAATTCATTGAGCGGCGACAAGATGAACACGGAAATCACGGCCCAGAGTGAACGCGATTTTTTTGTTCATTACTTCTTTATGTTGAAGAGCGTGGCAGGGGATTTCCCTTTGGCACGGCGCATGCGTGATGGACATCAAATGAAGTGCTTGGATCTGAGCTTTGCAGCGCAGTTAGAATTGTGCAAATCTGTTGAATTTGGGCAAGAAGCCGAACAAGAATGTGAAATTTAGTTGTTGTGCCGTTCCGAGGCTCGGTCGAGTGGAAGTGGCCCTGATGTGTCTATGGAGCTGAGAGCTGCCAGGATGGATTCGCTTGGTCCTGGTCTTTCCAACGAGCCCAGGACGATGAAAATCTATCAAGGTGGAGTGAAATGAGAATAAATTTCGTTCGGAGCTGTGAGTGCATACTCCACCAAGAGAGTCAGTGCGCTGGAAAGCCAGTGGATTGGAGAAAAGGGGCTCAGCATGCAAAGGGTTAAGTTGTGACTGACCACCCATCTGTTGTTCTGACTAGTGTGTCACGGCTCTACCTTCCCGGTATCGAGCTCTCTTGGATTTCTGCTGGAATTCACAACAGTATAATTTTTTATATATATAAATATTTATTACAACATCCCAAGACTCGGCGGAAACACCGGCCAATGTTAAGAGTGGGTGATTGCCAACCAAGGCGATAAATAAAAATAAGGGGAGGTAAAAAGAAAGAGTAGCAAAATGAACAGCAACAACAACTCCGTAAAGAAAGATAATGTCAAATAAAAACAGTGAAAAACACAGAGACGCAAAGGACATGTGGATAATGAGCGAACACGACTTTATAAACATGAAATTCACATTCAAATTTGGAAATAAATCGGAAAAAATCATATAAAATGCCAAAATTCAGAGTAAACCAGGCGAAAATAACGGCCGTTAAATCCAGCCAGATGGCTCAGGCGTACATGTATGGAATCTCCATATGCATACCGTATCCGGCACATACGGTGCACAGATACCGTAGCACATAGAGTACTGGCCGAGACAGTCAAATCAATGGTCACAGGGCTTATCCGTGCAGTTTGACAGGCCAGCCGATGCCCGGCTGTCCAGAAGTAGCTCATCCTTTTTCAGTAGACACACAAGTACCCAAACTCCAGTTTTACCCCCGGGAGACTCCATATCACCAGCCCCACCACCGGAGGACGACGCCAGTCAATGCCCGCATGCGAACGTCGACCCGAAACGCCAGCACACCAGAACGAGCAGACCCGCCACACCACCCGACGAGGAGACGCTGCGCGCTCATCCCACGCACAGCCCTGCACTGTGAACTGCACTGTCAGCTACGCACGTCACGTGCCAGCATGTACTGAGTTTAGTCTGTATCCCACGGCAGCGAGTCACCACGGTAGGGAGTCAGCAAGCAACGCACTGGCAAACCACATTCACCACCAACCCGAAGCCAAAGCAACAGGAATGGACAACCTGCTAGCAGGAGTACGCACAGCGCACCTGGTTGCCGAATAGAAGCTATAACCCAAGGAAATCTCCCCAAAAAGAACGAGAATCCGCCACATCCACTAAGCACCGTTCAGTAATAGTCCGTTGTCAAAATCCTGGATCTCCAACGAAAGAAAATTCCATTCAAAGTCAAGAGCACTGATTCCGCTACAGTATGTGTAACTCAGCACTACCATCAAGTCTCATCAACATGAGTTTTCGGTCGAGCACCAACTTTGTTGTAGTCGTCGGGGTTTCCTACCCTACGGCGTAATGAAGTTCGTGATCTCCTGGCGGAAAAGCTCACAATGGTTTGTTCCGCGGTTGGTACGGAACCGACACTTGCACCTCTAGCTGGCGAGCGTTTTCATTTTCGAACAGCGAACGTTAGTGAGGAGTCCAGACTCGATGTGAGCGCTCGGGGGTTTTGGAGCCGTGGGGAGGAGGCTTTTTTGATGTAAGGGTTTTTTGCCCAGATGCCCCTTTCTATCGCTCCAAATCTCTCAGCGTTCTCTACAAACAACATGGTGATTCTAAGTGCCGTGAGTATGAGGAGAGAGTTGTCAATGTAGAGCGTGGTTCGTTCACCCCTCTAGTGTTCGGTACTCATGGTGGTTGTAGTCCGTTGTGCACTTTTTTTAACGTCTTCGTCGCTTACAATGTCAGTCTTCTGGTAGCGTATACTCTGTTGTCATGAGTCTGCTGCGTGCCCGTCTCTCTTTCTCCTTACTGAGATCCAGTATTCTTTGTATCCTTGGTGCTCGTTCTCGCGGGGTTTCCCCGTCCAACGTTTTGTGGATAGTTCCGTCTTGGTGGCTGAGTCTCGTCTTGTTACGTAATTTTCTGATCTTCTATATATATATATTTCACGGTTCGCGTGAGACTCGGCCAAAGGCCCAGTTTTCCGCATCCGCAGGAACGCCACCACCCTCTTGGATCAAGGCGCAGATGCAGCTCCTAAGCGGTGGGAGGTGAGTAGATCAGACCCACCACAAAGTGGTCAAAGACCGAAATCCCATTCACTGCATCCATGTTTCCCTCGTGCCAGGCCACGAGTTCCCAATTAACTGTGGGTCGCAGCACGGCTGAAAAATACTTCCACTTCCCATGATCTTCTATACTGTGTTTATTTGTTTATTTAAAGGGGAAGTTAAGGCAAAAATTAAAATTTCACCAGTTGTAGTCTTCGGGGTGCTGAGTCGAATGGTCTTGGTCCGAGAAAGCTGAGACGCTCCCTTCCTACTTGAATCCCAATCGAACTCGCGCACTTCCACCGAAACTGGGTGACTGTGCCCTACAAGATGGGGATTTGTATGCAAAAAATGTCACTAAAAGCGCCATTTCGTTCTTATAAAAGCACGGATGACCGCGATTGGCCCATATGTTGTAGTCTTTTGGACGCTGAGTCGACTGGTTTTGGTCCGAAAAGGCTGCGATGCAGCGTTCCTCCTTTATTCCCAATCGAACATGGTTGAACAAGCGGTCACGTGCTCCTGGGTGCCCAAATCACCTGGTCACCACGCCAGCAGGCGACAACTTTCACACCAAGGTTCAACTCGAGTGATAGGACTGCACCCAAAAAAGGTCAAACAGGCTAGTAAGTTGTACCCTGCAGGCACGGTGACCAGGTGACTGGCGTACGCAGGAGCACGTGACCGCTTGTTCAACCATGTTCGATTGGGAATAAAGGAGGAACGCTGCATCGCAGCCTTTTTGGACCAAAACCAATCGACTCAGCGTCCAAAAGAGTACAACATTTGGGCCAATCGCGGTCATCCATGCTTTTATAAGAACGAAATGGCGCTTTTAGTGACATTTTGCATACAAATCCCCATCTAGTAAGGCGCAGTCACCCAGTTTCGGTGGAAGTGCGCGAGTTCGATTGGGATTCAAGTAGGAAGGGAGCGTCTCAGCTTCCTCGGACCAAGACCATTCGACTCAGCACCCCGAAGACTACAACTGGTGAAATTTTAATTTTTGCCTTAACTTCCCCTTTAAAAAATAAAAATTGATTTGAAGTTTTTTTGGATTCCGATATACATGTACATGTACTTGTATGTTTTCATTGCCTATACGTTGCCTATACGTTTCATTTTATTTTATTTTTTGATCAATGATCATTAGTTATGCGTTCAGTGCCAGTTGGTCCCACCTTCCAACCCGGCAAATGTCCAGAGTTTGATAAAACCATTCAAAGCATCACTATTATTTTGTAATACTTCTAAATATAAAAATAAGAATAATACAATATACTTTCACATAAAACAAGCTTAGTGCAGCACTAATCACGGGAGGGCAACCCGACCCTCCACCATCGCCAACTCACGAATAGGTTTTGGCGGATAATGCTGGCATTATATCGAGCATTATACACCATCCGGTGCATTACGAGCATTATAAAGCATTACGAGGCCAAAAATGGCATTATACGACGTTCTACATGACTGCATAGTAGATCTACATTCTACACACATCGTCGTCATGTACAGATTCGTATCGGCTATAGCGTTGGTCTTTGATTGGCAACATTTATTTCTATACCGATAGTATACGCGATGTATTATCATATCATGCATGGTACCAAACAGATCGTGGCGCGCAGTGCCAGGCCCAGTATACTGCATGCAGTAGTGCTACCTAGCTGTGGTCCATGGATCCAGTACACTTTCGGTGTGGAAACTCTCGCAGAAACTTCCGGTCCCGGAAGTCTATCTTCGGCCATCAACTTTTTGAAGATCCAGGTAACAACGCCGAACCAACGAAACAAATGTGAGCCAGCATGGAACGGTGGAGGTGCGCACACGCACACATTCCAGACCTTACCCGGTTACCGTCCACAATGTTACAAAAAACATTCTTCATTGAAGCAAGAGTCCATGTCTTTGTCGAAGAGTAACGCTGGACTTTCACCGGACATTGACCATTGTGTAAGACCAGCTAACTAGCAACCAACGCTGATGGCTGACTCGCCGCGGTGCCGTTCTTGGGATTGGGAGGAAGCTGGGCTTTCTCCAGATGAGCTTTTGGCGGAGTCCTCTGATGATAGTGATGTCGTCGAGTTGAAAACTGCAGATCCTGCCGCGATAGCGAGGAAGCGGTCTTTTCAGAAAACAGCTATTACCGAGTCAGAAAATGATTCCAAAAGGACGCGAGTAGCTCATGGACAGAGCACTGAAGTGGCCATCAGTGCCCAAACAGGGGTGCGGGAGTTCCCAGATGAGCCGCTCAAAAGCGACTGTGGCAAGTAGTTGGTGTGATTGGCATGCCATACAACATTGTCAGGGAAAAAGAGTATAATCATGTCCCATATTGCTACCGCGAGACACAAACAAGGAAAGTCACGTTTGGACAGGGAAACTCAGAGGCAGAAGCTGGTCAAGGAGTCCTTCTTGGCGTATCAGAAACGACTTGGGAAGACTCTAGCTGGCACCAGTCTTACTGAGGCCGTTAGTTCAGCCGAGTCTCTGCGGCGGATCCAGATTGGGCGTTCTATGTTGCATAGCATGGGTGCAATGTTATAGCGTTTTTCTTAGCCCAATACCGCAAGGTTCAGGTGCTTTTTTCCATCCGGCGGAGCTTTTATCAGCATTATTTGGAGCATTATTTGGCCTTTTGTGGAGCATTACTGAGAGCATTATATCCCATATTACCGAGCATTATCCGCCAACACCTACTCACGAAGCATGTGAACTGGACGGTGACGGGTCGACTGAGCACCCCGGACACACAACACAGCGAAACGTAGCAGCGCGAAAGACACCCGACGGCGATATTATCCCATCAACGACGAATAGCTACCTCCCGAAGATTGACACGTGAGCAGGCAAAGGCGCCTGAGGAAGGCCGTGGATGCCGGCGCAGCTGCCTCATTCACGGAAAACACCAAAGGCGCAAAGGCACCACGCTCAACATTTACTACTCTCTCTTGATATTGAAGTCTCGTAGCGCCCTTATGTTGCCGGAAGAGCGCGTCCAGGCTTCTGGACGCATAGGAAGAAGCGTCAGGATTAAACACCCTTACATCAAAAAATGCATCTTGCCCACGCGTCCAGAAACCTGGAGCGCTCACATCAAGGTGAGCCTCGACAGAGGTGTTCGCCGACCGGTCCTGAAAAACCTCACCCTCGACAGGGGCGAGAGGTGGCTCTACAGACACACTGGAGCAAACCTGGGTCAAGGCAACAGCGAACAGATCTCGTAGTTCATTATGTCGAATAGTTGTGAATCCCCCAAAAGCACAACTCAAAGCATGGCTAGTGGAAAAACCCGCCTCACAAGCACATACAGCAGGGGTGTCACGCAGCGGCTAGTCATAGCGTAACGCAATGGCATCGCGAAAGTCTCCCTTGGATAATTCTAAACCATGCTTAGCAATAGGGAGCACCGACAGCCATGATGAAACACCTGGCAGACCCAGTTCTTCCACGCGACGATTAACTTCCGAAGACAGGTGCGATTGAAGAGCACGCAAGCGCTCTGCCTGTCGCTCACCGTTTCATTCATTATTTAAACGGTCCTTTGAAAGGAAAGGAAAGAACATGATCACTACAGTGTCTTGGAAGATTAGATAACGTAGAAGGTAAGTGAAACGGTCTCCCTCTGCAGTAGAGGTGTAAGTGGAAAAAAAGGTCTGAAAACTTGGCCTGTGTTGCATTCTTGTGCTGTTGAGCACCCTGTGTTTCTGGCACACCTTGTCTTTATAGACGCCGACACTGCCAAGCTAGCCTGAGAAGCAGGGCGCCACCACCATTTCCCGCATTTGTTATGGAGCTTACTGGATGTAGTACTGCTTACATAGAAACATTGTTGAGCCACACTTACTCTACAGCGTCAC
>NW_027044498.1:0-41182 GCF_964019385.1 Sycon ciliatum | reverse complement strand
ATCCGCAGCTACATACGCAATGAGAGCGAATATCTCAGTGCAAAATGCCAGCCAAAAACTAAAAAACTGCTATGACAGAGGATATATCTGCAGGATAGAGCTTACATCTAAAACTGGCGGCAAAGAATTTAACTATGTGGCGAGGTACTAAGATGACTAAAGAAATTTACTCAATACCGTACTTGCTGCAGCAAGAGTCGATTAAATACAACATGTCAAAGCTAGCGAAGCTTCTAGGTGTTCAGCGATCTACAATTAAAAAGCATGAGAGTGACTCGGATAACATAAACCATGTTGTTATCGTTATGAATGGTGAATACGAACTGTTCAGCAAACACGGGAAAAGTGCGAAATGATTAAACGACATTATTTTTACACGTTGAATGTGCTTAATGTAAAAAGCTATAACAAGCTAGACGTAAGCAATACAATAACCGTCAAATCATGGCGTCAAGATCCAAAAGCTGTGATAGACAAGATCAAAGCGCTTCATATAGCACAAGCTGAAGATAAAGGCATTACTATAAAAGCTACTGTAATTTCATTGGTGCGACTATGAAATACGCATCTGTATGCAGTGGTATGGCTTGGAAAACGAATAGATTTTGTCGACAAACTAATAACATCTAGGTGACACTATGACTGAAGTTTATAACGGCAATACTACCACGCCAGCAGAAGAGGCTAACTTAGCTCAGACGCCGGTATGGTTTTATAAAGCACTTGAGAAACATTTGCGTATGAAATTTTTACTTGATGTTTGTGCGATTGGAGCAACTGCAAAATGTAAAAACTATTACTCACTGCTAGAACGCGACCAAGATTCATTGAAGCTACCATGGGCTACCGAGAATTTTTGCAATCCGCCTTATGATGATATTACGCCGTGGGTCGACAAGGCGACGATGGAAGCAGGGAAAGGCAATGTAACTGCGATGTTAATACCTGACAAGCCTGAAGTAGGTTATATTAGAAAGTGCCGCAGGTTTGCAGATACGATGATCCATATGCCATTTCGATTGAAATTCCTTCGACCTAACGGTGAGAAGTTTTTAGTGAAGAAAGGACCTGCAAAAGGTCGAGAGCAAGGGGCTAAGTTCCCTACAACTGTAGTACTGTTCACACCATGGGGTATTAACATGCCGGTGCGAGATGTCTACGTAGATTTTAGAGAGGTGATAAAATGAGGCTCGTCAGAGGGGTCGGCATAAATGATGCTAAGTACGTAGTAGGCCCCACTGTCAATGGTAAAAGAGTTTGGTGCCCTTATTACTTGGTATGGAGAAATATGCTGGATAGAGCGTACAGCCCAAAATACTCTAGAAAAGCGCCTACATACAAAGACACTACTGTCTGCAGAGAATGGCATCTATTCTCGACGTTTCGAAGTTGGATGGAGCTTCAAGACTGGAAGGGCATGGCTTTAGATAAAGATATTATAGCTCCAGGTAACAAGCACTACTCACCGGAAACATGCGCTTTTGTATCAGCTCAGGTAAATAACTTGCTGGTAGTAAAAGATGAGGTCAAGTTGCGAGGAACTGTGGGAATATATAAAACACCTTGCCAAAGTTCATACGTAGTTAGATTGAGAAAAGAAGGTGAGAGGCTTTACCTTGGAACATATCTAACTCTAGAAGAAGCATGTATCGTATATACCAAAGCTAAATCAGAATACATTTTAGAGGTAGCAGCCTGCCAAACTGATGAACGCATTGCGGAGGGGCTGCGCCTCCATGCTCAACTTTACATAGAAGGAAAATATAATGGCTAAACCGCATATAGCATTCTCGTGGTCTCGTCTGGAGAAATTCGAGCAATGCCCCCGAGCTTTCCAAGGCTTGTACGTGACAAAAGATTTCCCTAAACCGGATTTCGACGCGCCGCACTTTGATAAAGGTAACGCAGCACATTATCTGATGGAGAGTCACTTCAAGTCAGACACACCACTTAGGGGCTACGTGTACAAGTACAACGATACAAAAGGCAAGCCGCAGTTCACGATGGATAAACCGCACGGCACGATTGCTGGTGAGTTTTACTTTGACTTTACGTTTCTAAGTAAGTTTTGTAAGACGATTAAAAAGTCGAACAAGATCATGCCAGAGCTTCAGGTAACATTTGGTGTACGTATGGATCAGCTTTCCTGGTTCGACAAAAAAGCGTGGTGCCGGGTGATCTTCGATTTACTTATAATTGTAGGCACAACAGCTTATGTATTTGACTGGAAGACGGGGAAGATAAAAGAATATAGTGACCAGTTAAAATTGTTTGCAGGTGCTGTGATGTCAAAATTCCCTCAAGTAACAAAAGTGGTGACAGCATATATCTGGTTAGAGCATCCACATCAGCCTCCAGTACATAAAACATTTACTCGAGCAGATCATGAAGCTATCTGGATGGAGTTCGGAGATCGAGCTGAATTAATTCAGTTGGCCAACGAATCCGGAAACTGGCCAGCGAAGAAGAATAATTTTTGTAAGTGGTGTGATGCACTGCCAAATCAATGCCAATATAAACCGGAGTAGTTATGAACGACCAAGTAAAAAATCCGAAGCATTACCAAGTAATAGACGGTGTGGAGTCTATTGAGATAATTGCTAAGTCGATGACTGTTGAGCAGTACCACGGTTACTGCCTTGGCAATATATTGAAGTATCGAATTAGAGCTGGGAATAAAGACAAGCTTGAGCAAGATATAGCCAAAGCGGATTTCTACAAAGAGCTTTATGCTAGGCACAAGCACTTATGTCGAAACCAGCCATCTATCATATCTGGCGTTGGACCTAGTGAAATAGAATAAACACAATACTTGACAACTACGTAAAGTCAGTTATTATGTAAGTACAGAAGCGCTGGGTAACATTTTAAATATAGAGATGAACTATACAATAAAATTTTTAAGTTAAGGTCCAGCGCTTCTGAACATTTTTGCACAAGGCTTGTCAGTATTTTCTAAGCCTCATGGTGCCGTCAGCTTACGGTAGTGCATAAATAGCTAGTACTTACGGGGCGTCGTATAACACAGCAGGCTACTGGCTGGTACGCAAGTGTAGCAATAGTAACTTTACTTGTAAGCAGGTTCGATTCCTGCAAACTGTGTACGGTCGTCAGGTTCAATTCCTGGCAGGCGAGTGGGTAGTGGCTACCAGCCGTTGTGGTTCATGCCGGAAGCAGTTCTTACAATTAAATTTATTAACAACTAGGTGACAAAAAATGAGTGCATTACCGTTTAATAGAGAAGACATGTTAAAACAACTTGTAGCTAGGCTAGCTGATTGGCCTGAAGCAAATGATTTCAGACTAAATAAGTTACCACTATCACCTGCAAACGGATGGAGATGGAGTGTCAACAACTTGAATTATAGTGTGACGCTGCTCAGCGATGGTCATGATATGATTGTAAAAGGTGATTGGATAGCTGCTCAAACCCCTACAAAGCCTGCAAAGCCGCCAGCGTGTGAAGCGATGATTGATATTGAAACATTCGACGTTACACATGATGCCGTTGTATTCCAAGCGGCGATTGTTTTCTTTGATAAGACAGGCAAAAGTATTTATCAAGAGCAGTGGAGCTTAAATTTTGATGAGCAGTATGCTGCAGGTCGAGATGTTTCTGCTAGTACTATCGTCTTCCATTTAGGCATTCCAGATAATGCCAAGTTTGCACTTCAAGATAAAGACAAAGTTCAAATGTCTGAGTTTGTGGAGCAGCTGGCGGAGAACTTCAAAATTTTCAAACCTCGTCAAGTATGGGCGAAAGGTAGCTTTGACTTCAACATCCTTGAAAACTTGATGGAATATACCGGCAAGAACAAAGTGCCTTGGAAGTTCTACCAACTTCGTGAACTACGTACATTAATGCAAGAGTGCGGTGTGCCAAAAGGTGATGTGGAGCATAACGCATTGGCGGATTGCTTGGCTCAAATCGGACAGCTACTACAATGCCGCCACGTAGTTGAGCTTGGCAAAATTCAACACGAGTTGGTAGTACTAACTAATTCCGACACATCCCAGGAAGAAGGGCGAGAAGTTCGCGAAGAAGCTCTGCCAATCAATCCAGCTGAACTCGGTAGCGATACAGACAATTCTCAAGACCGGAGCTAGTCATGATTAAATGGTTCAAGAAATTATTTTACATTGTGCGCAGGTACGATGATATGTTTGAGCGACAAGATCGCCTGCATTCAATCCAAAGCGATGTAAACCTGCATGCATGCAACAGGCTAACAGCAGTTGAAGAAGATGTTAAGAAGCTCGAGCAAGCCGTCCACATTGCAGAGCAAGCGCGTCAAGATGCGAAGCAAGCTGTGCAGTACATCAAAGAACGTACTGAAGTAAACGCTGACATCAACATGCGTAGTAACTGCCCTAATACAATTATTGTAATAGGCCGTTATAAAAATCGCGATTATGTAGAAGTGTTTGATGTGGATCATATGGATCGACTTGTAGATGAGTTGAGGCATATGCAGAAGTTTCACCATAGAAAAGTAATTGATGGACCACCTCAATTCAAATCATTTATCGATCATAGCGTGGGCGAAGACTAGTGTCTCAGCCTGAAGAGAAAACGAAGAAGGCCGTTAAAGAAATGCTGGTAGAGTTGAGCCCAATTGTATTTCAATTCATGCCAGCAACAGGTTACGGCGGTAAGATTGGCATTCCTGATCATATCGCCTGCCTGCCGGTAACAATCACACCGGAGATGGTTGGCGAAACATTTGGAGCTTTTATTGGCATTGAGTCAAAAGGTCCTGATGGTGAGCTTCACGGCCTTCAACCGATTAAGATTGCTCAGATATTAGCTGCAGGTGGCTTTGCCCAAGTAGCGCGTAGTCCTGAAGATGCTGAGCGTATAAAGCAAATTATAATTGAGGTATACAAGTTATGAAGCCCGTAACACTATTTAAAATATCACGTCATAAAATTGAAGTGCATGATCGTGAAGATTATATATTCGCACATCGACCACTTCACACACCCACGCCAGTTATGGGTGGCGGTTCAGAACTTGCTGATGTAGCCTTTGAAACTGAACTGCGACAAGCACCGATTCATTGTCTTAGGTTCGGACACTCAGGCAGAAGTAACGATTTTTATTACAGCATCGATCCTAATGATCGAAAACTTATCTTGGATACCATCGAAAGTTCTGAGATTGAAACTCTTAAAGCCGCCAACAACATCAAGTTAAAGACAATTGAATTGGCTAGAAAAGAAATAACTCGAGTTATAAATGCCGGATTTTTTACCCGGCTAAAATGGCTATTCACAGGCGTAGAGATTTAGACGTTAGCGGAACGAACAAAACGAGAGTTAATAGAGTGATTTAGCGATAAATACGTCTATTAATGAAAAATTAAACTTTAACGGAGAAAATAGAATGCTGGACGCAAACGCAAGATACATACCTAAAGGAATTAAATTCTTTGTGCATGGTTATGTTAGCGAAGATAGCGAGCTTGTAAATTTAGGCGTTAAATCTGACCAATACTACTTATGTAAAATGATGGACAACTCTAATGAGAACCCACGATTTAGCATAAAGGTTAACGGCAAGGTTCATGTAGTTAAATACAAGTGCGATTACTCATTCTTAGTATATCAAGGTACACCAAACGGCAGAGGCTTCATTTGTGACGATGCCAAAGAGGCGTGTAGAAAGCTTATAGGTGATTTTAACCGCACGTACTGGAAAAGACGCCCAAAACAATTTTAAAGTAGGCTTAAGATGATTGTTAACAGGAACTATCCAAGTATTAGGTATATTCACCCACCAGTTAGTGGTCAATTTCGATTATGGTTGAGGTTGCAAATGGATAATTACAGACGAGCTTATGAGCTTTATGCAAATCAAGACTTAGAAGTTAAGCAATCAACTCAATTAGAATTTTAAAGTAGGATTTGAATATGTGTTACATGGAATCAAAAATGCAGGAACAAATTGAATCTGGTTTAGCTCGCATGGAACAATTAGAACGTCAGTATGATTATTTCTGCGAGTGGTATTTAGCAACTTTTGTTGACGGTGACGAAACCCTGATAAGTAAAACTTACTTAGATGAAAGATTTCAATTAAATTCACCAGTATCAGAAGTTAATTCAATGTGGCTCGGTTGGCGTTCAGCCAAGAGTCTATAAAAGTAGGATTTGTTATGGCTTTAAAACCTGAAAATAACCAATGGTATTTCGTTGAAATCATCAGTAAAGAAGGTGAGCAGCTATCACAAAGAGTATTACTTTCTAGAGATCGAAAATGGTGGATCTCATTGAATAATTCATGGGGGCACGAATGGAAAGTAAAACCTCTTTTTAAAATGGCTAAACAAGAACATTAAAGTAGACTTTAATAGAGAGCGCGGTGCGGTAACTACATCAACAAGATGTGAATAATTTAAAAGCAAAAGAAGGGATATGATAATGATTATAGCAGTAGATTTTGATGGGACTTGTGTGACAAATGAGTTCCCTAATATAGGCAAAAGTATCGGCGCTGAAGAAGTACTTCGTGCCTTGGTTGACAACGGTCATCAATTAATCTTGTGGACTATGCGCTCTGATAAAGAGTACGTGGAGGTAACGCCGGAGCAAGCTTTGTCAGGTATTAATACCGGAGCTGGTACGTATTTGACACAAGCTGTTAACTGGTTCAAAGAAAATAATATTGAACTGTGGGGCATCAATGAAAATCCAGAGCAAAGAAGCTGGACTGAATCGCCTAAAGCATTCGCCAGTATGTATATCGATGATTTGGCAATAGGCGCACCGTTACGCATGGCTGGCGATGTAGAAAAACCGTTCATCAACTGGGACGCACTAGCTGACTTTTTTGTGAAGTCTGGACTTATCAAAATACAAGCGCCGGAGGCGTAGATTATGAAATTACTTTTGACATTTGCTCTAACAATCATAGGACTTTTTGTATGTCCATTTTTAGTACTGTATTGCGAAGTAACGGGGAAGCGAGAATTCCCAAAACTATTTTTCGTTTTTGATAATGTTGAAGACGGTTATAACGCATTGAAGCGGCCATCGAATGCGGTCTGGTGGTCGACAATGAATAGATTAACCGGGAAGTCCGGCATTGTAAAAAAGTGGTGGTGCGCTTATAAGTGGTGTGCAATTCGCAATCCTGTATACAACACTCGCTACTGGTCTGTGACATCCTTGGACCTGACCAAAGTCCGACCTGACCGTTATATATTCGAAGGCAACACATGCCACAAGTCATATAAAAAATCATTTAAGAAGATACGCCAAAAGCTCGAGTATGATATTACAGTGTTTATAGGTGACAAGCCTTATAGCGGCAGCTATCGATTATGGCCAATCTCAAAAACGAGATCAATAAAACTGCTGTGGGGCTGGAAGATATACCCTTCGTTCTTTGTTTTGAACAAGACTGATACGTTGGAGAAATATTTTAAGCACCGTGCAATCTGGACCATCAACCTATCACTGGAGAAGGTGTAATGGAATTATTCGGAGCGCTTTTATTTACAATGCTAATTGTAGTGCCGATTGAAGCTGCGATTATCAGGCAGCAGGAAGATCTAGCCAATGTCAAGTGATGGTGTGATCATTGTCAAACATGCGAACCTTATGCTTGTGCCTTTGCAGAAATGTATGGGCGTAAAGTTCGACGACATTAAACGCAAGCCGGTATCTTATAAAAAACGTGACTACATGGTGATGGAGTGGAACTTCGACAACTGCCAGCGCATTGCTAACGTGGGAGTGAACATTGAAAATCCAGCACTGACTTCCTACGACTGGCCAGGAAGATTCACACCTTTTGATCATCAACGTACAACATTCAATTTTCTGCTAAACAACAAACGCTCATTCTGCTTTAACGATATCGGTACATCAAAAACGCTTACAGCATTGTGGGCAGCTGATTACTTACTTAGGCAAGGTCGTATTAAGAAAGTCTTGATAACGTCCACCTTGTCAACGCTGGAGCGTGTTTGGCGACTCGAAACAGCTACGCACTTGTTAGGTCGTAAATGTAATGTAACGCATGGCTCAATGACGAAGAAGCGTAGGATGAAGAATTTAGATGAGGATGTAGATTTCTATATCATCAACCACGACGGCTTAAAAGGTTTGACTGAAGAACTTAAAGCTAAGAAGTTCGATATGATTATTGTGGATGAAGGCGCAATTTTTCGAAATCCAAAGACAGCTCTGTGGAAGACGATGCACTACTTAGCCAATGAAGATACATTGGAATGGCTGTGGTGGTTGACGGGCAGCCCTATGCCAAAAGCGCCGACTGATGTGTGGGCTCAGGCAAGAATTGTTAATCCTGGCACTGTGCCAAAATATTTCTCACGCTTTCGTGAACAGGTTATGTTCAACATTGGTATGTACAAATGGATACCTCGCAAAGGCTGGGAGGATACTGTTTATTCGAGCGTACAACCAAGCATTCGATTCCATCGCGATGACTGTGTGGATATACCACCATGTACCTACGTTCCTCATCCGGTAGAAATGTCAGCATCTCAAAATAAAATTTATAAAAGCTTACTCGATAACTTCTTGGCTGAGTGCGCCAAAGGATTAATCACTGCAGCTAATGAAGGTGTGAAGTTAGTTAAGCTATTGCAGGTTGCGTGTGGAGCTGTATACCATGAAGACGGCGAAGTATCGTTGATTGATTGCGGTCCAAAGTTTAAAGAGCTTAAATCAATCTGTGAAGAAGCTGGCGACAAGCATATTATTTTCGTCCCTTATAAACATACAATTAAAAAGCTCAGTGATTGGTTCACTGCGAAACTTCCTGACAATACCTGGGGAGTGATTAACGGTGATGTAGGCAAAGCTGCTCGAGATAATATTTTCGATGAGTTCCAGAATGGTAGTCTCAATACAATCATTGCACATCCTGCAGCCATGGCTCATGGATTAACACTAACTGCAGCTAACGTGATTACGTGGTGGGGTCCGGTAGATGATTTTGAAATATACGAACAAGCAAATGGTCGTATCACTCGACCGGGACAGACGCGCAAGCAATATATCAAGCACCTTACGTGCAGCCCTCAAGAGAAAGCGGTATATGACAGACTTAAAAATAAAGAGTCAATGCAAGGAATCTTACTTGACATGATTAAGAAGTAGGTTTACACTCCTGTAAAGAAACTAACCGGAGGCAAACATGGCAGGTCCTACAATTAAACAAGCTGTTTCATCATTTATTAAGATGCGGCTGGAGAAGGCAAAACGTAAAAAAGAGTTGAAGAAGTGGGAGGATAGCATCAAGGATTCAGAAGCTAAGCTTGAATCTTATATCCGTGGCAAGATGAAGGATGTTGGTATCGATGCCTGTGGCTCTGATGGCAATACAGCATTCGAAAAAGAAGCTAACTTCGTAGCGATTGGAGACAAGCCTGCATTCGCTATGTTCCTCGCTAAGGATATGTTGTTAACGCTTCAACCTCACATGTACAAAACTGTTGAAGGAGAGTGGCAACCAGATGGTGAAGCTGTCCTTCAGGAAAACGCTGAGAAGTTACTCGAGGCAAATGCCTTTGATTTGATTAACCTCACAGCAAACAAAACGAATTGCATTGATTACATGAAGAATCAAGGTAAAGGGCTAATGCCTGATGGTATTAAGTACACAACTGAAGTAACACTTCAAATTCGCAAGGGGAGTAAATAATGTTCAAGAAAGCATTGGTAGCATCTACGATAGCTGTGCTAGGGGCAAGTACTGGATCGTTAGCAACTGTAAGTACGGCAACTGCAGCACCGTCTGAAACGTCGAGTGCGTCGCAAGTAGCTTTGAAAAACCAAAAAGCGCGAGCAGTTAAAAGCCAAAAAGGTGCGAGTACTCGTCTGACGCCAACAGGCTATAGACGTTTCTCAAATCCGCAAGTTAAGCAAACGTTCAAACAAAACCGTCGCAAAGAATTAGCGGCAAGTCGTAAAAAACGTAACAAGCAATTTTAGGAATTACTATGAGTAATGAAATCTCAATTTTTGAGCAGGGTAATGCGCAGTTACCTGCTCACCTGCAGCAATATGCAAGCCATGCTGAAGCGGCAGCAGCGATGGTTACAGGCTTTGCCTCACTACCTAAAATCTCACTTAAAGGTAAGCAGTTCCGTTATGTAAAAGACGATCAAGAATATGTTTACAAAATGGGGCAGCCGTTCCTTGGTGTTGTATTGGCTGTTGATCCAATGCAAGGCGTTGCAAAGTCATGGTATGCAGATGCTTATGATGGCGACAACGTAGAGCTACCAGACTGCTTTAGCTCTGATGGCCAGCGCCCTGATAGCTTAGCAGCGAAGAAGCAAGCTCGCTCATGTGCTGAGTGTCCTAAGAATCAGTTCGGCTCAGGCACAGATGCACAAGGCAATCCTTCAAAGGGCAAAGCGTGTAGTGACTTTAAAAACTTATTTGTAGTTGAGTCACACGCATTGGATGAACAAGTCTCTGTTCTTCGTGTACCGGCAACAAGTTTGAAAAATCTTTCAGCTTATGGTGCAAAGCTTGCCAAAATTAAAATGCCGCCACAGTTAGTTGTGACAAAACTTGAATTCACAAATGCTGAATACCCACAGCTAGAGTTCGATGCTGTCAACTATCTAGACGAAGCTGACTCAGCCAAGATGATTGAGCGTAGTGAAAGTGACGAAGTTCAAAACGCATTGCCAAGTAAAAATACAATTGCGTCATTTGATCCTGACACTGGCGAAATCAAACCTGATCTTCCAGTACTGGGAGCACCTGCAGAAGTTGAATTAGAAATGACTGCAGAAGCAAATGGTATGTCACTCGAGCAATTTAGAAAAGCTGGCTGGAAAGACAAAGACCTAATTGCCAAAGGTTACGCTATTGAAGTAGCAGCTGCAGCGCCGCCTCCTCCGGAAGAAGAAGCTACGCCTCCTCCACCTCCGGAAGAAAAGGCCGAGCCTGTAAAAACAATGACAGCAAAAGCTGGCAACCATACTTATGAAGCGATGATCAACAACGGTTGGTCTGACAAACAATTAATCGACAAAGGCTTTATGGAGCTAAAATAACATGAAATTATTTATAGAAGGTTTTCAAGCATTCACACTAGAAAAACTAGCAATGGCAAATGGTGATGTAAAAGTGTACGCACCAGAGCTTGTATCGTACATCAATGATCAGCAGGCAATTATCAACAAGCTTAAAGAAGAAGTTAAAGCTGGTGTAGATCTAGCACCGCCACCGCCACCTGCTGAGCCTAAGTATGAAATTGTAGAAGCTGAGAATTTAAAACATTCTATTGAAACATTTAAAGCAGCTGGTTGGACTGAAGAGCAGTTGATTAAAGCCGGGCATTTAATAAAGCGTGAAGTTGTTGAAGATGTTCCTGCAGCACCTGCTGAAGAAGTAGCACCGCCACCGCCAGCTGAAGATGTTCCTGCAGCACCTGCTGACACTACACCACTTCCTCCTGCTGATGAGCCTGTACTTGTTGAAGGCCAGTTCGAAGTTGATGGTATTGTCTACATGATGACTGCAAAAGCTGCAGGCGCTAGCTACGATAAATTCACTAAGACTGGTTGGACAATCGCTAACTTACTTAAAGAAGGTTACGCTGAAGTGATCTCTGGTGCCAAAGAAGAGCCTGCAGAGAAACGTACTGAAGCATTTATCAATGCGCAAGGTGATTGGGAATCTCCAGCTGGTGAAATCTGGGATGAGAACAAGCACTCAATGGGTAGCAACAAAGTTCCTCCGGTAACTACCAAAGGTAAATTCAAAGCTACTCGTAGAAAGACGCCAGTTG
This sequence comes from Sycon ciliatum, assembly GCF_964019385.1. NCBI lineage: Eukaryota > Metazoa > Porifera > Calcarea > Leucosolenida > Sycettidae > Sycon > Sycon ciliatum. The sequence goes on along the minus strand of NW_027044498.1, from coordinate 29,400 downwards.
CAGAATCGAAGGCACCTGAAAACGACGTGCCTGCAGCACCGCAAGATGAAGTACCTGCAGCACCTGGTTCGAATATTATCAAAGATGCTGAAGGTGTGCCGCCTGCTCCAGGTGCTGCTGAGATTGACGCTGTACCGGAAGCTCCAGGTGCTGAATCAGAAGAAGAAATTGATGACGAACTAAACAACATCATCCAAAACTGGTAAGGAGATTGAGATGCTATCAAGTTCATACAGATCATTTCTTATAATGGACCAACTGCGTAGACGAGCTGGCATCTCAGTTACTCAGTTGCACGCTTTCTTAGAACTGTCAGAATCTAGTTATTCTCGTATCTCTAAGAAGGTTTATGCAAATGCTAGAGCAACATTGCAATATGATATCGAGAAACGTGTTGTCAGCATGGTTCAAGTTCTGCTAACCGCCTACGCGACGAATGCAATTTCTCGCACTACGCAGAGCCAGTCAGATGATATTATCCACGTTTTAAAAACTATCGAGGAAACGATGGTCGTTGAACATCCAGCTTTAATTGTGGATAGCTCAATGGATGACTTATTCAATGCTGCAAATAAGGTGCTTAGCACTTGACGTAACAGTTAGTTAACAACTACACTAAAAGGGTCATCATAACTTGGCGGTGTGATGGCTCGGGGCGCGTCCTTAAAGTACCTAACTTCCGCCAACGATTTACCGCCAATACAATCTAAATTGAACATTTAAAAGATGCCGCCAAGTTTCTATATTTAGGCGGTATTTTTATGTCTGTTAAACAATACTCTTTCTCCGGCCCTACAGCTGACGGTACAGTAGAGTCTCCAAGCATGAGTTACTTCATGGAGCGAGGCTACGCATCATTTATCTTTTATTCGGATGCAGCACTGACTCAAATTGTCACACCTACATCAGGTACTTTTACTTTTGAAGCTAGTGAGTTCGGAGACATTTACGGCTCCGTTGAGAAAGGTACTGCGATCGAAGCAAACACTGTAGGCCCTAGTGTGACATATGCCAGGCCTAACTGGTCAGGATCTACTCAGCACGCTCGCATAACTTTCGACACGATTGTTGGAGCGCCTTATTTCAAATGTAATATCTTTAGATATGAGGGGTAACTGATGGCTGATTTTCCAGGTGCTGTAGAAGGCTTTAACCCTTCCGATGATATGAGTGTAGAGCGTTTGGTTGAAGGTACGAGCCTGGCGGCTGATCAACAGCCTACCGGGACTGGCGCTGCAAACGCTATCCAAGTTACGTTCGGCGCTGCTATCGGAACTGCGGCTGATCCTGTCCAGATATTGTCCGATGGTACGCTGAGATTTAATAGAAGCGGTTTGTATACAATAAAAATCTCACTTCAATTCGGTCGTACAGGTGCTAACGGTGTTTCAGAGCTTTACTTTAGAGCCGCTTCCGGTCCAGTGCAGCTCGGTCGGAGTATTCATGTAAAACTGGTAAATAGCAATACACTGGCATACTTCGAAGATTTTTCAGATTTATACCTTCCTGCCGGTACTGATATATTTTTTGAAATTATGCGCGATCAATCAGGCAGTGATTCTGGAGGATTGTTTGAAACTGTACCTACTGATGCATCTTGGAATCCAGCGCCAAGTGCTTACATCCGAGTTGAACGTTTTGTCAGTATCTAAATAAAAAAGCCCTGCTGGTTAGTCAGGGCTTTTTGCTTGGAGGGTGTTTCAATGTACTAAGCAGCTTCAGTGTAACTCATCAAAGCTGCTTGGACAACCTACCTTCTCTATTCAAAGATGTAGAAATACCTATCAACTGCTTTCTGAGCCAGTGCATTTTTGCGCTTGGTGATCAGATCCTTTTGACGTTCTTTTTCATCTCGAGACATTGTAGTACTGCTCATGATTCTACGAATTTGCGCTGACATTTTGGACATACGTTTGCTGTACGTATTCAATGTGCTACGAGCGCGGAGTTTCGCAGCATTGTCAGTACGTATCTGACGGTACTCCTCCCGGCTTGTATCCTTAGCAGCTTTTAACGTCGATGCTAGTTGGCCAACTTCTGTCGTCATCTGGTAGAACAAATCAATCTGCTTACTTGATTGTACTGAACCAGTTCTGTAGAAATCACGCACCAGGTAAAGCTCAGAGGCTTTCTTCGTTGGAAGATCTGGAGCGTTACCAGTCATCCGATAGATATCATCAATCCCCTCGAGGATCATCGCACCTGTCGAACCTGTATAACCTTTGACTAAGTATTCTAATTTCTTAGGGCTACGTAAGTAATCAGGGAAACTGTTAGGCATTGACTGTGCCATATCCACTAGCAGTTTACTTGTCCACGCATCGAACTGCGCTGGCGGCAACATGAATTGCTGACCGTAATTGATAATAGGACGCTGACGGAACGGGTCTTCATTTGTTGCTATGGCATATGCAGGCGCTATTGCTTGCGGCAACTGCAGACCAAATGTCGTAGTCATAAAGCGTTTGATAGCTTTGCTTGCTGGCTCGGCTTGGTCAGCATATAACTGCTCAACAAAAAACTCCGGCATCGTACCAGTGATTTGGCCAACCTCAAAACCTTTTGGTATACGCCAGTGTTGCTTCTCACCATTGCCAAGGTCTAAGAAAAAATGATAGTTCATGGCTTTGTCTTCATCCTTGAGCTTGTTCATTTCCTCTTCATTTTCTTCCCAGTTCCAAAGTGATAGCACAGTAGCTGCTGCAGTCATCATTCCGGCTTTCAATGCGAATGGTTTCCAATCTTCTTTCACACCACGATATAATCTGTCTAAGCCTTGAATACGTGGATTTAAGAATGGTACAAGCGTCAATGCTATATCCATGGCAGCGTAGTCACTTCTTCTCGAGAAGTTCATTAAATCAAGTGCTTGATACTTCGCTTCGTCTTTGCTTGCGCCTGCTTTGATAAAATCATCGTACACAGTTTTTCTCGAGGCGTGTTCTGATGCTACTGCTATTTGCATATATAAACGCCATAGAGACTTCGTTCCTTCCCATGGTGACATCAACACCTTTTTAAACGTTGAGCGTTTTACGCCTGCTTTCTCGAGCTTCTTGCGTAGGTTGTCCGGCGTAACATTGGTGTAAGTATTGTAATTTACAAAACCTCCGGTCATCATTTCATTCATCCAAGCATTGTCACCAGTTGCAACCTTGGCAAAATTTTTCAGCCCTTTGCCAACAGTCTTCAACGGATTGTAGCCACTCTTGCTGTTTACAATAAATGCATTTGATAGCTCACGTACAAATGAACGTGCCAGGAAAGCAGGCATCACAGTAATCGAGCGCTGCAACAACTTGGTAGGCATGCCAGCAACTCTTAACCAGTTCTGAGCTTTGTAGGCACCAGTTGATTTTAAAGCTGCTAGCAGATGCTGATCTTCAACTTTGTAATAAACCGGACGCCCTTCCTTGTAAACTACAACAGTAGATTTATCCGTTGGTCGTGCAAATGATTTCAAACTTGCCCAGCGCTTCTCGTCAGACTTGGACATCTCCGGCATAGGCTCGCCGTCCAGTGCCGCATCTTCTTTCAGGTTGTTATACTCCTCACGCATTTCTGAAGCATTGACTAAACCTGGAATACCAAGTGAGTCATCTTCTCGAAGTGCTGCGTCGATAAATGCTGGATCATCTACAATCTTTTGCATTGCCACAGTACGCATTGAACCGTTGATGATGAACTCAGCGTTGCGAACAATGTTATCTAAAATTGGTATTTGACCTTCACCGCCTGATAATTTTTTAACTGCTCTTGCCACATCACCTGCAGTACGTTTTTTACCTCCAGGTGTCTTGGTAGACTTGTCATCACCGACACGATAGAACGGTACGTACATATCACTGTACCAGCCGTCAACTTTAGCTGCAGTACTGCCAACTTCTAATGCGTCAGCTTCAGTTTTGAAGTAGGTTTTATTTGCGTTGTATATTTCGTTTCCATCTTCGTCATAAGCGATGTAGCCACCAAAGGCATCTTCGCGATTGATCCAACCGGAAGCAATCGCAATATCAAGTACGCCTCGGTTCCAATCTCTAAATGCAGTTTGCTGGCGCTCAAATAAAGCTTTGGTATTTGGATTACGCTCGAGCCATTGGTCCATCACATCGATATTTTCTTGTGTGACAAAGTTCTCACGCCCTTGCTCCATTAGCTGTTTAGAGCGTTGCAGCAATAAGTATTGCTCGAAGCGGCGCAGATATCTCTCACCATGCTTGGCAACTTCTTCCAAAATTTGATTTAAGCCGGGCTTCGTTTCATCAGGAACAAGTGTACCATTTTCCATCTTCACGCCATGCTCATGTATTGCCATCGATGCGGCGACTTTAGAATTCCATGATTTATGCACAGCTGCAGTCGGAGAATCCTCGGCGCTCAGACGCCCGTCATAGTGTTTTCTTTCTGCAGACTCAACAGCGTAAGCACTAGACACTGAACGTCCTACCACGTTGCGCCAGTCTTTTAGAAATGACAACTTGTCAGAAACTGCAGACTTCAATCGTTCACGCAACGTCATTTTATTTCTAGGTACGCCCATTAACTCATCGCCTTGGCGGTCAACAGCATCTACACCTTCTTCAAAATAAGGGTCGTTCTTGCGTTGTTCTTGGATCTCTTCTTCCAGCAATATAACTTGTGCTTCCATCTCACGGACTTTTTTACCGGCAGAGATATCGACTCGTTCATCACGATCTAATGAAAGTCGCTCGATGTTCTGATTAAGCGTTTCAATTTCCTCGAGCTGGTCGATATTCTTCTCAGCAATTTTAAAACTGCTTGACTCACGAACTACCTGCAGCTGATCTCTCATTGCTTGATCCACACGATAGTCAGCATTGAGAAGCCTATCTGTGGCCATCATCAATTCAGTTAGCGCGTTGTTATCACCAGACTTAATGCCAAGCATTGCAGCAATTGTTTCTACGAACTTATTCCACAAGCTGCCGGAGTCCATCGGGATTGTCATCAGCAAGTCTTGGAACTCTGGATTAGTAAGCCCCCAGGAGATAAGCTCATCAACATTCTCCATGCCTATCTGAGCCAGATTAGTTTTCCGGTTGCCAGCCTGCATCCATACGACGCTTAACTTCTTTTATCGACAAGTTAAGGATTTGGTATAAATCAGTTACAGCGCTAGATAGTTGACTGCCTTCATTCGCTCGCAGGTTTCCGGTAATTAAAAGATCTTTAGTAACGCCATGTAATATTTCATGGACCACAGTTACTTCATTCATTCCATTTTCAGTGAGCGAGTCATCCTTTATGTAGATTGTATTCGTATCAGCTTTGAACATGCCACGCCAATTTTGATAGTTACCTGCAGGATTAGGATCGCCTAGTCCCACAGTTTCAATCTTAAGTCCCATTGGCACATTGTCTTTGATACGTTCTATTACCGCTCGCATCTCAGGTCGGTCAGACCTAGCTTTTACAAAATCGAGTACAGAGCTTGGCGTACCTCGTTTGACGGCTTCAGATAAAGTCGATGGCTCTGGTACAAGGTCTTTTGTAGTAACGCCTTCCGGTTCTCCGCCTCTGATGGTTTTAGCTTCAGTGGTGTCTTCTGTAACTTTTAGAGGCTTAGGATTTAGTTTTTTATAGATTGCAGCATTTACTTCTGCGACGGCACTAGTGCTATATTTCTGCGATGCTTCTATAACTGCTTCGTCCAATGATTTTCCTGTGCGGATCATATCTACTAATTTCCCAGCTACTACCTCAGCTTCAGTATTTGAGAATGCTAGGTCGGTTTCAACATCAATCGCAGCAATTAGATCCTTTCGCTCAGATGCTTTTATCGCTCCAAATACATCGGTCTGCGCAGCTGGCGCTTGATCCCGTTTTGCTTTGGACCCTGTCAATGAGAAGGTATCAGGACTAGGCGCAGCTTCTTTTGCAGCTTCAGCCTCTATATCTGCAAGTCGCTGAGCTTCGGCTTGAGCTTCCAGTTCTGTCTGTGCGTGCAAGTCAAAGTCTTCGGAAGCCTTAGCGTCAAATCCTGCAGATGTAAATACATCTCCTTCACGGTAGTCTCGACGGATCATATCCATAATATCTGACTCTGTGAGATTCTGGCCAAAGCCAAGTTCTTGCGCCAGCTCGATGATGTCATCAGCTTTCAACCCTCCTTCTTTGCGTACTGCAGGACGTCCAAACACACCTTTGAACTCGCCTCTACTTTTAAGGTCTGCAGGATCCATCCCTTGAGCAATCCAATGCTCTTTATCTAAGCCTCCACGTTTTGCCACTACCGTCATCAATGAATCAGTGTCTTTTACTTCCAACGCTTTCTTGAGAGCAGCGGCTTTTTTATCTATTTTTTTCGGAGGCGTATCAACTTCTACCGCGCTTCTTGGCTCCAATTGGATATCTAAACGTTGGCTAACTTCTTTAGCAGCTTCTGCAGAAACTTCAGCTGTAGCCGCTACAATCGCTCCGGCCATAGTATTGCCAGCTTCAAGTTCTCGAGTAACAACTGCAGCTGCTTTTGCTGCCGGTACGTTTTTAAATGGCAGCCCTGCTTCAACTGCCTGAGCTGCAGCTACTTCTTTTTTATTTATCGAAGGCTTAGGTTGCTTCGCTTCGACTTGTACGGCTGCGGAGGCTTCGCGTACTTTGGCCTCGACTGCTCGTTTGACTTTGATCGAAGGTCTTTTGGTCTTAGCTTTTGTTCTTGGTGGAGGTCTTTTAGCATTTTGTCCAAGTGTGTCATTCCCTGCCTTCTCCCTCGTATCAGAGCTACTCTCTGGTGCGGATTTTTGTCTAGCTGGTCTATCAGCGCTAACTGCCACTTTTCCAGGTTCAGCTGCAGAGTTTCTTCCAGATACTTTTTCAGTCGCTGCCCTAGCTGGCTGTTGTCTTCCACTATCAGTACTTTTTGCTTGTTCATTTGTCACCTTCTTACTTACTGGGTTTTTCGTGTCACCAAACTTAACCCACTGTTTAAAATCATCTACTGACATCTCAGTTATAGCGCCAGCACCTTTCCAACCTTTTGCATAATTTCGTCCATAGAACATTTTAGCTTGGTTTAAATTGTTCGCACCCATGACAACTTTGTGCTCATCAAATTTTCCGGTAGCTGGATCTATTTGGTCAACAACATATACTTTGTCAGACTCAGGGTTGTCACCGATGAACACATCAACATTATCGCCATCGGCACCTTCAGTATTTTGTAGTTCACCGTAATGATCTTTCATCTCGGTTTCCCACTTCGTACCGTCAGGAGCTACGCCTGTACGCTTGCTGCCTTTTGGATTTTCGATTGCGATGCCAAGGCCTTGGATATCGAGCAATCCTTTCTTGTAAGCACCAGCTTTTTTCTGCGCTTCTGTAGGTTGTGGCAATTCATTTTTCTCACTCGTTTGAGCTTCGTTTGCGGCAACATCAATCTCAGCCTTGACTGCAGCTTCACGCTCCACACCAAGTTCGCCAAGTTTCGCTTGCTTAGCTTTGCCAGCTTTTATGTTTTTTGGTTTTTCAGTACTGACTTGCTCAATCTCACTCTCAATCTCAGCAACTGAGCGACTTAATGCAGCTTGTTCTCCATCTTGCACAGCTGCTTCTGACTCAATAGCAGGCTCAGCTTCTACAGCAGGCTCAGCTTCTACTTGAGTGCCTTCTTCCTCCACTAGAATATCTTTTGTACCTTTTAGAACATCAGGCACTTCTACCTCTTGCTCCGGCGTTAGTGTTGGAACTGGAATGTCGACGACTTCATTAGGATCTTGTTCTCTGAATCTATCCATTGGACCTTTGGCAGCTTCCTCAGATTCGCGTCCCATTTTAATAAGCGCTTTCTGGCCGTCCGTTCTTTGAGGATATGGCGTAGCTAGTGCATCGTCATACAATGCTCCTATAATACTTTGGTCTAACATGCCAGCTTGTTTGTAGCCAGCAGCTGCATCTGCAAGATCTGCGTATTTAGCTATTAACTCATTAGCTGCTGCAGTCTCTTGCTCGAGTGACGTTGGCTCAGCTGCTGGCTCAGTTGTTTGATTGTTTAAAGCATCAAGAGGATCTGCTGCGATGTCATCAGTACCTTCACCAAATAGATTGTCGAGGTTGTCTTTCTTAGCTACTCGATCAAATCCACCACGTACTGCAGCACCTGTCGCAGTTGTACCTCCTGATTGGGCAAGACCTGCGATACCTTCCAATGCAATTCCGCCGGGATCGTAATCGCCTTCAGTCACAGTTTGTCCGGCAAACTCACCAGTCATTTCACCAACAGACTCGATACCTACATCAGCTGTTCCTTTGGCAACTTTTTTAAATGCTGACTGACCTGCGGCGCTCGATAGTAATTTACCACCGAACATTGCAAATACACCTTCAACTGCAGATACTGCCAAGCCACGTTTAGTCGCTTCAGATTCTGCCCAGTCCATAAATTCTTTGGACTCCATGATGTTAATGATGTCGCTCTCAGTCGCATCTTTCAGGCTGATACCTTTTTCCTGTAGGTTGTCCAATACTAAACCTTTCAGATGTGATCCTGCTTCAACTGCAAATGTACCAAGTGCCGTACCTGTCGATAGTCCGGCAATTGTACCTACACCTGGAAGTACTGCAGTACCTGCCGCCGCACCGCCACCACCAAGCGCTAGTGATGGCAATGATTGAGCTGCAGACTCAGCAACTGTGTATGCTAAACCTTTTGGATTTGTAACTGACTCGAGCATCAACTCACCAACAAGATCTAATGATTCAATCGTAGTGTCCCAGAATCCTTCAGCATCCGTAACGTCTTGACCTTCAGTCTCAGCTTTTGCCAAGAAGTTTTTGTAGTATTCCGGTGTCTCCGGTTGGTTCTTGATTGTATTTAAAAAGCTGCTTGCTGCAGTTTCTTTGTCAATCGCTCCCGTCATAGCTGCAGTTCCAATCACACCGGCTTTCATATTTCGGTAGCCATTTGATAGTGCACCGGCTATATCATCTAGGAAGCTAGGTGCTTCTCTATCTTCAGGCTCGTAGTATTTGGACAGGTCATACTTAGGTGCTTCAGTTTCTTCTGCAGTATCAAATGCACCGGATAGCATTGCTTCACGTAGTTCTGTGTCAGCTGCAGGATCGATAAATCCGCTATCTGGAGATTTTAATTTATTTCGTTCTGAGATGTATTTTTTAACTGAGGTTTGCGGTACGTCAGCTTCACTGGCGTATTTGAACTCTGAAGGCTCAGATGTTCCGTAATATTTTGATAGGTCAAATTCTGTTGGCATTTTTAATGTCTCTTAAAAGCGTTCACTTCTAAGAGACATTGTAACTCACTTTACCAAGTTGTCAACTCGGGTTGTTCAGAAAATCCTCAGCTTCTTTTTTCAGTGCTGCAGGTGCTTTTGGATCATTCATTATCTGCTGGGCAATTGCTTGGTAGTCGCTCTGGTTAAAGTCCTTTAGAATTCCCATTAACTGTGTATCAGCTTTTTTAGATTTCGTTGGCTTTGCTGCAGGCATCTCTTTAGCTTTTCCACCAGCCAAACTTTGAATATAGCTCCAGCCTTTTTCAGCATACTGCTCATCGAACTCATCTAGTCGGCCGTCTTTACGTGCCTTGCCTCGTTGAGTTGCGGCGAACTCTGCAGCTTTTTGCTCGTCTTCAAATAACGGGAAGTCTGTTGTATCCAAACTAAATAATCCAGCTTCACGGTTAGCTCGTTCTTCGCCCCACTTAAGGTCCTCAGCTTTTGACTCTTCTGACAGTTTGGCTTTTCCTTGGCCACGTTCAACGTAGGTATCAGTTTCCTTGTCATAATCTAACTGTTTGCCGGACTTCATTGTGATTGTCTCTTCACCTGTCATCTCATCAACTGAGCGTTCTTTTACTTCATCGGGTCTTGGAGCTTTGCCAGCTGTTCCTTTTAATTCCATCATCTCACGTTCGAAATCTTGAGATGCTTCACGCTCAGTTGTTTTAAAAGTTTGTGCTGCAGATGTTTCACCGGCACGAATTTTGGCTAATCGCTTTTCACGTTTCTCAGCCATCTGATCTTCAAGGGTTCGCTGTCCGAACATGGCTATGCCGTGCCCAGCACCTCGAGCTATCTTACTAAGCAGTCCCGCCATTTTGACCTCCACGCATTGCTTCCATTTGAGCCATATCATCTTGAGTTACGTTTTGCATTTGAGACTCTAGATCAGCGTCATCTACACCATACATTTCGATAAGAGCGTCTGATACAAGCGTCTTAGCTTCGTTGGCAAATTCATCTGTCGCTTCAAATAGTTTTGCTTCACTGCCTAAATCAATTAGCAAGTCGGCTATCTCATCTGTAGTTACAAGTATTAGTTCTTCAGGATATTCGTTATTGAACGTTTTTTCGATTTCACCCATGAGGAATGTAGCTGCGTCTGCGATACCGCCAGCTGGGTCTTCTGTTGCAATCATACCTAAAATTGCGTCACTGGATTCGTCGTTTTCATAAATGATTTCAGCTACCATCTGAAGAGCTGCATCATATGTTTCTTGCTCTTCAGGTGTTAAATTACTTTCATCAGCTTCAGTCGTAGGCGGTACGCCATTCGTAGTCGCTGGGACTGGAGATTGCTGCTCTGCTTGTGATACTAGACCATTAGCCATTTTGACTTCCTCCTGGCTTGTAGCTGTACGTAGGTTTGTACAAGTCGCCTTGCTGAGCCTGTGATATTAGCCCTAAATCGGTTTCGACGCCTTCGCCACCGTAGCCTACTCCTGCTATGTTCGAATTTGCTTGCTTTGCTTTCATCATCGCTTCATAGTTTTCCGCTTCTGAAGGTGTGAAAGCACTCGACAACATCTGACCGCCAATCATTGTAGCTGCAGGATTTGCTGCCATCCAACCACCTGCTTTGCTCGCTAGTGCACCGGCTTGTGATAATAACCCACCGCTTGCTGCAGTCGTGGTTACTGGTGCGGTAAGTGCTGCCGTAGCTGCTGGTGTAGCTGCTGCGGTAAGTCCTGGCATCGCAGTTGCAGTTGTAGTAGCTGCTGCTGGTACTGTACTAGCCGCTAATTCTGTGGCCGTGGCTGTAGTAGCTGCTGTACCTGTACCTGAGCCCCAAGCTCCTGCCGCTGCTCCTCCTGCGTAGATTAACGCTGCTCCTATCGCTAACTTGCCTAAATCAGATTTGGCAAAGCGTTTGACCTCTTTAAAAACTTTTTTGGCTATTTTGCCAATGCCTTTGAAGATCTTCTTAACGCCTCCAAAAACTTTACTTAAAAAACCCATTAGTATCTTCTCCGAACTAGCATAGTGCCGTTATTTGTAAAGCCGTTCTGATTGAGAAATCGATCTAGCTTTGTTTTTATTGGTGCAGTGTAGCATATCAATAAGCTTATTTTTCGTTTCGACCACCAGTCATGAAGCTTTCGTATCATGATTTCACCATCTCCATAAACCTCAGTATAGAAGGCTACAAGAATTGTATGGGCTTTTTCTGCATATGCAAACTCTTGAGTGCATGCTATAGCACCTCCCACGATACACCCGTTCTGGTCTTCCGATACGAGTACTAGGTATTTGGCACTTGATATCGCTTCAATAATCAAATGTTTTATTTTTGCTGTGCTTGCCATAAGCTGCAGCTTTTCAACTACCAGCTTGCGACCTAGTTTTATTAGCTGCTCAGTGTCACCTGGCCTTGCAACTCTAATCATTTTAAAATCCTTACCTTACAATTTCAGTACCTTCACCGCCGCCACCGCCTGCATTGCCTGCTCCTGCATATGGAGGAGGGCGGCCACCTCCTGGATTTGAAGGCCTTGCAGTCGCATTGCCTGTTCCTACACTCCACTGCCCTGGTAAAAACGCTGATAAGTCGATACCAGCTGTCGAACTGATTACTGACAAGCTAGTCTCCAATGTCCTTTTCAACTGATTTATAGCTGATTGCTTCTGAGCTGCTGATGTCTCCGGATTATTCAAGATATTCATCGCAGCTTCTTGGAAGTTAGAGTAGGCAGTAGATGCTTGTTGATTGCCTTGTAAAATCCCTTGGTGTTGAAACGTAACGTCTTCCAACCACTTTTTATAATCTATATCAATCGACTGCATTTCAGTCTGCAGCTCTCTATCACGATTTGATTCATCAGCTCTGAAGCCTTGTTCCGATGCCTGCATATCTGCTTGTAGTTGATTCTGAGCGGTTTGAATTGCCTCTCTGCTTGAGATATCGGCTTCAGTTTGCCATTGCGCTAAATTGTTCTGTTCTGCAGCAAGTTGTGCTTGCAAGTTTCTAGCTGCAGCATTATCTCCAGAGTTTACTGCTAGTTCTAATTGCTGCTGAAGTTCTGACAGCCTACGCTGTGATGCTTGAACTTCAGAGTTAGCTGTTGCATTCATCGCAGCAATTGCAGAGTTAGCTGTGGCTTGCTGCGCTGTCTGACGTTCTGACGATGCTAGTTGTCCGGCTTGCTGCACCAAAGGCATGGCTGAATCGATTGCTGCGCCCATAGAAGCTCTCTCACGCAATGATGAACCTCCGAGCCCTCTTGACTGAGCTAAGCGAGCGCCTTGTTTGCGAGCTAGTTGCATGTAAGGATTGTCTTCCTCGAGCATGCTGATGAGGCCTTTTCTAGATGCTGCCAGGATGTCCTCTTCTGACTTGCCGCTATAAGAACTACCTCTGTACGCTTTGCCTTGACCTGTCTCAGTTAGCGTACTAGGGTCGAAATTGTAGACAGGCTCACCCTCAGTATATTCCATAGGTATGTAGGTGCCGCGCTCAGATTCTATCGTATCCACCGTCACTGGCCTTGAATTTCTTGTAGTTTCAACAGGGTCAGTTCCTGTCGTAGGTGGTTGCTTCGGATGTATTTGAGGTCCGTCAGGTGTTGCTGGCATATCAACAAGGCGTCCACCCTGACCGGAGCCAGCGTCATCATCTACAATTGGAGTAGGTTTCTTTGGGTGTATTTGAGGTCCGTCCGGACGTACTTCCGGTAGCCCTGCAAATTTCCCTGTACCACTTGAGCCATCGTTAGCGCCTGGCAAGTCAGGGCGTACAGGCATCGTAGTGTAGTTTCCTTGAATAGGTTCGTTCTGTGCCGGAGGTCTTGTATATTTGTACTTCTGCATGTCGCCAGGCTCTACAGTAGCTCCTGCCTGTGTTACAAGTCCTCGCTGTGCTGGCATAATTCGTGACTGTACCATCTTCTCACCTTTTTATGTTCCGACTACTCGAATTAAAAATTCTTCTGTTAGCTTCAGTGTAGCGTTTATCGCCGTCCTATGGAAGTTTATACCTTCCTCAGTAATAAAGTAGTCCAAATCTTTGGTAGGTGTAAACGTTCCAGTACCTTCACCATTGGCTACTGTTATCAGTACGTTACCGACTTGCTGCCCTGCTCTGTCAGTGATGCTTACAGGAATTTCGCCGCTCAGTGTTTTATCTGAGAAGGAGCCTTCAAAGTTAAGTGTATCACCTAGCATCATTACATTATTTGCTTTGTCGCCAGTGATTGTAATTGTGATAATTTTCTCTTCGGCTTCAGCATAGTCAGCATAAGTATCAGGGCCTGTTTCAAGATTTTTTTCTCCTGTATACTCCAAAAGGAAATACTCAACTCCGTTAAAAGTGATCTCATCAAGGCCGTTAAAATACTTTATATCGTCCGGATAGCTTGAAGTGCCTGAAATTGTAAATTTTGGTAGTAATGTCTTCATAATTTATCCGCCACTATTTTGTATTGCAGGAGTCTGAAATCACTGCAAAAATGTTTTTCGCACAAGTATTGATCGTAGCTAATCTTAAAATATGAGAAGTTGTCCAAATTGGTTATATCTAGCTGCATCAGGTATTCATTATCGTCAGCTCCTTTTGAGATACATAATTGTAATGTATTCGCAAATGGTTCTCCTGTGCTTATTGCAGGCTGTAGTTGTGCTATGACATCGTACTCACCTGTTATAATGTTTAGCAAGATTAAACATTGTACTGTAGATTCCGATCCTTGTGTGTATGTATATACGGCATATACAAAATCTTTATTTTGCTTTGAGAATACCATGTTACCAAGCTGTGATACTCGCGTTGGTCCTGGGCTAGAGTTGATTATTCGTGAAGGATCGAATACTTTCTCAGTCCATGTTACCCCATCGTCATCACTATAGAAGTACGGCATCGATATAGCGTTGCTTTCATAGGACGGCTCTCCTCTATTTACCGCTAATCGAGATCCGTCTGCAGATATGTGTGAGAATGTCTTCGTATTAGGTATATTCGCCAGATATGTGATTGTAGATCTTACTCCATTATCTACGAGTATATTTGCTCTAGAGACTCCTGCAAAAATAAAACATTTCGTTAGATCTTCACTAAATGTCGCCATCGACAATGCTGCACTGGTGTATGTGTCAGGACTGCTCCATATCTCACTCCAGCTGACTGCAAAGTTCGTGGATTCAAAAAATCTTATAGTACCTGTGTTTATTAGCGTATCTTGAAATACTACTCGAATAAGGCTTCCATCAGGTGTACACTCGATTTTATATAGCTGGCTAGGAGAACTTACAGGTGAGGTCGTTGTGACTGCTGCAAGGACTGTTACCTGAGAAAACGAACTGCCATGGTCTGAACTGTAATTCACAAACATGTTTCCGGTGCTGACATCTACACCTAGCGCAAATATATACTTACCATCGGTTGAATTGCATACATCGGCCATTCTTGGAGTCGTACCTGTTGCAGAGTTTACAGTTGCAGAGGTGTTCGTATTTACACTTTGAGATGTATATGCCAGTCCTGCCGTTGTGTAAGCTGGCATATACATGCGATTATCTGTAGATGAGTACGAGCCTCTGGGATATAAAGTATTAGCGACCGTGCTGGTGTAGATAGCTTCTAACTTATACGAGTTAGGAAGTAGTGCTGCTAGCTCTGGGTACATTCCTGCATTTAGCACAGAGTAGTCCAAATTTAGAAGTGTGTTTCCTGCAGGTGTTTCAGCTGCATGTGTAGTGAGTATATCACCGACTACAGCTCCGCTTGGTTCGTTCTTGTTGTCCCAGCCTGACATTAGATTTGCCCCTCTAAACCGTTAACAGATACAGTTAGCTCGTTCGCTACATCTACATTTACATAGAGCTCTTGGCCTTCATCAAGTACAAGTCCTGTGTAAGTCCTTGGCTCAGCCGAGATCTCAAATGGAGGGCTTATCGCGTCTGCTGCTGCTGGCGCTCCTCCTGCAGTTACATATGCTTGCGCATTTACGTCATTGCCGTTCACTGATGATAGTGTCACTACTACAGTAGACGCTTCACCTGCTGGACCTGTGTAAACAAGATTGTTTCCAATCGCTGTACATAGTACACCTGCTAATCTGCCGTTTGCCATTCTATGACACTCCTCTTAAAAATTTTCGAACAACTGCTTGCTCAGCATTTACATTGTTTGCTGACTCAGCTGCTGATGCGGCTGATGCGGCTGCTTCATCTGCTGCTTGTACGGCAGCTGCGACGTCTTGAGATGTGGCTGCAGTACTGATTAGTTGAAAACTAGGTTGTGGCTCTAATAGATACAGCACTTCAGTAGCTTGATCTACTTTTATGTTTCCGGCGGCTATAGGATCTCCAACAGCGTCCACTATCGGTAATATTGTCTTGCCGTTCACACTTACATTTGCGTTCGCTGTATTCTCAAACTTCGCTTGAAATGTAATGGCCAAACCTTCGTAATAATCTCCAGTGAGATACGGAACTGTCACTTCATAAAAAGATCCGTCAGCTGATACGTCCTGACCATACTGGCTACGCTTGATATCTTGTTCAGTAGGTAATCTATCAAATCCTGCAGCTACGGCTTCAGAGTCGTTGTTTCTCACTGCAGATCTTATCGTCGTCAGTGGAACTTTGTCAGCCGCGCCGTTGTAGTAATCATTGGCCATTACCTTGAACTCCTCAAAATTCTTCGATACTTATAGTGGTATAGTACATCTTTTATAGTAAAGATGTCATCTGTCGCAGAATTGCTGTACATAATAAGACTTATCGAATCTCCGGTTCCTGTCAAATCTACGTATGCGTCTGATACAATTGTAGCATCAAATAAAGCTTGATCCCATAAACCGACATCCCATGCACTATTAAAGCCTGTCATAACATCGCTAGTTACATTTGTAGGCTGTGTATCAGCTGAGCCGTTGGAGTACTCGCCAATGACGGACACAGATGCTGTACCTGTAATTGTTACATCAAAAAATGCTCTGTAAAATCTTTTACGTATTGTTGGTGTATCTAAGAATTGAAAGACCGTTCTAAGCCATGCTTCCTTTTCGTTGCCGTCAAATGATCGTCCACGGTTCTGCTCGTAAACGTAGCCGTCATCGCCACCAAAAAATATTCTCTCGTCGCCATTTTCATCTTCGGCATTACTCATTACATTGATGTTGACGCCATAGTCATAAACGCCAAAACCGCTGATATTCCCTTCCTGAAATGTTAGGGAGATCCCTTGGCCATCTGATGTAAATACTGTGTAAATGTTGTTGGATAAGTTTACAGTTGACGCTACTAGGTCGCCCTTCAATGCTGCTATTAAAGGCTGTATAGTTCTCGAGACAGTTGCATTCTCAAAGTCACCGAAAGCTTCTACCCGGCTAAGCTCTATTATACCTCTATCGTCAACCATGTAAGTTGTCCCGATATGCTGTATGGTATATCGAATTGCTCCAGTTCTAGCGCTGGCTACTCTGAAGTTAAAAGTGTCTATGTTCTTACCGCTCAGTGCATGTGTAGTTCTTTTTGTTGTGATTATTAAAGCACTAGGCGCCGGGTCAAATCCGTTCACTGGAGCGCCTACAGCTATTTCTAATGTACCGGCTGCTGCATCAAATAAAAAAGGTTCTCCAGGTTCTGAATTTCTAACGAGCCCTCTGTCAAATCCTACGAACAGTTGATTCTCATATGTACTCACGAATAGCGGTGTGTCGGCATCTTGATTCTGCTGATCTGAATATATAGGGGATAAAAAATCTCCATCAGGGTCGTATTCAAACGTCGGATTTACTCCATCAGTTGTGTATACTCTGTAACGATCAATAGCGCCTGTGAAGTTGTGAGATACCCACTCATTTTTTCCGCCGGGCTTGAGTGTTATTGCTGCAGCTCCTACTGATACATCTGCTATTTTGGTAACACCTTCATTGATTACGCTGGCGTCTGCAAAACCTGTTGTATAGCCTGTAATTACAATATATCCGTTAGTAGATCCTGTTACTTCAGGTGCTACACGCTGCAGTATTGCATCATTTCCAGCGCCATCATTGATTGTCGTACCTGCAGCTGGAAAATCTGCCACCTTGCCGGTATAGAAAATTATGTATGAACTGCTTATTTGCGTCCAGCCATTATTAGTTGCTTTGTACATTCTAGCTTCAGAGCCGTCAAAATCGCGTACTGCTAGCGTAACTGTTTCATGGCGAAATACACCTCGAATAGTATTTATCCCAGGTACTACTTGGATCAGGTCGCGATAGTAGATTTCTTTATCATATCTGACATCATTGAACTTCTCGCTTTCAGATGCTGTTATATTTGCGTACTCTGTTGAGGTAGTGGTAGCAGTTGCCCCTGATGTACCTCCAGTAATCACTTCAGCTTCTAGAAATGTCCCTATCAGTTCTACAAAATAAAGCGCGTTATTTCCGATAGTCGTCAGTGTGCCTGTAGCTCCAGATGTACCACCTGTTATCGTTTCTGATTTTATAAATGTGCCTGTCGTGTTTTCCAGAGCTATTGCATAGAAATCGCTTCTAGTAGGCGATGCTTGTCCGTCAAATCTTTCATAACCTGCAGCTACTCTGTACCCTCCGTTGAGGTCGCACTCATAATTTTTAACTTCGAGTAATCTACCTGGATCGACACTTAGAGCAGGTGTTACTAAATCAAGACCTCCTCCAAATATTACGGCTTTACTTTCTTTTTGTCTCATTACGGCCAGCCATCAGATTCGTGAAAATCGCCTGATGATGGGACTGCTATTACATCAATAGCAACGTTGCCGTACTTGGCTCCTGCACCTTGATATCCTGGCAATTCTCTTGATTCCAGTTGGTCCCAGCGAGCTTTGAAATTTTCATCTGCCTGTATTTTAACTTCGTCTGCAGACTCATAGTTCGCGTAGTATTGAAGAGCTTTCCATACAATTACATCACGGTACTGTTCTGGAATGTTTGGCTCGTCAGAATTGTTCTCGAGTTCGATAGGTACTTTCCAGTACTCTATGGCAATCGTATCTTCTTGAGTAGGTGTATCATAAAATCTGAGCGCTTGGTCCGGCAATACTGTGAACTGCCAAGGGCTTCCAGATGTTTGAGGAGTTGGATCTATCTTTTTCTTTATCCATTGTACGAATATTAAATTTTGAGATTCAGCTTTTATCTGGGCAGTTGTTGTATCCCAAACGTTGTGCCCGGCTGGAGCTGGGTAATCTGATACGCCTATGATGACATCCACTGTGCCAAATACGTGCAGGAAGTTCCAATTTACCCATGTACCTTCAATCTCTGTACAGGCTCGCTGTACCCACTTTACAACGCGTTTAAGCTCGCCTACTTGATTTTGGACAGATGTAATCGTACCTGAGATACCTGCCTCTTCTACTAATCGCTCACAGAGATCTAGGTAAGTCTTGTACGATTCCATTTTATTCTCCGTTAAGTGCTTCTATTTCCGCCTGCAGCTTGGTGTATTCATTTTGAGCTTTTGTTAATTTACCTTTATTTGCTGCTGACGCATTTTCTTCCAAGGCTTTTTGAGCTGCTATGACCGCATCCGTTGCTGTTTGAAGTGCTTCAGCTTTTTTAGCTAGTAATTTTTTAGTAGCTTCTTCAACCGTTCCATCGTCCTGCTTGTTTTTAGCTTCTTTTGGATTTAAGCATTTGTGGTGAATGTTGTACATAAACTCACCTTGTTGGAACTTTGCATCTGGATGTACATCACATACGCCGTGAATCGTAGCGTAAGGTTTTTGAGGATTAAATTTCATATGTCACCTATAACAAATTAAAAATCAGAGTTTTTTAGTATGTGTTCGTTATTATACATTGAACGACACATTGTAATACCTTCTTGAAGATCTTCACCACAGTTTTTTGACTGCATGTATCTAGAGTCTTCTGAAAAATATTCAGGCTCCTCTTTGCGCATTTGCATATCTTGTTCGTAGTGCTCTTCAACGTCCTGTACGTTTACAGGTAAATCACCTTGCTTGATAAGAGTGTCGACACTATTTAAACCGCCAGTGTTTTGTTTTGCTCTATCTGGAACTGGAAAGCCAGCTGCTATGTAAGTGTTAAACATTTTTAGCTCCTAAAAGACTCAGGGAGTTTTTTAAGCTCCCTTCATCTAGGTGACAAACTTTTTTAGAACCAATCTATTGTAATAAATAGATTAGCATCGCCAGCCGTAGCTGCACCGTCAGTTGAAATGACGACACGAGTGTCTGCTGGCATTCGATTTTCGTCTGACGTACTGTCAGTAAAATCATTTGCAACTAAGTTTGCAGCGCTGACAGGTACTGATAGTGAACCGTACTTGTCAGTAGTAGTGCCATCACCGATGTTTACAGCTGCTGCTGCGCCAGTGATTGCTGTAGTATTCACAGCAGTTACTGAGTGAAGTCGACCTACCATACCTTTAGGACCTGCGATTGACTGCAGATTCGCACCTACTGTATCAATAGCTGCTGCCAGTACTGTATAGGTGATGCGCGTTGGTTCGTCATATGTAGACATATTAGCACACTCCTATAGTAAAGCCGCCGTCAATGCTTGACTTGTTGCCCATAGGGCGTTGGTCATCAGTCACTGACTCAGCGTTTTTAACTTCAATAGATTGAAATTCGCTAAGACCGTCACTTACACCGGCACTCATTGTTGTTTTAGGACCTTCTCCACCTTCGATAATTTCGTTGAAGTGAGTTTGATTTTCACCGGCATTTGCCAGCGTATCCTTCCCAATACCTTTAATTTCCATGATATTCCCCTGTTACTCGTTAGAGCCCCATTTCATTATACGGTTTTGAGACACATCAGATGAATTGTTGTGTACAATGCCAAAACCACCTAAGTAGTACCATGCGATACCGCGACTACGACCGAAATCAGTAGGAATCTTACCACGAATTTGCTCAGGTTCTACAATACATTCGGCAACTGTATCTGCACCAAAGAAATAAGCTTCGTCTGACTTGGCGTTTGCCCAGCCTTGAGATGCAATATTTGTCTGCTCTACAAAACGAATGCCTTCATAACGACCAGTTTCACCGTTAAAAATTAACTGCATACCTGTATCGGTGTATTGGTGAATGCTTTCCAATTCGTTTTTGAACGGTCGCAATGTAGTTGGGCGAGCCATTGAGAAGTAGTCGTCCTGGAAATACGGCGTAATATCACGCTCTTTCATTGCATCAGCGATTGCTTTTACATGATCCAAGCTCATCGACGCATCATTTACTGCTGCAGGTGTACCTGTTTCAGTAATTGCGATGGCCGTGGTGGAGTTACCGCCTGCTGGACATACTGTAAGCAGTGTCGCCGCAAATTGGTCGTAAGCACCGCGATCGAGCGTTTTACGCGCGTCGTTTTTCAATACTTTGTTGATTACTTCTTTAACTGGATGTTTAGATAAGTCATCTAGCTTTTTAGTGTACGGTACTGAGTTACCATATTCGGTTACAGTTAGCGTACCTTGAGAAATTGTATAATTCGTTTCAGGCATTGCATTTGTTTCTTGCAATGTCGAACCTTCGTCAGCGACATCTGAATACACGTTCCAGTTGAATTTGTCGCCTTTATTGTGCCCTTTTCCTTCTTTTATGTCACAGAATTGACGGAAACGACTCATTGGTTGCAATTCTGTACGAAGGAAATCAGATAGTTGATCTGAATACATGTAGCCACCAAGGGTGTCTGTATTCCATACTTGACCTGACATAGTAAACTCCAGTTTAGTTGGTTAGTTAGTTATTCATCATAAATATTTTGTCCGCGCGCTGCAGCCATCTTACGAAGATTATCTTCTCGAGTAGGAGCTTTCGGCTCTTGCGGAGCTTGTCTTCTCGCTGTTCGAGTACTGATACTCTGTGGCTTATTGCGCTTGGCTTCTCTTCGCGATTCTACAATTTGTTCAGTTGAACTGGGTTTTTGATTTATAGAATTTAGCCATTGATTTACTCGGTTCCCGGCTTCAGTGAATATATCATCGTAGCTAGGATTGTTGGCCATAAACTCTGGATCATGTTGCAGCTCATCTGTAATCAAATCGACTCTTCCTTTAAGGAACTCATCGCTTGCGATATGCTTGAACTCATCTTTCGATTGGAAGTTATTCCATGAGTCCTTTGCTCTGTTTTGCGAATCTACTTGAGCTACAATATCCAACACCTGACCAGTAAGGTCTTGAGGCTGTTCGGATGTAGTAGGCTTAATAGAGTCTGCAAACGCATCAACTGCGCCGTCAACATCGCCATCGTACAGATTTTCCAGTGCGCCCTTCAACGCATCTTTATCTACAACAGGTGTTTGGCTGTCATCTGGAGGGGTAGAAGCTACACTTTGTTGAATTGTACGTGCGTCATGGAGCATCCTATTTGCTTGTCCAAGTTTAGCATCAGCATTTTCATTCTTTTGATAATGCGTCACCATGTCATCAACTGGGACTTCCTGATCTACGCCTGCAACTTTTACCTTTACAAACGTCTGGCCGTCACGTACTACAACTGGAGTATCGTCAATGTTCGCAGGATTGTCAACTATTTCTGGATCATCGTTGATAATCGGCTCAGGGTCAGGCTCAAGCTCAGGGTCCACTTCTTCGAATTCGTCTTCGTTTTTAGCTAGATTATCTTCGGGAGATTCAATGCCTTGAGCTGCGTACTCTTCAGCTCGAGCTTCTTTGGCTCTCGCTACTGCTACATTCATCATTTCTTTGCGAGGGTCGTGATATATAATCTCGACTTTGCTCTCGTCATCGTTTTCAGTTTTTTTATCGCCTTCTGGCGCAGTTCCTGGTTTATTCATTGTCGTCACCTGTTGGAGTCTTATGTTGTAGAGTATTCAATGCTTCTTTGCCATCGATTAAAATTGTGGCAAGTACCTGCTCGAGCTTGATAATTGCTTTGTACTCGATCTGCAATTCCTGCAGTTGCTCAGGACTTTGAGCTTGCGCACACTCCTTCATTGTACGGACTTTATCAGTCGCGATAAACATTTGAATGGTCTTGCCGATATCAGTGTTTAACCATGTGCGTAGGTTGTCTGATGTACCTACTTTTTTATACAGCTCGTCAAGCACTTCTGCGTGGCTCTGCTCTATTTGCACCAGGTCCTCATCTGTGAGTACATCACTGCCTGCTAAATCGTTTATATCTGCCATAGTGTCACCTATTTAGTTTAAATTCCTGGCTTGCCAGTTTCTTTTTTATAGTCAAGTTCTTTCTTCTGTTCGAGTAAAACTTGGCGTTTGGTTTCTTCCTGGGCAGCGCCTAAGTCACGCTTGGTTTTATTCGCCTGGAAGTCTACATCAAGTTTCGCTTGAAGTTGAGCAATAGTAATGTTTTCCTGCATAGCTATGCGAGCATATCCTAACTCTCGATCTACTTCCATTTTAGCATTAGCGATCCGTTCTGCAGAATCGATTTTAGCAATTGCCACTTGGTCTTGAGCTTCTGCAGCGCCTTGTTCATAAGCTGCTTGGATATCTTCTTCAGTTGGACCTGTTTCCTGCCCGTCCTCTTTGGCAAGTAAGAAGCGTTTTCCATCTTGGAAGCCTGCAGCACTGAACATTTCAGATGCGATCTCTTCAGTATCTAGCTTCTGAGCCATTTCTGGCAACTGTGACACTGATTCAATAGCGTAACGCAGCGTATCAACTTTTCGTTTTGGACTTACAGCACCTAAACCGACATTGACGTTGATTGTCATTTCATTGTTTAGTACATAATTTATAACTGAATCTCGATGGTCTTCTTCATCGTCCATTTCGAGTACAAGTCCTTCAGCCGCCATCGTATCGTCATAGGCAGTGTTCAGGATAACTTCATCATTTTCATATGCTTGGATATAACGTATTAGCAACTGCAGCTGTGGCTTAACCCAAGTCTCAGAGAATGTTCTAATGTCGAATTCACTGATTTGGTTTGCACCTTCGCCAAGCATCTCCATACCGCCGACAGTTTCATTAAGCGCTCGATTGTTTTGAACTGAGCTGCCAACCATCGTACCTGTAATATCATTACACTCTGTCTCGAGGCGTTCTTGTTCTTTGTAGGATGAACCTGTCACATCTCGAGTGTCAACAACTTTGATATCTCGCTCTGGATCATCCGTCATCACGCCGCCGCCTGGCACACTACGCATTAGTGCTTCGAGGTCGACTGTTGCACCTCGACGAATAATATATCGTTTGTTTAGGGCTAGACGGACATTATCTAATCGCAAGTTGGCAGTATCGTTAATACCAATTTGGATGTTTGAAATAAGGTCTATTGCTGAACTTGGTGAGAAGCGATGTGCTTCGATAATGCTAAAACCAGCTGTGAATGGACGTTGATTGACAATGTAAGCTTCTTTTAACTTTACGACATCAGTCAGCATGTATTGTGTGCCAAGCGTCCAATACACGTATTCTTCGCCACCTAGACGAACAAAATTTTCATGTATCCAAACTACTGTAAATTCTGAGCGTTGTTGAGCATCCGTCTTGTCTGGACGATTGTCACCTTCTCGAGCTTGGCGAACTCCGTTATAGAGATCACGCTTTGCACTTAGAATTTGTTCTCGAGATAATTTTTTCCATTGTGGTTTGCCCGTCTTCTTATCGACTTCATTCATGCGAGCTTCAACATCGACCACATACATCGGACGTAAATGGACTATGTAAGGACTTGATCCAATAGGATCTCTCCAATCACAAGCTGGGTCCATCAATAGGTTTTCAACAGGGATCATTTCAATAGCTGGTCTATCGACTTTGACTTCAACCTCATCGACCATCTCAGTGCGACCGTCAGTGACGTTGCTGCCAAGGACATTCTTCTGAGCTCTTTCATTTTGAGTTTCTAGCTCTTCATATTCCCAGTCAGTATGCGTATAGCATGGGCCGTATACGCGAGTGTCTTGCCAAGCTCCCATACAGGTCAGATACCATTCGATAGAATGCTTTAATCGGTATTGAAGTACTTGCTTCATCACCTTTGCAGCCATAGCTTGCTGCTTGTTATTTTTGTTTGTAGGTGTAAGATCTACAATTTCAATATTGGAGAATAGTGCTGCAGCTGCTTGAGCTGAGCTAGATCTTTCAGTAGCTCGAGATAGTGGTCGAAATAATTTGCTACGGCCTCTGTATAATTTTGAGTTGTATGCACTTCGACGAAAGTGTCTGCTATTGAAATGATCTGCATTTCTCTCCCATTGGGTTGTCAGTGCAGAGTCTTGGTAGTAACGTGCAGTTTCAAAATTACTTTGCGCCAGTTCCGTCCAAAATGCGTCGGATTCGTTGTCATACGTTATCTTCTTAACTGACTCAGCGCCGTCTGTCTGTTCTAGTACGTATGGCTGGTCAGTTGGCATTTTGCCGTTATTGTCGCTCTTCATCCTAAGTCTACCTTCACGCCGCCTTTGATGTCACGTTCTAGTTCCATGACTTCTACGTCACTGAACTTGCCACGACTTGCACCAAAGCTTTCTAGTAAATTTCCACCAATGCGCATTATGTCAGCGCTAAAGGTGTCGTGTCTAATATCTTTCAAGTGCATCATGTAGCCATAGAGACCGCTCATGTACTTGTTAAATACTTTGGCAATGCCGTTTTGAATATCACATTCAACTTCCCAACCATGACCGGGATACCACTTGCAAAGCTCACTGCCTATCTTGGTAGCCCAAAGCAAGTCTTGTTGTCTCCATTTGATTTCTTCTGGAGTCATTTGCATTTCAAGATTTTGCTGGCGCTTTTCTGCAGCTAGTTTGTGCACTTCTTTTTCTGCAGCTGATTGAACTTTTGTACGGCTGCGCAACATAGTGTTGACGTTTACACCTGTAATTATTTTACTCATCTGGATTATCTCTTGCCCAACGATATTCTTGCCCAGGTACTTCAGGTCGCTCCCATTTTCTAGTCTGGCCGAACTGATATACCGGATATGAAGGCTCTTGACCAGCTAGTTGCTGGACTAATGCTTTCCCGTTCATCTTTCTAAACGTAACCTGCGGTGTGTTTGCCATGATGTGTCTCCGATGATATTACATACATCATAGCAAATTTTTTAACCAAATTGCCAATCTGCTGGATCGAAGCTATCACCTCGACCTGAGTCACCTGTCATCGACATTGATGGCCTTGCAAAAGTTAATCCTATTGCATCGCCATAATCCGGCGACTTGATACCACGTTTTTTCATATCGGCTTTCGACTCGAGCTGTAAGATCTCACGCGCACTATCGAACTTGTAGGTCACTGAACAAAGGTCATGTTGAATAGCATCATCATCTGGTAGCTCAGCACCTCTATCTAACCAGTCGCGGATTGCAACCCACATCTCGGTACGTTTATTCTTGTATTTATCATCTTCGAAAGCTTTATCACCAAATCCAACTTCGATAACTTTGGCGCCATAGCCAATTTCTCTAAGTCTATCGATCACCCCGGCGCCATAGCCACCTGTTCCATCGACAGCAACATAATCGATTTTATACCGGCGTAAACATTTTATCACTTCACTCGTTACCGCCATGGCATCAAGTTTGTTAAATCGTTTCACCATAAAAATTTTACGGCCTTGGCGCAGTGCAAATGCAGTACTGTCATCACCAAAACGTGCGACATCGACTCCAAGGACCACTTGGCCAACTGGTTGGTAGTAGTTCAACACGCCCTTAGCTCGAGCTTTGATCACAAGATCTGCAGGGATGAGCACGTTATCTTGTGCTGAGTTAAATGCTTCTTCCGGTGTTAGAGGGTAATCTCGTTGGAACCTAGCAACGTCATTTTCCATCTTCGCAATTTTACGTCGGCGGAAATTTAACTGTTCATCATCAAGGCCATGTGTCTTGGCAATCTCAATCTCTTCTTCAGTTTTTTCGAATTGGCCGATAACTTCCTGGCGGTATTCCGGTTGCCATGACCATGGGATAAATACACGAATGTACCCATTCCATTTTGCATGAGGCTCTTCCCCAGGGTAAATCCCGTTCTGCCACATTGAATGAAAGTAACCACCAAAACCTGCAGCTGTACTTTCCAAATAACTTTCAGTTCCAGGTTCTTCCGGTATACCTTCCATACAACCGGACGCTATTTCTTTGGCTGCTCGCCAGTAGGCCACTTCTGAATTTGACACTGCACATTGTGGTAAGCAGTATGAATGATCTACATGGTCAACTTCAAAGTCGTACACTGGCTGCTCGCCCACAGCTTCTATATCTATAATTGGGATTTGTGCATAACCATTTGTAATTTCAATCTGGCCGTAAGCGCCGCTGCGTTTGCGAGGTGCTGTACGCTCTCCCATCTCTTCTGCTAGGCAATCAACCCCGTAGCCTGTTAGTCGTAAGCTCCAACAGTCTCGCTCATTGCGCCCATAGCGAATAGCTGCCGGTTTGAATGCAATACTAGCCCATCCATATCCTAACGATGCAAGTAAGTCTCGCATACCATAGGTAATCGCTTCTCTAATTGATGGCGCTGATACTCTTCTCGTTGCAGTTTCAAAGTGGCCGTCACCTGCAAGGTAGCCATGTACTGCACCTTGAGCTATTTCTTTATTCTTAAATATTCCGTGATTTAAATGCTTGGTATCTTTACTGCCGCACTTTTCAAGTATAAATGTCGCTAGGTCACGGCCATAGGCGGTCACGTTGACTGACTTTGATTCTTTTCTAGGTTGCGCTGTAATTGATGTACAGTAATTTGATAATGGTTTTAGCCACGCCATCGTTCTTTCGACTTCATCTTCATGTACTGTAAACACTACCGCACAAGGTCCATAGTTGTCGCGTTGTTGCTTTATAGTGCCTTCAGCAAGGTATAGCCCTAATATACGACCTAAATCATAAGATGTGCGTATCATCTTAGGCATAACACTCTGCGCACCACCTCCTTGTTTCCGATTGCGTACAGTAAGTGCAAAGTCGTATGCTCCGCTTGGTGCGTCTAACTTGTTAACAGGCATTAAAATTTTATCGCCAACTTGTAAGTCGTCTAACGCCACCTTTTCAATTTGCATGTCTTCAAGTATATCACTTTTAGCTACAAGGAACTTGTGCTCACCTGATGCTACTACCGGCAGGTAGTGACCTTTAAACTTCACCGCATAGCATTGCTTTACATTTTCACTAATGAAGCTTATAGGCGCTTCCTCACCTGTATGTGTAATAACTAAATCGCCCACTTCAAAATCTTCAATCGGCTTTACTTTTCGCTCTGCCGTGAGGATTTGAGTTCCTTGCGCGAGACACCCATGAAAAAATTGTATCGTCTGCGAGCGACCAGAGTCACCCGTCTTCGCCGTACCGATCGCATATTCACAATCCATATCAGGGAAAACCATCTCGGTCTGGTTTGATTTCGTCATTACCGGACGTATATCAGGTGGCGCATTATCGTGATAGCGCTTGGCCATGTTGAATATGTTTTTCGTTGCCTCACCCTCATGGGTAAGGATAAACGCTTTCGTACCGGGCTCAGTACAGGTCTTCCAATAGCCTCGAGCCTCTACCCAAGTACTTAGCCCTTGCTGACGACCTTTTACGATAATGACACGTACTTTACCGTACTTCTCAATCATATCGTCGACAACGCCAGCTAGGTAACGCTGAGCTCTATTCCAATCAAATGATTTTAACGGGCCTGTCTTAGGCTTGATCATCAAACACGTCTGAGAAAAATACTCAAAGTCGTGAATACATCGCTCGTAAAATGTATCTATCTCGTTCTGAAGCTCTTGATCATCACTCATTTAAAACGGCCTGTTCCAATCTTGCACGATGGCTGCAACAGCGCAAATCGCGAACATGATAAAAATAAACATACCGGCATACTCAAATATCTCAGACATTCTCTACTCCTCACTTCAAGTTGTCGTCCTGTAAAAGCACGCTTGCTACTACAATAAAAAGAATAATATAAACCCAATCAGACATCATCTACTCCTAATTGCTTGGCGGCACTAGCAGGAATTTCCTTGGCCACACCGCCTAGTTCAGCAGCTTGTCTCGTCGCCGCTCGGTTGACACGATTCACCAAATCCTTACTTTGGATAGGACCGGCTTGCTTCTCTTTTAAACGTTTGATCCGCTCTGCAGTCGACTCCGTGGAACTGGTCGTCGTCACAACGGTATCATACTCATGATCCATTTTATTTATCTCCTGCAGCGCCACAAGTGCGATCCGTGGGTCTGCCAATGTAAATACTGCAGGCTCAATAATAGCACCCGTCGAATCATCCACAATTGCATCTGTATGCCTTTTGGTTTGCATGCCATACGCTATCAATTCTTTCAGGAGATCACGTTTACCATCACCATTGATCTTTAATTTTTTAGCAAGCTCCTGCAGGTGTTCTCTGTCAGTAGTAACAATTTTTGTAATTTCTTTTCGATGGATCTCTCTCGAGTACTCGTTACTGCAAAGTACTTCAAGGTAGGTTGCCTTAGCTACATTGGACTGCATGCTCATCATACGCCCGGTAATGATAGCGCGCATAACAACTTTACGCTGATCTAAAATTTTATAAAATTTTTGGAAAGATACACTAGGGACTTGCTCGATGATGTCCGCGATTATTTCGCCTTGGATTGCCGCACTAACAATGGCACGATTTTCTTTACTTAACAATTTCCAGTCATTCGTAAAATTATCTTTTGTAGGAATGTCGTCTGGAGATAGCCCAGCCTTCTGAGGATCTAGAAGCCAGTCAATTTTCTTGTTAGCGTGGGGTAATGTCATATCATCGTTTTTAAGTAGTGTCACCTGTGGGAAATATAGCGTACAACGTGTCGGATTTCAAGCTGTAGAGGAAGTGTGGTTTTGTGGTGAGCGTAGTTGCGTGATTAACGTGGGGACTTCGTTTCTACGACCTACGTATTTTGATTTTCCAAAATTTTTATATAACATGCAGACGTCGACCGTATATATTATATATAAACAGACCAAGGCCAGCGAAATAGGGATCGAAGTCACGACGCCACTTAAAACGAAAATATAACCCCCCCTTCGGTTTTTGTACGGGTTTTTTACATACTTAGTCACTTAACTGCATAAAACCTGGTGATTTATGCATTTCACTGCATACTTATGCACTGACACAATCACGTAGAATCGCTGCAGCCCAGCCAGGATGAGGCGTGTAGCGTGGTTACCTCGTTTCCCTGTGGCGTGTAAATCGTGGGAAGTGACTATGGGACACGGCGACGCC
>NW_027044497.1:0-1000 GCF_964019385.1 Sycon ciliatum | reverse complement strand
AGAGAGAGAGAGATAGAGAGAAATAGAGAGAGAGATAGAGAGAGAGAAAGACGGAGAGAGTGAGAGTGAGTGAGTGAGAGAGTGAGTGAGTGCGAGCGAGTGAGAGAAAGAGAGAGAGTGAGAGTGAGAGAGGGAGAGAGTGAGAGACTGAGAGAGAGGGTGAGAGAGAGAGAGAGAGTGAGAGAGAGAGAGCGGAGAGGGAGGACGACTGGGTTCGTTATTGGGTTATCTGGCACGGGGCGAAATCTGGGCATTGATACTGGTCTTATTGTTCACCTGGAGAAAACCTAAATATTTGTTCATGACTTTTTCTGTTGTTGTTTGTAGCACTGCCGCGCAATGCTCTGGCTACATACCTTGAGGAGAGAATCAACGCTTACCTTACAACTGCTGACACTAACTGTGAAGCTGGCCACGTTCACATCCGTGTGCTCTCCAGCAGCAAGCAGACAGTGAAGGTCAAGGATGCCACCGAAGAAAAGTAAGTAATGTCTGTTGTTGGTGGCAGTGGTGCTGTTGTTGCTGTTGTTTTTTTTTCAATTTATTCCACGCATATTTAGACATAATGATATTGTCGTAAGAGCCCTCTCCGAATTAATCTAGGGTGTGGCCTTTGTTTATTCTGTGCCACCATAAGGTTTGATCAGCAAATAGTGCACCAAAGAATGTGCCAACCATAGTATAATTCTCAAGCAAGAAAAAAAGATCTAAGGGTAGTTCAAGAAAACGGGCAGGAATCATCTGTGGTATGTTTTTCGGTGTTTTCCTTGTGGCTAGTAGGAATATACTGGGTACCTGTCTATCGCTGTGTACTAGTATTGCTTATTCACATGGACCTCAGTTAGTGCGGAGAGTTTTCACAAATCATCATACATCTGTCATACAAACCAGCCTTTTTCATTATACTCAACTCTGTGTGTGTGTGTGTGTTTCTGTGTACATGTGCGTATATGTGTATGTTTCTTCCATTAATGCCAGGTTTGAGGAGCTAAGTGCTACA
>NW_027044496.1:0-16000 GCF_964019385.1 Sycon ciliatum | reverse complement strand
TCATTCAGAGAAGTAGTTTGTACATTTGTTTGATCATTGCCTGGAGAGCCTCTTTCAATGTTACTAATGCCGCTAGACCAGACACAAGAAGTGCATCAAATTACCATTTCAATAGTAGGCTTGCTAGAGAAATAATACCCGGAGAAGCGAGGCCGTTGACGTCTGAACTGATATCAGGAAAGAAAAAGGCAGCAATGGATAGCGGGTGGTCGTGGATGCGAAAAAAAGATACCAGTAAGTCGTTTCGGCTCGATGGATCAATTGTAAATATCGTATTCGATGGATCAATTGTAAATATCGTATTCGATGGATCAATTGTAAATATCGTATTCGATAGATCAATTGTAATTATCGTATTCGATGGATCAATTGTTAATATCTTATTCCTTGTAAATTGTAACGATTAGGCAAGCCTAGTACCTGCAAACCCGGTCGTGTTTCGGGGCGTGTGCTACTTTGCAATAAACGGACAGCCAGTCTTGCATTCAACCTCACTCCTTCAAGGGAAGTGTGGGGCTCTGATAAGCTTGACAGTGTGGTGCAGCCTTGTGATCACACATACCCGGTGATTCGGGCCATGTATTGCTGGGCATTGAGCTTTGAGTCAGTCTTACATTCAACCTCACTCCTTCAAGG
The DNA here is from genome assembly GCF_964019385.1 of Sycon ciliatum. Classification (NCBI taxonomy): domain Eukaryota; kingdom Metazoa; phylum Porifera; class Calcarea; order Leucosolenida; family Sycettidae; genus Sycon; species Sycon ciliatum. The sequence goes on along the minus strand of NW_027044496.1, from coordinate 15,364 downwards.
GAAGTGTGGGGCTCTGTTTACTTGGTTATGTGGGGCAGCCTTGTGATAACAACTACCCGGTGATTCGGGCTATGTATTGCTGGGCATTGAGCTTTGAGTCAGTCTTACATTCAACCTCACTCCTTAAAGGGAAGTGTGGGGCTCTGTTTACTTGGTTATGTGGGGCAGCCTTGTGATAACACATACCCGGTGATTCGGGCCGTGTACCACTTGGCAGTGAGCTGTGAGTCAGTCTTGCATTCAACCTCACTCCTTCAAGGGAAGTGTGGGGCTCTGACAAGCTTGACAGTGTGGGGCAGCCTTGTGATTACACATACCCGGTGATTCGGGCCATGTATAATGGTGTATTGCTGGGCATTGAGCTATGAGTCAGTCTTACATTCAACCTCACTCCTTCAAGAGAAGTGTGGGGCTCTGCTTACTTGGCTATGTGGGGCAGCCTTGTGATAACACATACCCGGTGATTCGGGCCGTGTACCACTTGGCAGTCAGCTATGACTCAGTCTTGCATTCAACCTCACTCCTTCAAGGGAAGTGTGGGGCTCTGATATGCTTGACAATGTGGTTCAGCCTTGCGATTACACATACCCGGTGATTCGGGCCATGTATTGCTGGGCATTGAGCTTTGAGTCAGTCTTACATTCAACCTCACTCCTTCAAGGGAAGTGTGGGGCTCTGTTTACTTGGTTATGTGGGGCAGCCTTGTGATAACAACTACCCGGTGATTCGGGCTATGTATTGCTGGGCATTGAGCTTTGAGTCAGTCTTACATTCAACCTCACTCCTTCAAGGGAAGTGTGGGGCTCTGTTTACTTGGTTATGTGGGGCAGCCTTGTGATAACACATACCCGGTGATTCGGGCCGTGTACCACTTGGCAGTGAGCTGTGAGTCAGTCTTGCATTCAACCTCACTCCTTCAAGGGAAGTGTGGGGCTCTGACAAGCTTGACAGTGTGGGGCAGCCTTGTGATTACACATACCCGGTGATTCGGGCCATGTATAATGGTGTATTGCTGGGCATTGAGCTATGAGTCAGTCTTACATTCAACCTCACTCCTTCAAGAGAAGTGTGGGGCTCTGCTTACTTGGCTATGTGGGGCAGCCTTGTGATAACACATACCCGGTGATTCGGGCCGTGTACCACTTGGCAGTCAGCTATGACTCAGTCTTGCATTCAACCTCACTCCTTCAAGGGAAGTGTGGGGCTCTGATATGCTTGACAATGTGGTTCAGCCTTGCGATTACACATACCCGGTGATTCGGGCCGTGTATTATTTGGCATTGAACTATGATTCACTCTTGCATTCAACCTCACTCCTTCAAGGGAAGTGTGGGGCTCTGATATGCTTGACAATGTGGGTCAGTCTTGCGATTACACATACCCGGTGATTCGGGCCGTGTATTATTTGGCATTGAGCCATGAGTCACTCTTGCATTCAACCTCACTCCTTCAAGGGAAGTGTGGGGCTCTGATATGCTTGATAATGTGGGGCAGCCTTGTAATCACATACCCGGTGATTCGGGCCGTGTATTATTTGGCATTGAGCTATGACTCAGTCTTGCATTCAACCTCACTCCTTCAAGGGAAGTGTGGGGCTCTGATAAGCTTGACAATGCGGGCCAACCTTGTGATTACACATACCCGGTGATTCGGACCGTGTACCACTTGGCAGTGAGCTAAGAGTCAGTCTTGCATTCAACCTCACTCCTTCAAGGGAAGTGTGGGGCTCTGATATGCTTGACAATGTGGAGCAGTCTTGTGATAACACATACCCGGTGATTCGGGCCGTGTATCACTTGGCATTGAGCTATGAGTCAGTCTTGCATTCAACCTCACTCCTTCAAGGGAAGTGTGGGGCTCTGATGTGATTGACAATGTGGAGCAGCCTTGTGACCATATACGCGGTGATTCGGTCCATGTATTGCTGGGTATTGAGCTTTGAGTCAGTCTTACATTCAACCTCACTCCTTCAAGGGAAGTGTGGGGCTCTGTTTACTTGGCTATGTGGAGCAGCCTCGTGATAACACATATCCGGTGATTCGGGCCGTGTACCACTTGGCATTGAGCTATGAGTCACTCTTGCATTCAACCTCACTCCTTCTAGGGAAGTGTGGGGCTCTTATATGCTTGACAATGTGGGCCAGCCTTGTGACTACACATACCCGGTGATTCAGACCGTGTACCACTTGGCAGTCAGCTATGACTCAGTCTTGCATTCAACCTCACTCCCTCAAGGGAAGTTTGGGTCTCTGATATGCTTGACAACGTGGGTCAGCCTTGTGATTACACATACGCGGTGATTCGGGCCAAGTATTGCTGGGCATTGAGCTATGAGTCAGTCTTACATTCAACCTTACTCCTTCCAGGGAAGTGTGGGGCTCTGAGAAGCTTGACAGTGTGGTTCAGCCTTGTGATTACACATACCCTGTGATTCGGGCCGTGTATTACTTAGCATTGAGCTATGAGTCAGTCTTGCATTCAACCTCACTCCTTCAAGGGAAGTGTGGGGCTCTGATAAGCTTGACAACGTGGAGCAGCCTTGTGATTACACATACCCGGTGATTCAGGCCGTGTATCACTTGGCATTGAGCTATGAGTCAGTCTTGCATTCAACCTCATTCCTTCAAGGGAAGTGTGGGGCTCTGATGTGATTGGCGATGTGGGGCAGCCTTGTGATCATATACCCGGTGATTCGGTCCATGTTTTGTTGGGTATTAAGCTTCGAGTCAGTCTTACATTCAACCTCACTCCTTCAAGGAAAGTGTGGGGCTCTGTTTACTTGGCTATGTGGAGCAGCCTTGTGATAACACATACCTGGTGATTCGGGCCGTGTATTAGTTGGCAGTCAGCTATGAGTCAGTCTTGCATTCAACCTCACTCCTTCAAGGGAAGTGTGGGGCTCTGATGTGATTGGCGATGTGGGGCAGCCTTGTGATCATATACCCGGTGATTCGGTCCATGTTTTGTTGGGTATTAAGCTTCGAGTCAGTCTTACATTCAACCTCACTCCTTCAAGGGAAGTGTGGGGCTCTGTTTCCTTGGCTATGTGGAGAAGCCTTGTGATAACACATACCTTGTGATTTGGGCCGTGTGCCACTTGGCAGTCAGCTATGAGTCAGTCTTGCATTCAACTTCACTCCTTCAAGGGAAGTGTGATGCTCTGATATGCTCGACAGTGAGGGGCAGTCTTGTAATCAGATACCCGTTTCGGGATTCGGGCTATGTGGTGCTTGGCAGTGAGCTATGTGTTTTGCAGTCAACCCCACTCCTTCAAGGCAAGTTTGAGAGCCTGATACGATTGAAAATGTGGGGCGGCCTTGTGATCAGATACCCTGTGATTCGGGCCATGTCTTGCTTGGCAGACAGCTATGAGCCAGTCTTGCATTCAACCTCACTTCTTCACGGGAACTCTGGGGCTCTGATATGCTTGACAATTTGGGGCGGCCTTGTGATTACACATACCCAGTGATTCGGGCCGTGTATTACTTGGCATTGAGCTATGAGTCAGTCTTGCGTTCAACCTCACTCCCTCAAGGGAAGTGTGGGGCTCTGATATGCTTGACAATGTGGGACAGCCTTGCGAGCACAAACCCGGTGATGCGGGCCGTGTATTACTTGGTATTGAGCTATAAGCCAGTATTAGATTCAACCTCACTCCTTCAAGGGAAGTGTGGGGCTCTGACAAGCTTGACAGTGTGGGGCAGCCTTGTGATTACACATACCCGGTGATTCGGGCCGTGTACCTCTTGGCATTCAGCTATGTGTCAGTCTTGAATTCAATCTCAGTCCCTCAAGGGAAGTGTGGGGCTCTGATATGCTCGACAATGAGGGGCAGTCTATGTGGTGCTTGGCAGTGAACTATGAGTTTTCCAGTCAACCTCACTCCTTCAAGGAAAGTTTGAGGGCCTGATACGATTGACAATGTGGGGCAGCGTTGTGATCAGATACCCTGCGATTCGGGCCATGTCTTGCTTGGCAGATAGCTATGAGCCAGTCTTGAAATCAACCTCATTCCTTCAAGGGACTGTGGGGTTCTGATATGCTTGACAATTTGGGGCAGCCTTGTTATTACACATACCCAGTGATTCGGGCCGTGTATCATGATGTACTGCTTGGCATTGAGCTATGAGTCAGTCTTGCATTGAACCTCACTCCTTCAAGGGAAGTGTGGGGCTCTGATATGCTTGACAACGTGGGTCAGCCTTGTGATTACACATACCCGGTGATTTGGACCGTGTACCACTTGGAAGTGAGCTATGAGTCAGTCTTGCATTCAACCTCACTCCTTCAAGCTAAGTGTGGGGCTCTGATATGCTTGACAATGTGGGGCAGCCTTGTGATCACAAACTTGGTGATTCAGTCCATGTATTGCTGGGTATTGAGCTTTGAGTAACTCTTACATTCAACCTCACTCCTTCAAGGGAAGTGTGGGGCTCTGTTTACTTGGCTATGTAAGGCAGCCTTGTCATAACACATACCTGGTGATTCGGACCGTGTACCACTTGGCAGTGAGCTATGAGTCAGTCTTGAATTCAATCTCAGTCCTTCAAGGGAAGTGTGGGGCTCTGATATGCTTGACAATGTGGAGCAGCCATGTGGTTACACATACCCGGTGATTCGGGCCGTGTATCACTTGGCATTGAGCTATGAGTCAGTCTTGCATTCAACCTCACTCCTTCAAGGGAAGTGTGGGGCTCTGATGTGATTGACAATGTCGGGCAGCCTTGTGACCATATACCCGGTGATTCGGTCCATGTATTGCTGGGTATTGAGCTTTGAGTCAGTCTTACATTCAACCTCACTCCTTCAAGGGAAGTGTGGGGCTCTGTTTACTTGGCTATGGGGAGCAGCCTTGTGATTACACATACCCGGTGATTCGGGCCGTGTACAACTTGACATTGGGCTATGAGTCACTCTTGCATTCAACCTCACTCCTTCCAGGGAAGTTTGGGGCTCTGATATGCTTGACAATGTGGGTCAGTCTTGCGATTACACATGCCCGGTGATTCGGGCCGTGTAATATTTGGCATTGAGCTATGAGTCACTCTTGCATTCAACCTCACTCCTTCAAGGGAAGTGTGGGGCTCTGATATACTTGACAATGTGGGCCGGCCTTGTGATTACACATACCCGGTGATTCGGGCCGTGTATTATTTGGCATTGAGCTATGATTCACTCTTGCATTCAACCTCACTCCTTCAAGGGAAGTGTGGGGCTCTGATATGCTTGACAATGTGGGTCAGTCTTGCGATTACACATACCCGGTGATACGGGCCGTGTATTATTTGGCATTGAGCTATGAGTCACTCTTGCATTCAACCTCACTCCTTCAAGGGAAGTGTGGGGCTCTGATATGCTTGATAATGTGGGGCAGCCTTGTAATCACATACCCGGTGATTCGGGCCGTGTATTATTTGGCATTAAGCTATGACTCAGTCTTGCATTCAACCTCACTCCTTCAAGGGAAGTGTGGGGCTCTGATAAGCTTGACAATGCGGGCCAACTTGTGATTACACATACCCGGTGATTCGGACCGTGTACCACTTGGCAGTGAGCTATGAGTCAGTCTTGCATTCAACATCACTCCTTCAAGGGAAGTGTGGGGCTCTGATATGCTTGACAATGTGGAGCAGTCTTGTGATTACACATACCCGGTGATTCGGGCCGTGTATCACTTGGCATTGAGCTATGAGTCAGTCTTGCATTCAACCTCACTCCTTCAAGGGAAGTGTGGGGCTCTGATGTGATTGACAGTGTGGAGCAGCCTTGTGACCATATACGCGGTGATTTGGTCCATGTATTGCTGGGTATTGAGCTATGAGTCAGTCTTACATTCAACCTCACTCCTTCAAGGGAAGCGTGGGGCTCTGTTAACTTGGCTATGTGGAGCAGCCTTGTGATTACACATACCCGGTGATTCGGGCCGTGTACCACTTGGCATTGAGCTATGAGTCACTCTTGCATTCAACCTCACTCCTTCAAGGGAAGTGTGGGGCTCTTATATGCTTGACAATGTGGGCCAGCCCTGTGATTACACATACCCGGTGATTCAGACCGTGAACCACTTGGCAGTCAGCTATGACTCAGTCTTGCATTCAACCTCACTCCTTCACGGGAAGTGTGGGTCTCTGATATGCTTGACAACGTGGGTCAGCCTTGTGATTACACATACGCGGTGATTCGGGCCAAGTATTGCTGGGCATTGAGCTATGAGTCAGTCTTACATTCAACCTTACTCCTTCAAGGGAAGTGTGGAGCTCTGAGAAGCTTGACAGTGTGGTTCAGCCTTGTGATTACACATACCCTGTGATTCGGGCCGTGTATTACTTGGCATTTAGCTATGAGTCAGTCTTGCATTCAACCTCACTCCTTCAAGCGAATTGTGGGGCTCTGATATGCTTGACAACGTGGAGCAGCCTTGTGATTACACATACCCGGTGATTCAGGCTGTGTATCACTTGGCATTGAGCTATCAGTCAGTCTTGCATTCAACCTCACTCCTTCAAGGGAAGTGTGGGGCTCTGATGTGATTGACAATGTGGGGCAGCCTTGTGATCATATACCCGGTGATTCGGCCCATGTTTTGCTGGGTATTGAGCTTTGAGTCAGTCTTACATTCAACCTCACTCCTTCAAGGGAAGTGCGGGGCTCTGTTTACTTGGCTTTGTGGAGCAGCCTTGTGATAACATATACCTGGTGATTCGGGCCGTGTGCCACTTGGCAGTCAGCTGTGAGTCAGTCTTGCACTCAACCTCACTCCTTCAAGGGAAGTGTGGGGCTCTGTTTCCTTGGCTATGTGGAGAAGCCTTGTGAGAACACATACCTGGTGATTTGGGCCGTTTGCCACTTGGCAGTCAGCTATGAGTCAGTCTTGCATTCAACTTCACTCCTTCAAGGGAAGTGTGGGGCTCTGATATGCTCTACAATGAGGGGCAGTCTTGTGATCAGATACCCGTTTCGGGATTCGGGCTATGTGGTGCTTGGCAGTGAGCTATGTGTTTTGCAGTCAACCCCACTCCTTCAAGGCAAGTTTGAGAGCCTGATACGATTGAAAATGTGGGGCGGCCTTGTGATCATATACCCTGTGATTCGGGCCATGTCTTGCTTGGCAGACAGCTATGAGCCAGTCTTGCATTCAACCTCACTCCTTCACGGGAACTCTGGGGCTCTGATATGCTTGACAATTTGGGGCGGCCTTGTGATTACACATACCCAGTGATTCGGGCCGTGTATTACTTGGCATTGAGCTATGAGTCAGTCTTGCATTCAACCTCACTCCTTCAAGGGAAGTGTGGGGCTCTGATATGCTTGACAATGTGCGCTAGCCTTGTGATTACACATACCCGGTGATTCGGGCCGTGTGTTACTTGGCAGTGAGCTATGAGTCAGTCTTGCGTTCAACCTCACTCCCTCAAAGGAAGTGTGGGGCTCTGATATGCTTGACAATGTGGGACAGCCTTGCGAGCACAAACCCGGTGATCCGGGCCGTGTATCACTTGGCATTGAGCTATCAGCCAGTATTAGATTCAACCTCACTCCTTCAAGGGAAGTGTGGGGCTCTGACAAGCTTGACAGTGTGGGGCAGCCTTGTGATTACACATACCCGGTGATTCGGGCCGTGTACTTCTTGGCATTCAGCTATGAGTCAGTCTTGAATTCAATCTCAGTCCTTCAAGGGAAGTGTGGGGCTCTGATACGCTCGACAATGAGGGGCAGCCTTGTTATTACACATACCCAGTGATTCGGGCCGTGTAACATGATGTACTGCTTGGCAGTGAGCTATGAGTCACTCTTGCATTGAACCTCACTCGTTCAAGGGAAGTGGGGGCTCTGATATGCTTGACAATGTGGGGCAGCCTTGTGATCACAAACTCGGTGATTCGGTCCATGTATTGCTGGGTATTGAGCTTTTGAGTCACTCTTACATTCAACCTCACTCCTTCAAGGGAAGTGGTGGGCTCTGTTTACTTGGCTATGTAAGGCAGCCTTGTGATAACACATACCTGGTGATTCGGGCCGTGTACCACTAGGCAGTCAACAATGAGTCAGTCTTGCATTCAACTTCACTCCTTCAAGGGAAGTGTGGGGCTCTGATATGCTTGACAATGTGGGCCACCCTTGTGATTACTCATACCCGGTGATTCGGACCGTGTACCACTTGGCAGTCAGCTATGAGTCAGTCTTGCATTCAACATCACTCCTTCAAGGGAAGTGTGGGTCTCTGTTTACTTGGCTATGGGGAGCAGCCTTGTGATTACACATACCCGGTGATTCGGGCCGTGTACAACTTGGCATTGGGCTATGAGTCACTCTTGCATTCAACCTCACTCCTTCAAGGGAAGTGTTGGGCTCTGATATGCTTGACAATGTGGGCCAGCCTTGTGATTACACATACGCGGTGATTCGGGTCAAGTATTGCTGGGCATTGAGCTATGAGTCAGTCTTACATTCAATCTCACTCCTTCAAGGGAAGTGTGGGGCTCTGTTTACTTGGCAATGTAGGGCAGCCTTATACCACAAGGCACTCAGCCATGAATCAGACTTGCATTCAACCTCACTCCTTCAAGGGAAGTGTGGGGCTCTGAGAAGCTTGACAGTGTGGTTCAGCCTTGTGATTACACATACCCGGTGATTCGGGCCGTGTATTACTTGGCATTGAGCTATGAGTCAGTCTTGCATTCAACCTCACTCCTTCACGGGAACTCTGGGGCTCTGATATGCTTGACAATTTGGGGCGGCCTTGTGATTACACATACCCAGTGATTCGGGCCGTGTATTACTTGGCATTGAGCTATGAGTCAGTCTTGCATTCAACCTCACTCCTTCAAGGGAAGTGTGGGGCTCTGATATGCTTGACAATGTGCGCTAGCCTTGTGATTACACATACCCGGTGATTCGGGCCGTGTGTTATTTGGCAGTGAGCTATGAGTCAGTCTTGCGTTCAACCTCACTCCCTCAAAGGAAGTGTGGGGCTCTGATATGCTTGACAATGTGGGACAGCCTTGCGAGCACAAACCCGGTGATCCGGGCCGTGTATCACTTGGCATTGAGCTATCAGCCAGTATTAGATTCAACCTCACTCCTTCAAGGGAAGTGTGGGGCTCTGACAAGCTTGACAGTGTGGGCAGCCTTGTGATTACACATACCCGGTGATTCGGGCCGTGTACTTCTTGGCATTCAGCTATGAGTCAGTCTTGAATTCAATCTCAGTCCTTCAAGGGAAGTGTGGGGCTCTGATACGCTCGACAATGAGGGGCAGCCTTGTTATCACACATACCCAGTGATTCGGGCCGTGTAACATGATGTACTGCTTGGCAGTGAGCTATGAGTCACTCTTGCATTGAACCTCACTCGTTCAAGGGAAGTGGGGGGCTCTGATATGCTTGACAATGTGGGGCAGCCTTGTGATCACAAACTCGGTGATTCGGTCCATGTATTGCTGGGTATTGAGCTTTTGAGTCACTCTTACATTCAACCTCACTCCTTCAAGGGAAGTGGTGGGCTCTGTTTACTTGGCTATGTAAGGCAGCCTTGTGATAACACATACCTGGTGATTCGGGCCGTGTACCACTAGGCAGTCAACAAATAGTCAGTCTTGCATTCAACTTCACTCCTTCAAGGGAAGTGTGGGGCTCTGATATGCTGGACAATGTGGGCCACCCTTGTGATTACTCATAACCGGTGATTCGGACCGTGTACCACTTGGCAGTGAGCTATGAGTTAGTCTTGCATTCAACTTCACTCCTTCAAGGGAAGTGTGGGGCTCTGATATGCTTGACAATGTGGAGTAGCCTTGTGATTACACATACCCGGTGATTCGGGCCGTGTATCACATGGCATAGAGCTATGAGTCAGTCTTGCATTCAACCTCACTCCTTCAAGGTAAGTGTGGGGCTCTGATGTGATTGACAATATGGGGCAGCCTTGTGATCATATACCCGGTGATTCGGTCCATGTATTGCTGGGTATTGAGCTTTGAGTCAGTCTTACATTCAACCTCACTCCTTCAAGGGAAGTGTGGGGCTCTGTTTACTTGGCTATGTGGAGCAGCCTTGTGATTACACATACCCGGTGATTCGGACCGTGTACAACTTGGCAGTGAGCTATGAATCAGTCTTGCATTCAACCTCACTCCTTCAAGGGAAGTGTGGGGCTCTAATATGCTTGACAATGTGCGCTAGCCTTGTGATTACACATACCCGGTGATTCGGGCCGTGTATTACTTGGCATTAAGCTATGAGTCACTCTTGCATTGAACCTCACTCCTTCAAGGGAAGTGGGGGGCTCTGTTTACTTGGCTATGTAAGGCAGCCTTGTGATAACACATACCTGGTGATTCGGCCCGTGTACCACTTGGCAATGAGCTATGAGTCAGTCTTGCATTCAACCTCACTCCTTCAAGGGAAGTGTGGGGCTCTGATATGCTTGACAATGTGGAGCAGCCTTGTGGTTACACATACCCGGTGATTCGGGCCGTGTATCACTTGGCATTGAGCTATAAGTCAGTCTTGAAGTGTGGGGCTCTGATGTGATTGACAATGTGGGGCAGCCTTGTGATCATATACGCGGTGATTCGGTCCATGTATTGCTGGGTATTGAGCTTTGAGTCAGTCTTACATTCAACCTCACTCCTTCAAGGGAAGTGTGGGGCTCTGTTTACTTGGCTATGGGGAGCAGCCTTGTGATTACACATACCCGGTGATTCGGGCCGTGTACAACTTGGCATTGGGCTATGAGTCACTCTTGCATTCAACCTCACTCCTTCAAGGGAAGTGTTGGGCTCTGATATGCTTGACAATGTGGGCCAGCCTTGTGATTACACATACGCGGTGATTCGGGTCAAGTATTGCTGGGCATTGAGCTATGAGTCAGTCTTACATTCAATCTCACTCCTTCAAGGGAAGTGTGGGGCTCTGTTTACTTGGCAATGTAGGGCAGCCTTATACCACAAGGCACTCAGCTATGAATCAGACTTGCATTCAACCTCACTCCTTCAAGGGAAGTGTGGGGCTCTGATATGCTTGACAGTGTGGTTCAGCCTTGTGATTACACATACCCGGTGATTCGGGCCGTGTATTACTTGGCATTGAGCTATGAGTCAGTCTTGCATTCAACCTCACTCCTTCAAGGGAAATGTGGGGCTCTGATATGCTTGACAACGTGGAGCAGCCTTGTGATTACACATACCCGGTGATTCAGGCCGTGTATCACTTGGCATTGAGCTATGAGTCAGTCTTGCATTCAACCTCACTCCTTCAAGGGAAGTGTGGGGCACTGATGTGATTGACAATGTGGGGCAGCCTTGTGATCATATACCCGGTGATTCGGTCCATGTTTTGCTGGGTATTGAGCTTTGAGTCGGTCTTGCATTCAACCTCACTCCTTCAAGGGAAGTGTGGGGCTCTGTTTACTTGGCTATGTGGAGCAGCCTTGTGATAACACATACCTGGTGATTCGGGCCGTGTGCCACTTGGCAGTCAGCTATGAGTCAGTCTTGCATTCAACCTCACTCCTTCAAGGGAAGTGTGGGGCTCTGTTTCCTTGGCTATGTGGAGAAGCCTTGTGATAACACATACGTGGTGATTCGGGCTGTGTGCCACTTGGCAGTCAGCTATGAGTCAGTCTTGCATTCAACCTCACTCCTTCAAGGGAAGTGTGGGGCTCTGATATGCTCGACAATGAGGGGCAGTCTTGTGATCAGATACCTGTTTCGGGATTCGGGCTATGTGGTGCTTGGCAGTGAGCTATGAGTTTTGCAGTCAACCCCACTTCTTCAAGGCAAGTTTGAGAGCCTGATACGGTTGAAAATGTGGGGCGGCCCTTTGATCAGATACCCTGTGATTCGGGCCATGTCTTGCTTGGCAGACAGCTATGAGCCAGTCTTGCATTCAACCTCACTCCTTCACGGGAACTCTGGGGCTCTGACAAGCTTGACAATTTGGGGCAGCCTTGTGATTACACATACCCAGTGATTCGGGCCGTGTATTACTTGGCATTGAGCTATGAGTCAGTCTTGCGTTCAATCTCACTCCCTCAAGGGAAGTGTGGGGCTCTGATATGCTTGACAATGTGCGCCAGCCTTGTGATTACACATACCCGGTGATTCGGGCCGTGTATTACTTGGAAGTGAGCTATGAGTCAGTCTTGCGTTCAACCTCACTCCCTCAAGGGAAGTGTGGGGCTCTGATATGCTTGACAATGTGGGACAGCCTTGCGAGCACAAACCCGGTGATTCGGGCCATATATTACTTGGTATTGAGCTATCAGCCAGTATTAGATTCAACCTTACTCCTTCAAGGGAAGTGTGGGGCTCTGACAAGCTTGACAGTGTGGGGCAGCCTTGTGATTACACATACCCGGTGATTCGGGCTGTGTACCTCTTGGCATTCAGCTATGAGTCAGTCTTGAATTCAATCTCAGTCCTTCAAGGGAAGTGTGGGGCTCTGATATGCTCGACAATGAGGGGCAGTCTATGTGGTGCTTGGCAGTGAGCTATGAGTTTTCCAGTCAACCTCACTCCTTCAAGGAATGTTTGAGGGCCTGATACGATTGACAATGTGGTGCAGCCTTGTGATCAGATACCCTGTGATTCGGGCCATGTCTTGCTTGGCAGACAGCTATGAGCCAGTCTTGCATTCAACCTCACTCCTTCAAGAGAAGTGTGGGGCCCTGATATGATTGACAATGTGGGGCGGCCTTGTGAGCAGATACCCTCTGATTCGGGCCGTGTATTACTTGGCATGGAGCTATGAGACAGTCTTGCATTCAACCTTACTCCTTCAAGGGAAGTGTGGGGCTCTGATATGCTTGACAATGCGCGCCAGCCTTGTGATTACAGATACCCGGTGATTCGACCGTGTACCACTTGGCAGTCAGGTTTGATTCAGTCTTGCATTCAACCTCACTCCTTCAAGGGAAGTGTGGGGCTCTGATATGCTTGACAATGTGGTTCAGCCTTGTGATTACACATGACCGGTGATTCGGGCCGTGTATTACCTGGCATTGAGCTATGAGTCAGTCTTGCATTCAACCTCACTCCTTCAAGGGAAGTGTGGGGCTCTGATATGCTTGACAATGTGGGCCAGCCTTGTCATTACACATACCCGGTGATTCGGACAGTGTACCACTTGGCTGTCAGCTATGAGTCAATCTTGCATTCTACCTCAAACCTTCAAGGGAAGTGTGGGGCTCTGATATAATTGACAGTGTGGGGCAGCCTTGCGATCACAAACCCGGTGATTCGGTGTATGTATTGCTGTGTATTGAGCTTGGAGTCAGTCTTACAATCCACGTCACTCCTTCAAGGGAAGTGTGGGGCTCTGTTTACTGGGCTATGTGGGGCAGCCTTGTGATAACACATGCCTGGTGATTCGGGCCATGTACCACTTGGCAGTCTGCTATAAGTCAGTTTTGCATTCAACCTCACTCCTTCAAGGGAAGTGTGGGGCTCTGATATGCTTGACAATGTGGTTCAGCCTTGTGATTACACATACCCGGTGATTCGGGCCGTGTATGTATTGCTTGGCAGTGAACTACGAGTTTTGCATTCAACCTCACTCCTTCAAGGGAAGTGTGGGGCTCTGGCAAGCTTGACAGTGTGAGGCAGCGTTGTGATTTTACATACCCGGTGATTCGGGCCGTGTATTACTTGCCAGTGAGCTATGAGCCAGTCTTGCATTCAACCTCACTCCTTCAAGGGAAGTGTGGGGCTCTGATATGCTTGACAATGTGGGGCAGCCTTGTGATAACACATACCCGGTGATTCGGGCCGTGTACCACTTGGCATTGAGCTATGAGTCAGTCTTGCATTCAACCTCACTCCTTCAAGGGAAGTGTGGGGCTCTGATATGCTCGACAATGAGGGGCAGTCTATGTGTTGCTTGGCAGTGAGCTATGAGTTTTGCAGTCAACCTCACTCCATCAAGGGAAGTTTGAGGGCCTGATACGATTTACAATGTGGGGCAGCCTTGTGATCAGATACCCTGTGATTCGGGCCATGTCTTGCTTGGCTGACAGCTATGAGCCAGTCTTCCATTCAACCTCATTCCTTCAAGGGAAGTTAGGGGCTCTGATATGCTTGACAATGTGGGTCAGCCTTGTGATTACACATACGCGGTGAACTGTGGGGCTCTGATATGCTTGACTATTTGGGGCAGCTTTGTGATCAGATACCCTGTGATTCGGGCCATGTCTTGTTTGGCAGACAGCTATGAGCCAGTCTTGCATTCAACCTCACTCCTTCAAGTGAACTGTGGGGCTCTGATATGCTTGACTATTTGGGGCAGCCTTGTGATTACAAATACCCGGTGATTCGGGCCGTGTATTGCTTGGCAGTGAGCTATGAGTCAGTCTTGCATTCAACCTCACTCCTAGAAGAGAAGTGTTGCCCGGTGATGTGCTTGACCATGTCGGCAAGTCTAGTGACTGCATACCCGCTGATTCGGAGTGTCCGTTATTTGGCAATGGAATGAGTCTTTCTCGCATTCAGCCTCATTCCTATAATGTCTATCTTGAGGTTCTCGTATGCTTTGCAATGTGGGGCAATGTTGTGACTCTGAACGCAGTGATGAAAAATACGTTGGACATGGCAAGGAATGAGCAGAGAGACGAACTAGCAGCATCCATTCCATGGTTGTATGTTACTTCATGATGGATGATGAGGTTTTAAGGACAATGGCCTTTGTCCCTCATGTTGAGAATGAGGTGTAAATCCTCTGACAATTTGAAGTGAAGGATTATGAGTACTATCCCGAGCAATCCTCGCACCTCAGTAGTGCACTTCAGTGGAAGTGGAGGGGCTCTGATATCCTCGATAACGGGGTGAAGACTTGGGACTACATACCCCGTGATTCGTGGCGTCTGTTACTAGCAAAGAGCGACGAGTTAGACTTGCATTTGAACTCAGTACTTCAAGGAAAGTGTGGTGCTCTGATGTGCTTGACGTTGTCGGCAGCCTTGTGATAACACATACCCGGTGATTCGGGCCGTGTATCGCTTGGCAGTGAGGTATGAGTCCGTCTTGCATTCAACCTCACTCCTTCAAGGGAAGTGTGGGGCTCTGATATGCTTGACAATGTGGGGCAGCCTTGCGAGCACAAACCCGGTGATTCGGGCCGTGTATTACTTGGTATTGAGCTATCAGCCAGTCTTCCATTCAACCTCACTACTTCAAGGGAAGTGTGGGGCTCTGACAAGCTTGACAGTGTTGGGCAGCCTTGTGATTACACATACCCGGTGATTCGGGCCGTGTATTGCATTCAACCTCACTCCTTCAAGGGAAGTGTGGGGCTCTGATATGCTTGACAATGTGGTTCAGCCTTGCGATTACACATACCCTGTGATTCGGGCCGTGTATTGTTTGGCA
>NW_027044495.1:0-4000 GCF_964019385.1 Sycon ciliatum | reverse complement strand
AGGTGACTATTAGAAAAGAATGGCAAGAAACATGGGTCAGAAATAGACCTTACATATTTGTTGATCTTAGCGCTTGCAAGTATTTCTCCACGAATGCCTGTAGCTCATTGACATGCGCTTCCTCCACATTGATAGCATTCTGCAAGACCTGTTACATGTACAGCCATAATAGAGATTGACAAACAACCATAAACTCTCAACATGATTCTGGACAGAGGACTTTTACTGGAGGATTCATTTCACGAGCTGATCATTTTCATTTCCAGCAAACAATGTTAGAATCTGGGAGTGCAATCACAGGTGTGTTGTGTCCAAATAAGTACTTTAGATACTGAGCGCACTATGCTGTCCCCCTGGAGGTACAGCATATCGGAGTTCCACGGTAATGATAGCCCAACTTACCATACTGTGATACGAGGCTGGCTCACTTGGCGGCACGGTCATTGTGGACAGCTCTCCTAACGACTCGGTGTAAGATGGCGTACCTTCAATCACGTTACCATCTGTACAACAATGACGACAATGAACAACAACAACAACAACAACAACAGTTCTCTTATTGGCCACAGGCCATCATGAGAATAGAATATTTCAAACATCCAGCACGCCATTCCATAGACCAGGCTTGAACACTAACGTGTAGGGCAATGGATACATGAACTGATGGGGCTCACCTTTATCCATTTCCTTGGTGTAAGCACAGGGAAACCAACCGAGTTTGTCGTCCACTCTGCCTTCCCACCAGCCACCTTCCATTTTCTAGCATCATCCAAGATTCAAAACATATACTTGTAACAACAGCACAAACTACAGTATGCAGACTTACTTGATGATACATTGCCAGGTATGATAAGATACTAGGTAGTGCACTTCACATGTTAATCCCATACTGTACATTCACAAGGATCTCTGTGCTACATACAAGCATGCAGGAATTATTTAGACTTTAGGTATAGAGTTACCTGGGTCACTTCAATGACATCTCCAATGTGAAATTGCAGCTGCAGAACCAATCCATGGTGTGAAGGTAACCGATGATCCAAAGAATTCAAACACACATACACATACGCAAGTAACACACATACCGGTATGCACAAACGGACACACACACATGGAAACATGCACAATGATGTTGAACACACAACAGAGATTGAGACATGATGATATAATGCGGCCATTTTTAACGTTTCTTTTGTTATAACCCGTCGAATTTTTGTTTTTTGTTAACCTATTTGCCCTCCTTAGAAAGAGGGATTGGTCAAAAATTAAAGTGACACGACAAAGCCAACGTCATGGTGCGGAGGAAGAAACAAGAACGTCACCCACTGATGAAATGTCATGGGGGTGGAACCGGCTGTGTCAATTCAGAGTGGCTAGGCTATCACAATGTGAAGACTAGGAAAACCGTATCCTAATTTTCTGTGTTTGCACAGCACATTGGAGCTGCAGGTATATCGTGCCAGTCCGGACCGGTCACAAACAGGTATTAAGCAACGAGGACACTCACCTCGTCTATACTGGAGCCTCGGTAACTGTATGCAGCCTTGCATCGGCTGATTGCGGGCCGATCAGAGGCTGTACTCGTTGTCTGGCGGTTCCTCATGCCAGCTTCGAGAGCTAGCTCGGACAACTGACCCGACGACACAACACTACCGGATACATCCTGCAAGCAAAGGCACGGTATTGATAAATCGATAATTGTACAGTTGATACGCCCTCGGGCATTTAAAAAAACATTTCAACAGTGTGGCGTCACATTACCTTTGGTGGGAGACTCTGTATGCTTCTACGCAGCAAGGAGATGGGCTTCTCTGCGTACGGCTTGTCCATGACAGGAGCAGCCTCCAGGCCTGGCATGGCCGGTGCAGCAGCTTTACTGCCTGTACCCAGTGGAGCTGCTGCCGGGGGTGGGCCGGCCGGTGAGGATGACGAAGAATCAGATGTCTTCGGTCCCATGCCCATACCTGTAATGTACAGAATACAAGACCAGTGTGAGTGGACAGGAGTGCCACCGCCACATCAATACCACATTCAAATGTCCGTTAAGAATAGAAAGGTAGTCATACTTGTTGCCTTGCGTGCGAGCTCGGACATCGTAGACAGCACTGCATCCATGTCGCGATCTTCGATCAAGTCTTCCGGCGCAAACTGGTGACAAAACAATACACGGCAAAGAGCAGGTTTTTAATTACGATCAAAAGACTAGAACGGAGCTGGAGCACAATTTCAATAACTACGATATACAATACATGTATGGATGAAGTTCAATTGCCCGGAAAAGATACAGTCGTGGCCAAAGGAATCCGACCCGCGAGTCAAAAGCAGCGCCGTGTTTCCATTTGAATTACATCATGCATGTTCCCAAAAACTGATCCGAGGGCTGCAGGGGCCGCATGAGCCTTGGCGCTGCTTTCGGCACGTGGGTTGGAATTCTTTGGCCACAACTGTACAATATATGTACGGATAAAGAATTTTAAGTTCAAATCAGGCCTGGAAGATATACAATACATGTAAAGGAAAATTCAAATCAGGCCCAGATGACCTCACTGGCACTGCTCACCTTTTGCACGCCGATCTTGTCACATGCCTCGAGGAACGTGGCCACGTTATCGTTCCACGCTGGACGATTCTCTATGTTGTAGTTCAGCTACAGAACACACACACACACACACACACACACACGCACACACACGCACATACACACACGTACACACACACACACGTACACACACACACACACACACACATACACATACACACATACATGTACAAACATACGTGAGACTATTCTCCTAGTCACCAAAACTAAATCGAGCCACAATGTACTAGCCAAATATTGCATACGCAAAGGAAAAAAATGAATGGAATTTCAGGATTTACGTCAACGCAATCACACTGTGACCTGTAATTTCAAAAACGACACCAAGCAAAGGCTCTATGTCTAAGTCAGTAAATGTGGACAAGCACAACAACTGCTGTAGTTGCAGTCGTAGTTGTGTACCTGTCCTTAGAATACGAGTTTCTCAGACTGAGACCTACATGTGCGCTCTGGGTGTGTCCCTGAGACGTTTGAGAGATAACACTCCACAAACTCCAAACCAAAGAAGGACCAACTGTCAGCGAATGCCGCGAACACACACAAGACACCTGCTCTCGCTAATAGTAGCAATAGTTATCACCTATAGCAGTGCCATACTGCTAGGCAAAATTTGCATTTAATGAGGAATATGAGAAATTTATAGAACAGCACAAAGGCAAATAAATATACACCATTGAAAACTGCACTTGCACTTGAAGTATCTTCTTAGACAAAAGGCCAGCCACACGAGGTCTCGTCTCAGAGAGGAAAGCTGCCATGGGTATCGTAACGAACAAAATACACTGGAAGCGAGACTTACCGCTGCAGCGCTTCTCGGCTTCAGGCGGTTTGCTAGCTGGCAGAGCACCAGGCCATCCCTGAGCAGCTCGTGAAGATTGTGCTCCGTATTCTCTTCAATGACCAGGCCCTGCAGCATGAGCCAGGCTTTCACCTCGTCTGCCTTCATCCTCCGACCGGCCATTGCGACCAATCAACACTAAAACGCTGACGCCAGCTTCCGTTTGAGCCAAGTCGAGGGTCGCAGGAGGCAGCGAGGCTCAGCTACTCGAGACAACAATACTACACACACAGCGCGGCGCACTGCTACGAAAAATTGACTCGCTTGCACGGTCGGTGTTGTGCTGAGGGCCACGAGCTATGGCTGTATTGTAACTGCCCTCAGCCAAAGAGATGCTCTATCATAATGACCTATTCTGTACAAACGCACTGCAAGAAAGAGAAAAGCCAAGCTCCTTCCCAAGTGACACTAGTTGCGAAAATACAGAGAACAAAACATTGCCGCACTGCACTCAACAGCCAACAAAACAGACAAGCATGCAATGCAGGAGCTACGTACATCTACATACATGTACGTCATCGATGCATCTCTCTCTACTCTACAACAGTACAAGACTACATCAG
>NW_027044494.1:0-7500 GCF_964019385.1 Sycon ciliatum | reverse complement strand
TTGTGCGGTCGGAGCAAGGATGTTTCGTAACTCTGTAGCATGGCGACTGACTTGCGCATTCGCACGATTCACGAGAAACAGAGAGGCCCAGAAGAAGGAAGAACCAGCTTTTACAGCTGCACTTGACAACCTGGCTGTGATGGAGCTGATCTAGCCCGGCTCCACGGACACGGACATGGCATGTAGACAGTGTGGCATATCGTACCAGTAAATTAATGACTTTCTGCACTCTGCCGGTATCCTTGTTGCTCAGGTTCGCCTTTCTCCGTCTGTGATCACTTCAGTTATATTTGGCGGGCTTCAAAAGTGAGAGACAGAGACAGACAGACAGACAGAAAGGCAGAGCGAAGCGAATACGTGCACGGGGGACTTGCACGATCTACGATGAGCAACTGCCTTGGCTCGTCTCCCCTGAGCCCCCTCGCATGTCTCTATTCGCCTCTATGACACGTATATTTGTATATTATTATTGTAATGTTATCCACAGACAGTGACCTGTGTGGCATAGCGGCGTGACGAGCGTTGTAGTAGGCAGGCACCACCGACGGTCGACTATGTTGAGGCTACCAGTGCACCCTGGCCTTGTCTCGGACACGTACATGTCTACCCCCGGATGGGAGTGGGCCATAGGAGGGGGCAGAAGTCCTTTTCTTAGAGCGCCTGTTGCCAACGCCTTGCTGCTGCCTATTTGACATCAAATTTAGAGACGAATGGTCCGTAGTTTCCTCAGAGAAAGGCGGATATCGAAATTTTTGTTGAAAGAAGAGCTGCTGGTCGCTTTTTTCTGAACCATAATCCTATGCTGCATTGCAGTCCAAGATTACTATTAGATCGCCTACAAACAGCTACATGCTGTGATCAGGTCATCTTCCCGACTCTAGCTCCCAGTAAGTGTCCAGTACACGCTATGTTGAGACAAGAAGCTGTTTCTCCAGCTTTCAACTTGAGTCCTTTTGACCTGAAGCATGAGCGAGCAGTCGTCGGGGTTGCAATTGCGGAAGAGATTTGGCTAAAAAAAGCATAGAATCGAGCACTTCTTTGTCGTGGTTCGCGATACTACCCACTATGAAGTAGCTCAAAGATGGAACTCATGTTTCTCGTGTTAGCTCCCGGGACCGGCGAAGAAACCCCCCACTTTCTGAATATTTATTTTATAAAGTTTTCAAACTTAGAAGTTGTGACTTCGGCGGTATTAGTCATGAAGTTGATTGTTCCAACTAGGAACACACGCTTCTTGCCGAACTTGACACTTGACTGACTCACGACTGCCATCCGGAGCACACGAGGAACACGTCGCACCTTCCACTCGGCAAACCTGCAAGAAAGCACCACTCCCTGCTCAATACACGGTGTTTCGGGGAATTCACCCCTCATCAGTTGAGCTTGAGAAGTTGAGTAGGCTGAGGAAGATTGTGCCTGAAAAGCACCACTTATTTACTGCTCTCCAGGCCAAACCATCACCAGGTGCTTTCTTGCAGGTTTGCCGAGTGGAAGGTGCGACGTGTTCCTCGTGTGCTCCGGATGGCAGTCGTGAGTCAGTCAAGTGTCAAGTTCGGCAAGAAGCGTGTGTTCCTAGTTGGAACAATCAACTTCATAAAGTTTTCATTTGAAGTTATTTTTGGTTTGCGTTTGAAAATCTTTATTTTACACATGTTCTGGCTGCCCGTTTTGGATCCATCAGTTGCCTGATGATCGTAGTACCGTACTGGCAATATGGCCCGCGATCTGCTAAAACCACCCTTCGGTGCTGTGTAATTTTTCGGAGAAAATGATGAAAACGTCAGAACGTCTCGATTTTCTCATCATCGCAGGTGACAGTCATGGCGGAAGGAGGACGAAGGCGCTCGTTGGCACAAATTGTTGTCGGATTCTCGGCAGCGGAGTCGTCAGCACTGCTAAATGACGATAGATCGTTCTTCGGGTGGTCAGATCAAGATTCTGACGACCAGAGCGATGACGAATCGACCGACGGCTCTCCGCTCGTGACTCTACCGATCGCGCTTGCGATCGATGCGGAGCAGAATTTGGACGAGGCGCCAGCGCTACAGCCAGCACAAGCCCTCGCCGCCGGACGACAGGGCCAACCTAAGAAATCCCGTGCCCAGGAGGCGCCCAGTACTGTTATGTTGAAGAGGTACAGGCGCGAGTGGACAAGGGCTGCAGTTGTGCCGGTGTCAACTGTTTCAAGAACGTGTCACCGGATACTCTACTCACTGCACGCACACAGCGCTCGCAATGACGAACGACGAGCTGTACTGTTACGTCGCTGGAAAGCTCGATGTGTTGAGACGACGCGGTGCAGTTACTTCTCACCATGGAAGCATTGCACAAGGGCCAAGGGATGCAGCGCGGAGAAAGGTCCCGATCCACTGATCGCTATGAAGTGGATGGTGACGAAGTGTGCCAGACTGTTTTCATGTACGCACATTATGTAAAGGAGTGGAAGCTAAAACAAATAAGGCGGATGTCCATGAGCATGCTGTAGCTCCCCCTCAGCACACACGTGAGGGTTCTTTGCCCTGGCCTGAATGCACTGCCTGCTGCAGATGAAGTGTCTGACATCAGGCAGTTCATCCACCACTATGGTGACATCAATGGACTTCCCCAGCCTGCTGCCGTGAGTGCTGCCCCCAGGGGCCAGCTCCAACTAATACTTACCTGCCATGTGCTACTACCAACTGGAGGAACAGCAGCATACACAACATTCTTGAAAATATGGAGCAGTGAGTGCAGTGATGTGATTATGAGACCAAAAGAAAATGTGTGCGGTGTATGTTCCGATCTGCAGTCTCAGATCATAAGGGCAAGAACGGCAGAAACTCGCTTTAAAAAGCACACTGACGCACTCAAAGCACATATTGAAGAAGCTAACGTGGCTCGTGACCTTTATCAAAAGTGTATTACTGCCTGGCATCTGATCATCTGCCAGTGACGCTCCAGGCGGCTGGAATCTCACGGCAACGTGCAAAGTACTTGCACCAACAGATTCGTCCGCACTGCCACCCAGAGAGCGGAGATATCACCTGCCCTGCACCAGACCAAGTAGAGCCAATGTCCTAATTATTTGTTCGGAACATACATAGTAAAATACTGGATAACTGTGCAAAATAGTTTTTCTCTCTACACAGACAGGTGTATGACAGGTGTATGAAGCCTCAGATACGAAATATAGTGTGAATATCAATTATTTTCGGCATTTTTATGCACCAAAAGCTTTCATAAGATGGGTCATATTTCAATGAATATATACAATTTGAGCCCAATACTTCACCATATGTTTGGGCAATGGCCAGGGACCAACTTCCCGCCAAAAACTCATTTTCGGCAAAATAGCACCAAAGGGTGGTTTTAGCAGATCCTTGGCCATATATGTTGCCGCAGTGAGGCCATGAAGCGTTACATTGGCACATGTTTGCCGCACGCAGGCCGTCATGCAAAGTCGCACAGGAGCCGTTACACAGGTTTCTATATTGCCGCAGTCCTTTTTTTGCTATTGCCGCATCACTTTTTTGCTACTACCGCATCATTTTTTTGCTTTTGCTGCATCATTTTGAATTCAAGTGAAAAGATCGCCGCACCCCGCCGGACGCGCGTTACGAACTCAACGAAAATTTGTCGCACTTGACTGGTCGCGCGTTACGCCGCACCCCCCTGCGTTACGCGTTACGCGGCAACATATATTGCCAGTACGGTAATACTGGCGACTTCAGTCCAAAATTCTAAAATTGGAATTAGGGCCAACAAATTACAGGACTGGGAAGAAGAAACCCCTGCAGAGCACACACAGAAAATTTCATGGGTATATCTTGTCCTAAACCGGAGTTATCAGGCCACAAAGTTGGCATGCAATCGTCGGAGGCCATGTAATGCTGAGCAATGGCACAAAAGTGGGCTTCCCGGACCTCATGAATATCATGCATACACAGTGAATGTATGCGCGATATGCGGGTTTTTGGTGTTCTTGGAGGGTGACGGAGAAACCGTCGTACATGTAGATGTGGGACGGGACGTGCTCTGCTTCGATGGATTGATCATTGAAATAATCACCTTCTGCGCAAGCACCTCCAGAATCTTGACGTGAAGAACATTAGCGGATTTACAGAAAGCAAAAGGTGACTGGTCTGCTCGCTCCGTCACGCAGAGCTCGTCAAATAGTGCACTCCATAGCCGACTTCAGCCGCTGCGCACAAATTCTTCAAGCTGCTAAAAACGGCTACGGAGGAGAACGTTACATGTACCATGAACCTATCTAAACGAGGGCTCTGAGTCTGAACACGACGGTGACTCGGTCATTGACAGGCAAGGTAGCTGAGGTGCCGAAAAGTTGCTTTGAAAACTAAAAATTCGGAGCGATTATATCCATTAATATCGATGACTCATGACATGATAGGATAACCAATCCTCACAATGATGGCTCCAACACGTGCACGGCAACCACCTAGAATGCTCCGCCTCATGCTGACAAATGCTTTCGGTATCTTGTCAAAACTTGGGGAGTTCCAAGCTTCTCTCAATGCCCACCACCCAGACATTGTCATCGTCACGGAGACAAAAGTCACGGAGGACAAGGCCACGCCTGCTGACCTCACATTCCCTGGATACTTCCCACCAGTTCGAAGGGACCGTACGGCCCAGGGGGGCGGTGTTGCTATCTGGATTCGGGCCGACCTGGCTTTCACAGAACTAGAATGTATTGATACTGGTGGAAATGAAATCCTGTGGGTTCGCCTCAAGACAGCAGCTGGCCCATCCATTGGAGTATGTGCTGTGTATCGCTCAGGTTCATCCGCTGATGGAGACATCTCTGCTCTAAACAGCATCAGCTCTGGCATAGATGAAGCTAGGCAATGCTGCCAGAATATCATCGTTGCAGGTGACCTAAATGTTCACAACCGGGAATGGCTAGGCAGCAGTAGAACTTCCCCTGCTGGTGAAGCTGCTGAAGATCTGTGTTACCACCATTGCCTCGATCAGCATGTCCATGAGCCAACACGTGGCAATAATATCCTCGACCTCATAATGTCAGATATCCCTGGAAGCGTCATCTCAACTCTCCATCCACCTCTAGGGAAATCTGACCACGCAGTTGTGGTAACTGACTTTGAAGTTGCCCCCTCCTGTGACCGTCCCAGTAAGCGAACCGTGTGGCGCTACCAGCATGCTGACTGGCCTCGGCTACGGGCTTTCTTTCGGTCCACAAACTGGGTGTTGACTGATGACAACAGCATTGACGTCTCTTGTGTGAAACTCACACAGAAGATCAAAGAGGGCATGCAGATATTCATTCCATCCAAAACCCTGAAGCTACGCCAGGGAGACCCAGCCTGGTGGTCACCTGAGTGCCAGGAAGCTGTTGACAGGAAGCAACGTGCCTGGCGACGTCACCGATCTTCGCCCAACAATGCACACCTGCGGCTGGCCTACTCTATGGCAACATGTGAAGCAACAAACTGTCTGCACAGAGCCAAGCAAGCGCACACTACCAGTATCCGCCGAAAGATAAGAGAAGGTGCCCTTTCCAGCCGACAATGGTGGACAACCGTCAAGCGAGCAGGTGGGCAAGGACACCGCTCTGCAGACATACCTGTTCTGCGTGCGTCGAACGGAACTGAGCACACCACCTGCAGCGAAAAGGCCGAAGCATTCGGGCAGTATTTCTCCGCAAAGTGCAGTCTTGGTGACAACGACTTGCAAGCCAACAGCCTCCCTCCAGTCCGCCCCCGATCTCAAGCCCAACTCCGCAATGTCCACTTTCGGCCAAGCACGGTTGAGCGGAAGCTGAGGCAACTCCACCCCGCCAAAGCCACGGGTCCAGATGGCATCCCCGGGCGTGTACTCCGGCAATGCAGCAAAGAGCTGGCTGCACCAGTGTCGCGGCTCTTTTCGCAGGCCTTCCACCAAGGTCGGCAACCTACAATGTGGAAGACGGCAATGGTTGTGCCGGTGCACAAGAAAAAATCCAAGTCTGATGTTAAGAACTACCGCCCGATCTCCCTCCTCTCTATTCTGTCGAAAGTCATGGAGGCCATTATTAACCACTCAATCCGACAGTTCCTGGAGGCACACAACATCTTATCCAAAAGTCAGTATGGCTTCCGCAGCCAACTCGGCACCCAGGACATACTCACGCTACTCAACTACCAATGGAGTCGCGTTGCAGCCAGAGGTGGTGTAGTTCGAGTCATTGCAGTTGATGTGGCTGGCGCATTCGACCGCGTCTCTCATGTAGGCGTTTTGCACAAGGCACAATGCTATGGTGTAACTGGTCCACTTCTCGCTTGGCTGAGGGATTACCTGACTGATCGTCACTTGAGGGTTGCAGTTGGAGGTGAACTTTCCAGTCCGTACCCGACCAAAGCTGGCGTGCCGCAGGGCAGTATCCTTGGTCCCACCCTGTTCATCCTCTACACCAATGATGGCGAGGACCACCTCCCACCAGGTATGGAGCTAGCCGCCTACGCTGACGACACCACTCTCTTCCACTGCCTCACATCAAGAGCTGACATTGACTGTGGCTCCGAGCTCCTCCAGCAGGGCATTGATGCGTTTTCCCGTTGGGGACATAAGTGGAGGATCAAATTTGAGCCCTCCAAGACGCAGGCTATGTCTATAGGCCACCATTGCCAGCCCTGGGAGCTCCCTCGAGCAACATTTGACGGCACACCGGTCAGTGAAGAGAGTCGGCTGAAACTCCTGGGAGTCACCTTTGACGACACCCTGAGCTACTCCTTCCACCTCCGCTCCCTAGCTTCCCGTGCTAACCAGCGGATTGGCTTCCTGAAGCGAGCGTCTCCCATTCTGGACGCCGAGAGCCGCCAACGCGTCTACAACGGCTTTGTGCGACCCACACTCGAGTATTGCCCCTTAGTGTGGATGGGCTCACCCTCGTCCCATCTTAAGAAGCTGGACCAGATCCAGCGAAGGGCCCTCCACATCATCGGAGCAGGTACTTGGCTCCCTAGCCTGGCACTCCGTCGCCTGGTAGCTGCACTTGCCTATACCTACAAGCTCTGCTATCTAGATGCATCCAGCCCTCTGAAGCAGATGCTGCCTAAACCAGCCACTCACCGTGCCCCCAAGACAAGACCTACCCGTCATTCTCTCCAGCTGCAGGATTCCCATCCATACCAGATGACAACTGGCCTGCCTGCCAACACCCGGAATAGCTGTCTCCAAGGATTCCCTGCGTGCACTGTTGCAACATGGAATGCCCTGCCACCAGACCTGTTCCACCACCCACCCGCCCAGCCTCACATGCAAAGCTTTAAGAAAAAGGTGTACCGTCACCTTCTTGCTCAGGACTGGCTCTCTGCTACTGATGCACTTTGAATCTGCTCGCCAACGCTTTCCCTGTTCTTATTAGTGTTCAGCTGCTTACCTTATAACCCTGCTGCCATCATCACCAATATTCTGATTCTCATGCACATATCCCAGAACCTGCTATCCTTCGCAGTCCCCATCACCAAGAGCACTGTGCTCTTCTATCTCCCAGCTCTCTCT
>NW_027044493.1:0-4000 GCF_964019385.1 Sycon ciliatum | reverse complement strand
CTCTCTCTCGCTCTCTTGTTTCTCTCATATTCTGCAGGTATACCATTCTATCATGTTGCTGACAATAATGACTTGAATGAGGAGACACTGGAAGGGAAGGGCACCACTCACTGCACCAACACCATTGTTGTGAAACCAATTCTGAGTATTGAGGGTGATGGCACATGGTTGCCTGGAGCACAAGGCCATGAGCAGAGCCGGAAGCGCGAAAGAGCCCTCAGGCCTGGATATACAGCCAGAAGGTTTTGCGGACATTGTCTACGCCAAGAATGTAAACCCTGCGAAGCGGCCAGCTGTGACACAGTAGCAACTGGAAGGTGTTATGTCGGATGGTGATGCTGTGACGCTGAACGACTTCACCTGGAGGCGTTGTCGATCCAGTCGAAGTGGAGAGCTCCTTGTTCCGGTCGTTGGAGAGTTGTCTGATTTACCCGAGCAAAAAGTGCCATCATGGTCAGCATTCAACGCAAGGATGTACCACCGAAATCCAGGATTGGATATTGCCCTGTGATGAATGCCTCACCGACCGAATCTTCAACTGTGTATGCATTGCTGACCAAGTGCCTACGAAGGTGCCAAAACTCTGATCGGAGCTTCACATTGATTGTTTTCGACCAAGCTATTTACACCTAGGCCGTGGACATTGTCACACAACGAGGAGAAGAGTTTGCGCCTATTGTACTGAGACTAGGTGCTTTTCATATCGCTCGCGCCTTTCTGTCAATCATCGGGAAGAGGTTTCGCGATGCCAGTCTGTTGGAGGCTACTCGTGGAATCTGGTGTTGCTGGAACTGCATCAGCCTCCTCTGCCCTGGATGGTCGGCAATACAACCGGGGTATGCGATTCCACAAGATTGCTTCCGAGGCACTGGAAAGGTTGCGCTGGAAGGAATTTGTCGATGCCAGCAACTTGACTGAGCTTGACATACCTCTCTCCTCAGCCTTTCAAGAGTTGGAGATGTGCATCACCAGTGACCACCTGTTACGGGTTACTGCTTCTCCTGCTTTGTCTACGTCAAATACCAGGAATTTTGCCAACAGCGGTCCCAGCTGGTTCCAAATTTTGGACTATGGTCACTCGTACATCGGCATGGTGGATCTGCTACTGCGGTTTGTCAGGGCTAGTCGCACTGGCAACTGGAAGTTGCACCTCGTCTGTGTGCGGGATATGCTTCCCTGGTGTTTTGCGTATGATCGAGTGAACTATGCCCGGTTCATGTCGTTCTACTTTCTCGAAATGACCCAATAGGGCTTGAAAGTGCTACGTCACAGCATAGCAACAATTTCAAAAATTCAAAAACTGGATCCACTTGGATCCAGTTTTTGTATGGATCCAAGCACATTTCAAGCGGTCTTACCCATGCACAGCATGGTGATGTAGCCAGTGAAACTGACTGATTTGGCTACTGGGGGCGGGGTTACAACTGGTGGCGAAATAAAAGTCACACCTGCATGCGACATGAGTGGGTTGCTATGCACCCACATACTTAGGCAATAGCAAAGTCACACCTTAGTGGATCCAAAAATAGAAATCTGATGTCAACTTACTACTCCCTGCCTGAGTCCCTGGCCGTTTTGACGTCATCACTTTCAAGCCCTATTGCCAACGAACCACCCAGAAGCTCATGCCTTCCCTGGGGCAGTGTGGGTTCTCTGTGCAACGGTCATCCAACCCTTTTGCTCGAGTAGCGTCCGACCAAGCTATTGAGCAATCGATCAATCAAGCCACAAAAACACAGGCGGTATAATTGGGTTCAGCCGCCATCCTGCTACTGTGCAGCGCTGGGTGCTCACAGCACATGACCGTGCAGCAGTCGCTGATGCTTGCTTGGAACACTGTGGCCTTCAGGCGCGTGCCCCGTATGGGTTCCTTGGTGCCCGGAACCCCCCCCTTTTCGCTAAAAATGCAGGATTTTGCTTCATTTTTTGAAAAATTTCCCGGGGAGGCCCCCGGGGAGGCCCCCTTGAAGGGCACCAGCGCACGCGCCTGGGCCCTTAATGACAGTACTGAAGAGAGTGCTACCGTTCACAAGGATTGCCAGAAGGGTAGAATGGTGCACGATGAGAAGGACGTCCTCCAAGTGATCGATACTGTCTCCATGCTTCGCAATCCATTCCTTTCATCACCCGAACAGCCATGCATGGAGTTAATCCATCTTGCGTCTGGCGTTGAAGCATCCAAGGAAGCTGCCCAGGACCTTCGAATGGCAGAAGAGCGTGGCAAGGTGTGTTTTCATGAGTTCCTCCATGAACGGTTGACTGCTGGACAATCCGCTAAGGATTTCCATGATCCACTGAAGCAGCAGAACCTGCAGACCTTCACCAAGAAGAAAGCAAAGAAGACGGCATCGACCAGCGACACCGACATCCTTCGTGCAGACAGGTCTACTTTCTCTCGAATGGCCTTGATTGCTCAAACGCGTGAAATAGATATGCGGCAGGTGATGTCATACTCACTAGGTGAATTGCCTTGGGCAATTGCCTCTACATCAGGAGCTCTCGTGAAGACAAACAACTCTGCTTTACTTACTTTGCTCACCGATGGCATATCGACTGCACCTCCAGCCGACACTGCTGCTGCTAATGGAGCCCTGATTATTGGTGCTATGGCAATGATCAGGACCCAGAAGCTAAGCGAAGCGCCTGCATCGTTTGGAGAGTTTGCTGCAGTAGTCCTCAAGCAGATATGCGGTTACTTTTCTAAGTACACCCGAGTGGACTTCGTTGTGGACGCGTACCGTGACATCTCCATCAAGAACTTGGAAAGGAGCTCTCGTGCAGCCGATGGAGTGTTGCGACTGCATCTGACAAGCCGATCCCAACGAATGTCTCGGCAATTTTAAAGCAAGTATCTTTCGCTGGGAACGAACAAGGAAGAGCTGATAGCCTTCTTGTTCACAGAATGGCAGCGTCCTGAGCAGATGCAGAAGATTCCTGATGGCAAGGAGCTTGTGACAACTTCCGGGCAATTATGTACCATGGTAAGGTGCGTTGCTGGTGTGGGTGTCCATACTCTTGTTGCAAGCCTTAAATCACCACATGAAGAAGCTGACACAAGGCTCCTTCTCCATGCTAGCCATGCAGCGGCAGCAGGTCACGCGAACGTACTTCGAAGTAACCATTAAGTTAAGTCACCGGACACTGATGTGTTAGTCCTTGCTGTGTCACCAATCGCATCCCTGCTGCGCTTCACTTCTTAACTGGAACTGGCAACAAGACACGGAAGATACCGGTAAATGCTGTCAGCGAAAAGTTGGGCGGAGAGGTGTGTGATGCTCTGCCGGCATTCCATGCCTTTACCGGTTGCGGCGCAGTCAGTGCCTTTGCGCACCATGGCAAGACATCTGCCTTCATGTTGCTGTGCTCTCCAGCCCACTCCGACTACAAGGCAATCTTCGCCCGTGTTGGTTGTACCTTTGACGGACTTCCTGATCATGTCACTGATTCCCTGGTGATGTCACTGATTCCCTGGTTATGTCACTGATTCCCTGGTGATGTCACTGATTCCCTGGTGATGTCACTGATTCCCTGGTTATGTCACTGATTCCCTGGTTATGTCACTGATTCCCTGGAGATGG
Organism: Sycon ciliatum; assembly: GCF_964019385.1. Lineage (NCBI taxonomy): Eukaryota > Metazoa > Porifera > Calcarea > Leucosolenida > Sycettidae > Sycon > Sycon ciliatum. Next base: position 422 of record NW_027044493.1, on the reverse strand, counting down.
TTCTGTGCCTGCTCTACAACGCAAAAAGTTGCACCAAGGTCAACGATGCAAGGTATCGGTTGTTCTGCACGAAAACGTTGCAGTCGAATCAGCTTCCTCCATGCCATGATGCCTTTGTCAAGCACTGCGCCAGGGCCAACTATCAGGCTGCTGTGTGGCGCTTTTGTCTTGCTGCAGTCCCAGACATACCTGCTCCACACGAGAGTAATCAAGGTTAGAGGCTCAAGGTTGCTGTTTTAGAATGTGGTGCATGGAAGCTAGGAAGAAGCATTAGTTTAAAAAACTGTAAGTAAAAAAGTAAATTATCGTATCCGTTCCCGAAGGGAACTCACGACGGCCACTAACACCCGATAAACCCTAGCGGCAGATGCAGCGCCTAACGGTGGGGGTGAGTGGGCAAGTCTCACAACCAATGTGCTTAC
>NW_027044492.1:0-10801 GCF_964019385.1 Sycon ciliatum | reverse complement strand
AAAATGTCACTGGGTGGTACGCAGCCCCTAGCACTACACACACTGGCCTGTGCACTTGAACAAGGCCCAACTACATTCACGAGGTAATTGGTTGGACTTCTCTGGCCAGAACTGTGCGTACTAGCATTGTTGGCCCAGCAATGCACACGCACTACTTAGAGTCCTTCTACATGATTGTACGTCTACCATTCTGAACCCCAATGGACCGGACGCGACACTGTTTACTCCTACAAGGCTACAGGACCCAGAGTATCATCAACATCCTTTTGAGGCAAATAATATTATTCAAAGCACTCTTCCAGGTCATGCTAATTCATTCCATGTGCTCCTCTGGCCCAAATAACCCATGTTAGGGAGTTCAGTTCCGGTCACAGAAAAGCGAAAAGTGCAGTCACAGCTCGCCTGTACAAAGTGAATGGGCGCCTCGTGGCTGCAGTTCGAGATGCAGTTCGCGGCCCGAGTATCTTCTCCCGCGGCCTTTTCGGCCTTGTCGATGCTATTTTTAGGTAGCTGAGGTCATTACCTTTCCAATGGTGCCACACATGCCATGCTTCCAAAAATAATGCCTCCGCGCTTGGCGCGGGTGCACTTCGAAGTACTAATTTCGACCAGATCCGTACTCGGCTTCGCGAGGAACACCCGATTGTCGTGTTCAGCGGCCTCGAATTAGCCTAAACCAAGAGGATTCTACAACATTGAGGCTCGCGCTTTATCGCCGTAGAAGGAAAATGATCACAGAAACCAGCCCACGGCGATTTCCTGGTGGTAGACGAAAAAATCGAGTGAACTGCGCGCACACTGGTAGAAGCAGTGACAGTGAAAACGTGTGACTTGTGCAAGTCGGCGCGCACGGCATGCGTGCACACTGCATGCATGCACACATCCTGTATCGCCATGTATGCACCAGATAGTGCATTGCTGGACGGAAACCACACGGCTCCCATACATACTTGCATTTACTTCTGTGACTACTTTCTCCCCCGTTTTCCGATCTTCAATCGACTATAACTCTAGATTGCCTTGGAATTTTGGGTTCAAATTTTCACAGGTTGTTTCTCGATTCTTCCCGGTTTAGAAAAACTAGCGTTTTATGCAAAACTCGCGAATTTGATTTTTCAATTGAAGTCCCTACCCATGTACTGATCAGTGCAGGTAAGTGCAGGCCTTAGGTCTCCAGGGCATCAGTACAGCAGCATTGATGCACCTGCAGCGCCAGCAACAAGACACTTATCTCACTGCATGCACCAGCCTGGTGTCAAGTGCTCAGCCTTTGCCTTCAGAGTGGTTGGCAGGGGCACACTTGTGCTCCTGTGCTTGGTGCAAACGGTGGCGTACTCCTGCCAACTGCTGTGCAGCCAGCCACTAAAGTAAAATTAAGTATGTGCGATTGATATGGATTTGTGTTCGTGTGTGTGTATGTTGAAGGACTTTATTTCAACCCAACCCAAGAAGAAGAGAGCTACGTATACAGGCATGGACGATGGATTCTCTGGCGCAAATAATTCCATGAGAGTTGGAAGCTATCCTTGTCGAAGCTTGGTAACACTAAGCCAAAGAAGCCCTGAGTGGGTATTGGACTGAAACACATAGCATGGAAAAGACTTCCTACCTCTTCCCTTTCCTTCTTATCTCCAACTACGTATCGCCCTTTCGCACGCACAGAAATACATACTCTCTCCTTTTCTCACGCACAGAAATACATACTCTCTCCTTTTCTCACTCGGTAACCTCTGTAAATGTCCCCCCCCTCTCTCTCTCTCTCTCTCTCTCTCTCTCTCTCTCTCTCTCTCTCTCTCTCTCTCTCTCTCTCTCTCTCTCTCTCTCTCTCTCTCTCTCTCTCTCTCTCTCTCTCTCTCTCTCTCTCTCTCTCTCTCTCTCTCTCTCTCTCTCTCTCTCTCTCTCTCTCTCTCTCTCTCTCTCTCTCTCTCTCTCTCTCTCTCTCTCTCTCTCTCTCTCTCTCTCTCTCTCTCTCTCTCTCTCTCTCTCTCTCTCTCTCTCTCTCTTTCTCTCTCTCTCTCTCTCTCTCTCTCTCTCTCTCTTTCTTTCTCTACCTATCTATCTTCTTACCTGGCTATATCTCCCCCCCCCCATCAGTTGTTCCACTGCCCTGTTCACTTGATTCGCTGGATTGACCTGCTCTGGACCTCTAGAGAAAACGTTCCGTGTCGCTCCGTACCCAGCGCATTTTCAGGCTTTCTGTTCATACCCTACTTGACTGTATGCTCTGAGTCTTTCCTCTCGAGAACTACAACGAGCCAGGCTGACGCGGCACTGCGTTCACTTGTTGCGGAGATAAGCCACCACTTTGGACCAGTGGTCGAAGCCACACGTGGTGCAGGCACGGAAGCCGGTGATCAGTCCATTATAAGATAATGCACACGACTTCCTATACTATCCGGCACATGCACGAGTTTCACTCGAAGCTTGCGCCTCCAGGGATAGGACCACCAGAGATCGAACTACACGTGGTGTTCTCCGGAAACCGCTATTCAATGGTGTACTTCATTTCACTACGCTTCGCCGAACACGACAACACAGAATGATAACTCTGCCGGAGAAACCGTTCTCGCCGGTTTCGATAATCGCGTACTCCTCCGGCCACTAACGAATAAGAAGAATTTGAGAACCGTTCGTTCGTTCACCAGAGTAACGGCTCTCACTAGTATGGTTCCCACGCAAGCAGGTACGCGAAGTACATAGTTGTGCTTTCCACTAGGACAACTGAAAACCGTGCTACTAGTACTAGCAACCCATACTCCTCGTGACTAAATCATTCCGGCCAGTTAGTTTCCTGGCGAGCAATTTGCAATGGGCTGGCCCTTTCCGCACAAACATACCAGCTACATCCGGTCGCCAGGCGAGGGTGACCACCAACAGAACGAGTATCGACTGCCGCTTGTCCATTGTCTTTGCGGGTTCCCAAATCTGCTCCGCCAACGCCTCACCACCACGAAGAGAAAACGCTACTAAGTAAACTACAGCACAAGATCGACTGGAACTGCTCGCAAAATCAGGCAAAAGGGAACTGAACACGAAGAGCAGCTTCGCGCCTGGGCCTACATTTGTAGGTTGAGTGTAAGCTGTTGTGTGGTGCATGCTAGCTCTCTATTCACCAGGTGTGATTTATGATGATGCCGATTCGGCGATTGATATCACACCACTCGACCCGATCCTATAGCTACCTAGGATCCTGACTGAAATCGTGATTCCCACACGATCGCTAGCGGCCCGGCCCGTTTTGTGGATTTCACAGTGGGTTTTTTATGCAATGGATGGTCCCAGCTCAGCTGCTGCGTAGCCTAGATCAGGGCTGCGAAAACCAAACGGCCGAAAACCTAACAGGTTTAGTAACTTTTCACAACTCCAAAGGAGAAATCCTCCCTGGCGGTGTGGAGGCCGGTATGCTGAGAGCTGTGAATTGTGAAGTGCCATCACAGCCGGGGGCACGCACGCCACGCGCCAGCGGCCTGGCAGGATATCCGGAAACTGCACGTGTTGAATGCTCGCGCGGTGCAAACATAAAGCAGGGGATAAGAGCGATCGTCCCCATGGCCACTGTGACTGTTTTTGTCTACCCATCTACTTTTTGAAGAAGTAGTAGATCTACCCCATGCACTTAGGGCGCGTTCGAATTGTCACTCTTTGACTTTTCGAGGAGTTTCGTTTTTCTGAAGAGGTGGCCTTATAGGCCTCTCCAGAAAAATGAAGCTCCTTGAAACTCCACATCCTCATCTGATAGGAGAGGTGGATTAGTTCCGAAGAGTTTGGAATAGCTACGTCACGCAGTACATGGAGATGGTCGATGTGATCGGACGGCAACATCGCCATGACAATTCCACTGAAAAACTCTAAAAATTATTTTATTCATGATAGAAAGAAATCTTTCTAATGGTACACTTCAACTATTAAATCTCTTTAAAAAATTTTGTTTGAACAGTTGATGAAGACAATTCGAACGCGGCCATTGTTACTGATCTCTGGACAGCTGCATGTAGCTGCTAGTCTGATACTACGGTAAAGACTCACTTATATACAGGCGATTGAGTCCAAATGAATCAGTTTCAAATCAATCCTGATGATGGCTCCCTACGGAGCATTTGATTGAGATATTATGAGAATGTGCTGCGAAGAGACCACTTGTGCTGGAGGGGCTTTCCGCGTGGAATGGAACTCGTGAAATGTTTTGTGCACGCGGAAACCATGCTTGCTCACAATGACTGGTATCACCGAGCTCTACGCACGAGGTCTAGTGAGCAATGGCGGATTAGCCCAGCTCAAAGCATCAAAGTCACCGTTCTCTAAGGGGCCGTCCGTAAATATCGATGTTTTTTTAGAGACGATATTGGTGCTTCTCTCCCTTGACCCCCCCCCCTCCCCCCAGAAGACGCACATGTACATCTAGATTATGGAATCAATATTTTTTTCAAATCCTTGTTCAGACAGTGAAGACTGGAAACTCTTGTGGAGTTCGTCCGTGTTTGTTCGCACTGCCTCTACGTCTTGAAAAAGGTCTCCTGCAGGCATCGTTCGGCCGATTTCCACAATCAATAGCTCATTCTTTTGCTCTTGAAATTCGCGCGGCATGGGCGTACAGCTTCCAATTTTTGATTTTGTTCTTGTGTCGCGAGTTTTAGCTCCGCAAACGGAAGTTGGTTTCACATTTCTTGTATAGCCATTTAGACGTCCGCGTGCAGGGATCGGCGAAACTTCAGATATTTACATCGATATTTTCTGATGCTCGAAAAGACGCACATGGCTCAAACCCCCTCCCCCCCAGACGCACCAATATCGTCTCTAAAAAAACATCGATATTTACGGACGGCCCCTAACTGCGCGAGAAACACAGCGAGTTTTCACGCGATGGCAGATGACTTAACCTTTGACGCTACCCAGAACGACTGCTCGACCAAGCGAGGCCAGCGGATGTAAATTGTAATGCCGTAACACGTCAGTACTTACTCCCGGGGACATAAAATCTGCACTTTTAGCCTTGTACAACAGTGGACTTCTCGTGTGCTCTGGATGGCAATCTTGAGTCAGTCAAGTGTCAAGTCAAGTCGGAGGAATAGTGTGAGCTCCAGTATGGGGAGCACACTCTTTCAAGACAGATATGGTTGCAAGTATTAGTTGGAGTTGTGTGCACGAAGGTGCTATCATGAAACAGGGAACATGATAATAGTGGTGGGTATGCTGGTGTTTGTGTGGAGACGGCCATTACATGCGGATTGTGTCAAAAATTGCGAGTCATGTTTTTTTATTTTTTTAAGCCTCTTATATACGGGCAATCACAGAGTATGATTTCACTGGCCTGACGCAACAACTGCAAAGCAAAACAAAACAAAATAAATAAAAAGAAAATGAAACTTTACAATCTGCACACAATGACAACTCCATTTTTAAGATAGTCTCCATGTTCCGTTGCTATGGCTAAGTATGGCTGTCACAGCAGTGATGGCTATGCAGTGATGGCTATGCAGTGATGGCTATGCAGTGATGGCTATGCAGTGATGGCTATGCAGTGATGGCTATGCAGTGATGGCTATGCAGTGATGGCTATGCAGTGATGGCTATGCAGTGATGGCTATGCAGTGATGGCTATGCAGTGATGGCTATGCAGTGATGGCTATGCAGTGATGGCTATGCAGTGATGGCTATGCAGTGATGGCTATGCAGTGATGGCTATGCAGTGATGGCTATGCAGGGGTTGCTTTACATACTGTATACACTATTCCCAAGGATCTGATGACTGGAAAGGGATGCGTTGGATCCTCAAAATACACTGTACACATGTACATATGTACATGTTGTTAGTTTGACAGCACGATTGAAACAAGGTGGAGGACACTGCGTTCGGAAACAGTAGTGACCTTACTACAACCATCCACGGTTGGTAGAGCCCCCGGCCTCGGTCTGTTGGGACCATCTGAAACATTATGGCCCTTTATTATGGGTGTTGAACCCGGTTCTGACCCTCATTATGCTAGGGGAGTTTTTAGACTTCTCCTAACGCCAACCGTGGATGGTTGTAGTAAGGTCGCTGTTTCCGAACACAGTAACAGTGGCATCCACCTTGTTTCATGCTGTCAAACTAACAATATGTGTGAACTATAACAAGGTTTAACTTAACTAATACCAGTATTTAAATAACCGACGAGGAGACAACAGTCGTAAAATAGCAATGAAAAATATCAATTGTGCACTCATAATCATGTATAAACAATTAAAATGAAACAATTCCAGAACGTTTTCGTGTGACCATCATCAGTGGAACATCGTCACATAGTAAGAATCACTAAAACAACCAGTTATATAGCTAGAGTAACATAAAAAGACGGCGGCGGTAACGGAAAGATCACCAGGAGAACGAAATGAAAATGGAGGAAAAACGAATCTGAGGAGAAGCCAGAGACTAGCGGAGACACGACTGAGAAAAATGGAGAAGGCGGAACCAGTAGTGGCAGGTGAAAGTACGGGCGCAGCAGTGAACACGTCAAGGAGAAAGAAGCGATGGCATGAGGAGATGGAGATGGAGGATGATGATGGGGATGAACAGGATGGTGAGGAGGAAAGCAAGGGTGAGCAGGAACAGGAAGTGGAGGATGAGAGTGATACGGACGAGGAGGAGTTCGACATCGACAAGAGCAAGTCTGCCATCTACAAGCATTTGGTGTCCAGTCCGGATTGTCGTAAGTTGTTTGACGATTCCTGGTTTAGTATTTGTCGCGCGCGTTTCTTTAAGCAGTTGCAGGTGTTGGAAGCTGTATATATTCGCACACATGACCCTGTTCTATGCAAGCAAAAAGAAAATGTTGTAGCACTCACACTTTTTAAATAATACGCACTCACCAGTTTTTGTTCACACGCACTCACAGCTGCCACATTCATCTACTGCTACCATTCTCAGATACACTGCAAAGGTTCACACTACACGCGTTATGCATAACCGCTAGCTGTGCTGCATTCTCACGCTTCTTTTCATGTTACTCTAGCTATATAACTGGTTGTTTTAGTGATTCTTACTATGTGACGATGTTCCACTGATGATGGTCACACGAAAACGTTCTGGAATTGTTTCATTTTAATTGTTTATACATGATTATGAGTGCACAATTGATATTTTTCATTGCTATAATACCAGTATTGTACTAGTATTGGGTTATTATAATACAATCATGTACATGTATATCCGATGGTGTTAGAATACTTAAACCTTGTTTTGTTGAAATCCAGGCGGTTCAGGTGGTCGTGAAGACCGGGGCTCTGCCAGCCACAGGGGTTGTAGTAAGGTCACTCTTTCCGAACACGGTGGTCTCCAAATTGTTACATGCTGTCAAGCAACAACACGAAACGTAAGTTACACGTACATGTATCTACATGTAGTTGTGAATCGCTTGACTGTACGAGACTCACAGTCACGATGGCCCATGCGGCATGCCACATTATTTCCGCAAACACCATCTCCAGACAGCCACAAGTACAATGGCTATGTACATGGACATGTAGATGTAGTTGGTACCTCTTTCGACCTTGTAAGGTCTCACCAGCGGAGCTCGTGATGTGACGAGCCCAACAGCTGGAATAGAACTACACAGTACATGTACATGAGAAGATCATAATTATTTTTATTTTTTCATGGATTTTACTATAACGTATCAGTATGCATGCCATGTACATCTACATGTACATGGCATGCATACTGAGTAGGTACATGCCATTGTATTGTTTCTACAAATGCTGCGATTGCTTGTATTTCACTTGGTGAGAATGCGCGAAAACTGGTGGATAGTAAATTAAATTAACTGTTAGTCATAACTCGTAACATTTTGTCCTTCTTCTTTTCACAATTATTTAATTGGCTCACCATCCGAGTTACATTTTGAAAACTGGTTTGTGAATATTTTTTGGAGTCCTTGAGTCCGGATGATGGTGGCAAAAAGTTTAATTAAATTGTGTACTTTTCTCGCTATGATTGTACGGATGTTTATAATTATAATTTAGCCATTCACTTCCAAGTTCATGGATGCAGCTAATGGGATTTCGGTCTTTGACCACTTGGTGGTGGGTCTGATCTACTCACCTCCCACCGTTTAGGCGCTGCATCTGCACATTTGATCCTAGAGGGTGGTGGTGTTCCCACGGCGGATGCGGAAAACCCGGCTTCCAGCCGAGCCTCACGCGAACCGTGAATCTTTTTTTCTTTTTTCCAAGTTCTGTGAGCATAACTATTATGTAGTTCTCTTTGCACACCGACTGTGTGTGTTTGGGTCGGCATAGCAACTGAGATCGGAATTCGGAACCAAGTATGTAGCCGGTGGACAAACAAAAGAATAATACTGCTGAGTGTCGACGGTGAGTGGACAAGATCTGGATCTTGAATCACTGGTCAACTGTCCACTTCAAGAATTAAGAAGCGCTTCGACACTGCTAACAATTGGTAATCAAATCGAAGAGGTCAAGTCGTGACTCGTCGGTTTACTGCGTCATGCATGTAATTGAAGGCATGTGCCAGACCATATCAGGGAGTAGTGAAATATTTACTTCTCCCTGCATGGACCATTCCATCGCCCACATACGGGCGTAGCTAGGGGTACTTCAAGAGGGGCGACATCAAGGCCGGAAGACTTCGCCCTTTCCCAAATATGCGTGCCACTGTTTTCGCAACTATTCTTTGTTGTTTTGGAAGAAATCGCAACTTTCGCAACATTTCTTCATTATTTTCACAACCTACCGGTATAGCGGTACTTCACAGCCTTTCCGCAACCATGACTCAAGCGCCCTGGAGGAGACCATTGAAGTATCCGTGATTGCCCACTTCAACAAGAAGCGCTGAAACATTGCTTGAGCCTATCAAGTGTACTTCTCGAAGAACATGTTGTACGTGTGCATGTGCATGATCTCAATCCGCGGGCAGAACTGTTTCGTCCTGAGCTGTGTGGACTCGCCAGCGCAGCACAGAGGAAAGGAGGCCGAACCTGACAGCAATGCGAAAATAAAAATTTCCAAATCCAGATTTGAAAACCAGGCCAGAACGTACCTTGCCAGACTGCTCAACCTGACAAGTCAGTGAGCTCTGCATAACGCAAACAGCAAGGGCACTACTCTAGTACTGTCTGCTGAGTAGGCAGGCACTAGGCCTTGGCGGATAATGCTCGAAAAGGTGGCAGATTCTGCTTTTTTTGCACCGAAATTGGCAGAACCATACAAACCTTATGGCGGGCAATTCCTCGAATTCTGCTCCATTTCTTTATCCACATACCAAACATGCATGAAACTTACCAGAAAAAGTACCGAATTCTGCCAATTTTTCTGCCGGCATTATCCGCCAAGGCCTAGTAGGCACCGGCGGATAATGCTCGAAAAGCAGTGAAATTGGCAGAACCATACAAACCTTATGGCGGACAATTCCTCGAATTCTGCTCCATTTCTTTATCCACATACCAAACATGCATGAAACTTACCAGAAAAAGTACCGAATTCTGCCAATTTTTCTGCCGGCATTATCCGCATAATACTGCTGAGCAGCGGAACACAGTAGCCAAACTAGATAAACGTTGCATCCGTTGCGTGGCCAATGAGCATCCATTGGCCCACACTCTTCCCCTGTACACCAGGCTGGGTGTCTGCCCAGTGCTGGAACGAGGGGAATACAAGCTCCGACTCAGTGACATTTCGAATCCGTTCTGGAATCGTCAGCGAGCTGTTGTCGTCCCGAATTGCACAAGGCCCACCGACAGGCATGAACACTCGAGGTCAGTTGGGACGCGACCTTCCCCTCCCCTGACCCACAGTGCTTCTGGCGCATGCCGACCACTTCAAGCCAGCTGCCGACTGTGGAATGGCCTGCCCGACTGTATGAAGTCGATGATGACCCAACTTGTAAATTTTAGATCTCTTTTTCTGCTCGTCTTAACCCTGCCTCCCCTCATTGGTACTTCCATTTTCGTATTTTCGTTTGTCATCGCTTTCATAATATTGGGCAAAACTGCCGGTTTGACATGCGATGTAAAATAAATAAACAACAACAACAACAACTATCCCACACAAGAGTGCTCAACTGCTACAAGAGCAGGAGCGAAATGCTCAATCTGCGGACAGAACTGTTTCGTCCTTTGTGGACTCATCAGCACAGCACAGAGGAAATGAGGCCGAACCTGACAGCAATGAAAAATACATTTTCCAAAGGACCAAAGCAAGACATGAACCAGGCCTGAATGTACCTTGTACATGTACACTACATGTATATGGCCACACTGAGCAATGCTACCACACAATGGCTCATTCCAAGTCTGTTCGTTTTCCATAGCTGGCATGTTTTACTCTGTAAACATGCATTCATAACGTGCTTCAAAGTATGCATGACTTACAAAGTGACTCACGCAGTTGTGCTGCGCCACAGTCACTGTTTTTCAGCTGCTCTTTTACTTGTTTTTGGCATCATTGTATGCACAAGAACTCGAAGAATTGTATGCACAAGAACTCGCTCATTTCGAGTTGCGATACATGTATTAGCAACTTTTGAGCTCTTTCTGAAAATATGGATGCGATTTCAGCAACTTTCACTTGTTCTGGGATGGTTGCGACAAGCATAAGTTCCGAAATATTGTGGCATCTTTGGGAAAGGGCTACCAGACGTGTGAGATCATGAGGAACTTCATTGTAGCAAGCGTACATAACACTTCGACATCCAGGCGTATTGTTGAGCACCCTCGGCCTCGATCGGTTAGCTGCTTTACTCTTTAGTGCTGTTGCTGTGGTGCCAACTTTGTACCATGACCGATAGCTCGGCTTCCTTAATTTAAAG
>NW_027044491.1:0-6000 GCF_964019385.1 Sycon ciliatum | reverse complement strand
GCAGCAGTGTGTGGGCAGATGTGCATACATATTACAAAGTGTCAGTGGCCCAGTGTCACTGCTGGGCATGGAGGTGCCGGAAGACAGACACTTTGAAACTTTGCAGCCGTTTCCGGTCAGGTGGCTGGCTGAGGACGGCGGGTAGCAGGGCATACCATACAGGGACAGAACAGGCGGGGAATGCTCTACGGCAACTTTCCCGGCTATTGATAAGTAGCCCTGTCTCCAGCTGGTAGTTATGCATGTCGAGACAGACGAGAGAGAGAGAGAGAGAGAGAGAGAGAGACGAGTGGGTCGAACATGGGCTGGTCGAAGGGCTTGAGAGGGAGGCAAGAGCTGACGAAGTGGGCTGGTAGGATTGGAGCACAATAGCTTGTAAATGTAGGTGCACGCAGCTACCAAGCGCCGGATAGACAGGCTTTGCAGCATTGCGCCGGGGCCAATCAAGTGGAGGGCTGAGCGTTGCGTCTGGTCAAGTCGCTGCAAGTGACAATCTGCTGCGCCCATCCAGACCAGTGGGCAGTACTCCATTAGTGGGCGTACAAACCCACGGTACACTGTAGCTCGGCTGCGAGAATCCAGGAGCGGCGAGGCCTTCCGCAGGAGCCCGAGACGCTGGCGTACTCTGATGGCGACGGTACGGAGGTGGTTGCGGTGGGAAAGCTGGCTGTCCAAGGCTACCCCAAGAAGCTTGAGGTTACTCTCTCCATTCAGGGGGACACCCGCAAACTGCACTGCTGGGAGGTCCCAGGCGGGGCGGTGATGGTCAATAGTCATGGCCTGGGACTTGGCTGGCTCGAACGCAATTCTCCAGCTGGTGCCTCAATTCACAAGGGCATCGAGAGCATTTTGCAGGACTGTCGAGCTGTGGTCAATGGTATCCATGGTGGACAGGCACTGAAACAGCGTTGTGTCGTCGGCATAAGCGGCCAGATCTACACCTGGTGGAAGGTGGTCATCGGCATCGTTCGTGTAGAGGAGGAACAGTGTCGGTCCCAACAAGCTACCTTGCGGAACTCCGGCTGTGATGCGGTGTGGGCTGGACGACTGCCCACCAACGACGACACTCAGGCGTCTGTCCAGCAGGTAGTCCTTCAACCATGCAAGGAGCATGCCGGATACACCGTACTGCTGGGCTTTGTGGATCACACCTGGGTGGGAGACTCGATCGAACGCTCCAGCAATATCTACAGCAACAACTTCCACAGCTCCGCCCCCTGCAGCCACGGCACTCCAACGATGGTGTAGTAGGGTAAGGAGGTCCTGCGTTCCCAGGCTGGAGCGGAAGCCGTACTGGTTAGTGGTGAGGATGTGCTGGCGCTCAAGGAATCCCATAAGGCTACGATTGATGATAGTTTCCATGACCTTTGACAGTATTGGCAGCAGGGATATGGGTCGGTAGTTCTTTGTTGCGGACTTCGAACCCTTCCATTTGCCCTATTCTTGAGTACGCTTGCACCGGTGTCCTCTCGCAATGGTCCAGCGGATTATGCCGGCATTATATTCGGCATTATGAGACTATCCGAGAATCAGAGCATTTTGGAGCATTAGATTGGAACAAAACGAGCATTATGTGAGGTTTGAGTGGCATTACGAGTTGCATAGTGTATCATATCGGGTCGGCTACATGAAATCATGACTCATGAGATCTGGCCCTCATCTGGTCTTGAAAGGTTGCAGCTGGAAGTGGAACGCATTGTACGGGTACTTGACCTTGTGGACACGTCACACTTTACACTTACCCGCTCTCCCCTGACTCACTTGTGAGGTCTGCATTCGACACTAAACTAAGGGCGCGTTCGAATTGTCACTCTTTGACTTTCCGAGGAGCTTCGTTTTTCTGAAGAGGTGGCCTTATTGACCTCTTCAGAAAAAACGAAGCTCCTCGAAACTCATCCGATGGGAAGGTGGATTAGTTTCGAAGAGTTTGGAATAGCTACGTCACCTAGTACGTGGAGATGATCGATCTGATCGGACGTCATCATCGCCATGACAATTCCACTGAAAACCTCTAAAATGATAGAAACCGTTCTAATGGGACACTTCAACTAATCTCTTTATAAAATTTGTTTGAACAGTTGATGAAGACAATTCGAACGCGCCCTAAGGGTATACTGTATGGGCGAAGTGGTGGCCCGTTTGCTTGATGTGTTTCTCAACATGTCAGGTGATGCGGCCGCGAATCCGGCTAACTTTACTTTTGAACACTTTTTGCACTTTGTCTGCTGTACATGTACACACGTAGAGCAGTGTAGTTGTACATGTATATGTATGTACCAGAAAATATACAGTCATGTGTAGTCGTAGTCAAAGAAATCCGACACTTAATAATCTACGTGGATAAAGAAAGGTAAAGGACAACATGTTACGAGTTATGACAAACTGTCCACCAACGTAACCAGATCTTATACAGTCAGCAAGTGCGACAAAATGGCACAAAACTGACAAGGAGTACTGAGACATTCGGCGACCTGACACCTAGCTCCAACACTTCTCCAAGGCGCAAACCAACAACCTTCCAACTAAACTTGGAAGGCTCAGGCGTCGTCGAGTTGTAGTAAGGCCGGTCGGTCCAATAGTCTTACTAGTTTCGTCATCATCCAGTAACTTTCGGCATTCTTTGTTGCCGTGATGCGTAGCTCATGCTCTTCTTCGTTGCGCTTTCCTTCCCCTCTTGGACCTTTCCGAACCTGAGCCTTCCAAGTTGGAAGGTTGTTGGTTTGCGCCTTGGAGAAGTGTTGGAGCTAGGTGTCAGGTCGCCGAATGTCTCAGTACTCCTTGTCAGTTTTGTGCCATTTTGTCACACTTGCTGACTGTATAAGATCTGGTTACGTTGGTGGACAGTTTGTCATAACTCGTAACATTTTGTCCTTTACCTTTCTTTATCCTAACTATATTGGCTCACCATCCGAGTTCAAATTTCCACACCTGATGGGCCGTCATGACCTATACGGGGAAACGTACGTCGTGTGGAACTACTTGTTATTGTACATAACTAGTCCATCATACATGATAGTGGAGTTCAGTAGGATGTTGGCGTTTCGGTTTGTCACAATTCGTCTTCGCTTAGCTTCCCCTTCTATGTTTATTACATAAACTTGAGCCTCCCAATTTGGGTGGTCTTTTGCTTTGCGTCGTCGAGTTGTTGTAAGGCCGGTCTGTCCAATAGTCTTACTAGTTTCGTCATCAACCAGTAACTTTCAGCATTCTTTGTTGCCGTGATGCGTAGCTCATGCTCTTCTTCGTTGCGCTTTCCTTCCCCTCTTGGACCTTTCCTTACTTTTTAGAGTCCAAGGCAGTTTGTTATTTAACTAGGGGAGTCCCAACAGACATGGCCTTGTTACAGGGAACCCTAGGTGAATCTTTGTGAGGTGAGCAAAAGTACCAGCAGATTGTGCCTGACGACAGTTTGGAGGAAGTGTGTTCCACCGACCTGCCGCCAGAAAAGAAACTGCAGTCCATACCCAATACATGTACAGTAGGTAATAGTACTAAGGCAGCTGTGTCCTGGCCACGAGTACGAGCATTTGTGTGCGGGCCAACTGAACGCAGGAGAAACAGTGACTGAAGGAGGGGGCTAGCAATTGATGACAAGCAACCATAGACCAAAACGTATAGTTTCAAATTAAGTCTTTCCTCAAACGAATACAGATGACACCGTTGTAAAACTAATGCAGTTGGGTCATTCTATCTAAACCAAATGCCTTCTTCATAGCAATAATTATGGCTGACCGTTACAAGCCTGTTATATAGGGTAGTTTTCAAACAGTGCACATACGCATTACTTGCATATTCTAGAGTAGACTGTATAATTGACAAGTAGAAAGTTCTCCGAGCTGTAGCTGATAAATTGCGACGGCCATGAGCAAAACAGGCTAGTTTAGCGAAGACCGCTGAACACACTTTTTCCCCGGTCCAGGTACCGATCACCTTGCGTAGAAACTTACGTAGACAAAGTGTCTGAATAGCGATGCCGTTAGCTCCTACCATGTGAACACAATAATAGAAACGCTGACAGGATCGCTTTTCTAAATGCAGCCGTGCCATTGTATTTGTAATTGTATCATCGGGTCAACATGACTGTGCACTGTTCACTGCATGCAACGAGTTGCGTAGGCCTTAATTAACTTACGTTCTGTACGCGCCTGAGGGCGCCGGCCCCGGTCATTTTCAATCGAGTGGATATCTTTGTCCGCGAAAGTACGTGGCCAGGTTGGAGTTTATTTCGGCTGCTCACGTACATGTACAGTACAGTGTAGACCGGTGGTATCTCGACGGACCCACACACGTAATCGTCTATCCTGTTGTAGCTGTAGCTGTAGCGGGCGTCTGAGGGCATACTCAATACATCACTCAGCAACAATTGCTCAAATCTGTGGACAGCAACTGTTTCGCTCTGTTGGAGCTCCTCAGCACAGCTCAGAGGACCGAAGCGCAGCTCTTCGCAATGAAATACGTTTCCGTGAAGCAATGCATTTTTATAAAGAGCTGCAAACCCCGCCAAGAGTGCTCGAAATGCTCCCACAGCAGTGAGCGTTGTCAGCAACAAGTACATGTATGTAGCTACCGCACTAAGCCACGCCCCTCGCACAGTGTACAAAATGCCGTGGAGCTGGCGGCTGCATTTCTTTTGCCTATAACTTTAGCACCAATGTATTGTTTCCATTTCATAGCTTTGTTGTGGTTGTTGTTGTTGTTGGTGTTGTTTTTGCTGCTCACTGCTTTTGTGTTTTGATAGTTGGACTCGAAACACTACGTGTTGATAAGGGCAGACACCAATATTATATTACTCCCGAAGGGCCGAAGTCGCAACATCTTCGGTTGATAGTTGGATTTGCAACTAAAAGAGAGACTCAAACCCAATGACGAGACTGGTTTTCAAAAGGTGCTTGGATTGCCAAGACAGTCACTTCTGTTGTTTCACGTGCTTGCTCAAAACGCTGGTGGAGGAGATCGATAGGATACCAACAGGAAACGGACATCTGGGCGCAGATCGAGACTGAGTATGAGGACCTACTGGAAGATGGTGGACCAATACTATGAGATGGGATTCGTATTGTTGGGACTACTCGTCATCAATTTTACTGGGCTCCAAACTTTAGCTGGGCTCGTTCACCTAGCAGTGACCCTTCACGGAAACATGGAAACGGAATGCCACAATGTTCCTTCCAAGACTGGATGTGATGACCTGTGCCAATTAAAGACGGATGAAGATAATAGAAGCGATGGTGATGCACACCCAAGAACTTACTGTAAGTGATATATGCCTGGTTTGGTTCGGGTTTCCTCAAGGTTTGGAGACTCCACTGTAGCCAATACTTGAATCCATACATCCTGTACACACACCTTGTACACACTCTCTCTAACGGTCTCTAGCCTACACTGCAATTGATATACATTAGATCAAATTTTCGGGCAAGGCCCATCATCAGGAATAAGTCTACTGTAGACAAAACAGGGCTTTATATTATGACAAGGTTCGGGTTTATAATTTTTATTATAATTATCAGTTCCTTCTTCTTCGTTGCCTAAACACCATGCAGCCGCTGCTCACTGCTCACTCCCTGGACCGTGTCAGCGAGCTCTACATTATAGACTACAGGCAGAAAATATTGATCACCATCTGGCGGTGCATCCACGCTCGCACCAGCCCTGTGCTCGCTCAGCTTCTGACCCCGGCACAAGGCACCCCTACCCGCCATCAGCAGTCAAATGGCCTGCTAAGCCAGGCAAACCGTAGCCGCCGCGGTCAGCGCCTCAGCGGAGATTTTCTGTTGCTGGTGCTCTGCTGTGGAACGGTCTCCCTAGCTGGTGAGGTCCGCACAATTACCCGGCTACCTGAGTTTAAGCGTGCATGTGTACCATACGCCTGTAGGGAGTAGTTCGAGTTGCTGCTGATAGCTCTGCTCTCCATCCCCGTGCAGTTCAGTGATCCTCACGTAGTATCACAGATAGTAGGGAGGTTTAGTCCCACGTAATCCGTGGGTACTTTACGTGTGT
>NW_027044490.1:0-29000 GCF_964019385.1 Sycon ciliatum | reverse complement strand
ATCCACACTATTGCCCGCGGATTTTGAATTTTTTAGGATAAATTAGTAAAATTACTACTCAGAAAACAGCAGAAAAACTACTTTGCAATCTGTTTGAGCACATTATGCTCTTGCGAGTGTAGGTGAGTGCAAAATCTCCAAGATTCTTCACTCTCATTCAGTTTGTGACTGCAAACTTTAGTGTGAAAAGTACTCCTTCATGCAAGGAGGGTGAAAAACTTGCAGAAAGTGCCGCAGATTTTTGATTTTACCACAGAAAATGCCGCAGAAAACCTCCCTTTTCCCCGCGGAATTTGCCGCGGAATATTGAATTATTGGCCGCGTTTTTCCAAAGGGACAGACTGTTTGAAGTGTTTGTCTCACTGTAATTACTCCAGATTATTGAATGGTGTATGATCTACTCGATATTTTCCGCAATGGTTTTTCCTGATTTGCGGGATCTCTTCTTTTGCTGTTTGCGTGTTTACAGGAAGTGACTGTCTGGTGTATCTGCACCAGATCCTGGGGAAGTGAAGTCAGATGCAGAGGCAGGGTCGTCCAGTGATGCAACACTGCCGTTCTATGTGCAACGTCACCGCTAATTCCCCCGGCGAAAACACAAACACGTGAAGAGACTACAGTATTGACCGTTCTGGTAATGAATCGTGACTGATCGGACAGTCGATAATCGAAACACAGAGCACCAGCATGATGTTTTCATATTGGGAACCACACACCAGCTCAATTCTCAAGCCCAAAAATTGATTAATACAAAACACAGAGCGACGCAACAAGAGATCATCCGGAAACCAAACCAACCTGGGTCTGATGCACTGAATAGTCCTGAAATACGCAGGCCACACAAAGCAGTGCAAGCACAGACTGTTACAAGGTACATGCATTGCAGAACAAAGTGTAACCAAAGATACACAGGGTTATAGCTGCACACTCGTGCATGTGCTCGCTCAGCCCAAGAACACGCAGGATGATAGACATTAGCGTGTTTCCCCCGGATTATGTCATAATCCGGGGGAAACACGCTAATGTCATGACCGGGGAGTGGGCCAGACATACTCTCAGGATTCTACAATTCCAGGTTCTTTACGGAAATATACCAGGAGTCCAGATACCCATTCCTCACCCTCACCACACAAGAAGACCAAAGCTTCACTCTAGGACCAAGCTCAAACAACAGAGAAGCAACAAGAACAACAACAACCAGCGATCGATGCAAAGCATCGAGCTATATACTACAAGACCTAGTAGCGTGCACGGCGCGGAGCGAGCGAGTAGCCAGCAAAGCAAGAATAGTGATAGGTTTCACAACACTATTGATCGACAAGACACATCGCCGCCACGGCAAACACTTCATAAAGACACATGTATAAGCAGACGGAATACAATACAGATAATGACATTGTAGCAACACACGGACACGACACTAGCACCGAAGTAAGCATCAAGACGTAAATAGTGCAGCTCTGAAAAAGTAAAAACTACATTGACATGTACATTGGTGTGCCGAGTAGTATCATCCTTGATCACCCATCCAACCAAGACGTTATCAGGTCCCAGACGCCGAGATCCCACGCCGAATGTGAAGTGCATCTAGCCTTGAACCTGTTGCACAAGGCACACACATATGACAAAAAATGACATCCACTCCGATTATTTCCAGAGGCCAATCATAACAGAACACAGAAATGAAACCACGGACTCAACAAAGTAAACGCAAAGGAAATTAGTTAAAATAATCCATGAAGTGCTGTGTTAATTCCAGCGCTGACTGCAGTGTGGCGTCATGGCCCGATACCCGCGGAGCATAGACACAAACTCCATTTGACAGGGGCACGACATACTATTTTGGAATAAAGTCACAGGGGCGTAGCACCCGCTACGACTGGTACGATCATGGCCGCACCACTTTTCGAAAAGTGTGGTCCGTCTGGAACGTGCAAAACCGTAATAAAAAATCAGGATCCAGCGATATTTGCATATGCGCATCAGACCTTTTCTAGACTCGTACTCGTAGATCTGTTATGCATCTGCAGTCGTACTGAGTACTGTACTCGACTCTACTGCACACTGCGCCAGAAGTGTGCCAGAAGTTCCCAGAACGCAGGATTTTGTGTCTTTTACAAAATTTCCCGGGGGGGGGGGGGGGGCGGACCCCCTCCAACACGGCCTTCCGCCGCACCGACCTTCGGTCGTACCACTTCCAAAACCCCTCCTACGCCCGAGTCATAAAGTACAGCACTCCAATGACATGACGGACACCTCGTGCAAATGCGTGGTCTGTTCATCCGGCCAACTCGGCCACGCATGAGAGTGTGTGCATGTACGCGCGCACGTGCACACACACCATGTATTCGGTGCGTATGGCGTACCTGTTGCGGAGATAATGAAGATGGAATCATTATCATGATGTTACATGTACATGTACAGTGTATGTTTGAGTGTAAAGTAAATTTTATTTTATTACACATTTCTTCGACACAACTTACTCCACATCTTCGCATTTCTCATAATCCATCCATCTACACTCCGTCTCAGTTGAGGAAACTTCTCCCAGGTATACACTAGTCACCACAGCCATGTGATGACATTGGGATGGGCCCCAAGCACGACTGCACTCTCCAGTTACAATATAATTTATTTGTCCAGATTATCTGTGAAGACAAAATGCAATGCATAGCGGCAATCGATGGATGAAGAGAGAGTTTGTAAATATACATATCTTTCCACTTGTTCAGGAGCTTACCTTTTGGAGTTCACATCGTTTACACGATCTCTTATGCTGTCTTGCACCTTGGCTTTGTTGACCATGGATACGCCATCCCAGAAGACATTCTACAGGAGCTACTAATGCAGAGCGTTTTTCACGCTCGATCTCGGCGATCTACCTCATCACGCCAATAAAATCCTCCGTGACACTGGCTACAGTCACAAGAGATGTCTCAGTAAGGTAATGAGCACGACAACGCCGTCGAGATCAAGGACAAAGAGAAAACAAAACACTCACTGAAAACAGCAAAGAAGAAACGAAGAAATGTACACGATTCCTATATGTTGCCACTGACAACTGGTTCGGTGGAGACGACGCTACTTTTGTTTGTCCCCAGTGGGATCGTTGCTATGCGTATCGAAGGAACTGTGACGTCATCACTTAACAGCCCCATACTAGTATAGACATAGACGGACCAATGAAGATGGCCCCAGCAAATTCCAATTCTATCGTGAGGGTGATCACTCTAATTTCAGAAATTTTCGGTGCTCAATATTTTCGGTCTGAGAGCAAAAGGCTAGGTTAGGTGAACAAAAAATTTCGGTACAGAAAAGCAGTTCCCTATTGGATTATGTGTGTTAGCGTTTGTTCGGTGTATTGAAATTTTAGGTATGAAACAGATGCACCGAAAGTACCGAAAATAAAAGTACACCGAAAATTTGTGAAATTACAGTATGCTGATGGCTGAGCAGAAGAGATGACTGGACCGAGATGCCACTACAAGTACTAGTATGCTAAATAAGGTTATACACTGATAATTCCGTTGAAAATCTTGACCCTTCCTCGAGATGTCCGTCCGTGAAGTTGGCTTTCCACGAAATACAGAGTTGTGCCGTGACTCAGAATAGGTGTTCTCCAATCTCACGAATACTGTTATGTCTTGTACATAAACGCCTGAATACAAGCCTGATTTTTAACATCAGTACACTGTCAGCACCACATACGCCTGGTTTTAGTATTGACGTGCATAGAGAAGCGTGCTTCGAATACAACTTCCTGACTTGAATAGAAGCTTAGCCGATTGATATCGGCTTCTACAGGTATAAGCACGGCTTTTATACGCAATATCATGGTACTCGCACTGGTAAATACTAAATACACAGTGAATGTACAGTTGTACACTGTGACTTGTACTCGTATGTGCTGTTTGTGTGCTTTGGTGTCCTTGGAGCCTGAGTGACGGAGAGACCATCGCTGGTGCTAGTTGCGATGAATTGTGCTACTGGATGGATTGAAATACACAGCTCCTGCTCAAGAATCCGTTCCACACGGTCTCGGCACAAGCAACAGAAGCAGCCGAAGATGTACAACCCGAACACTGGTGGGCTCACGCGCCATGCCGGTCTGAGCTAAGCTTGCAAGCAGGGGGCATTGCACAGTGCTAGCCAAGGAAGTCCAACCTCATGAATAAAATACTAGCGTCTGACGCTATGCAACCCCAGCACTACACATACTGGTCTGTGTCTGACGCTATGCAACCCTAGCACTACACATACTGGTCTGTGTCTGACGCTATGCAACCCTAGCACTACACATACTGGTCTGTGTCTGACGCTATGCAACCCTAGCACTACACATACTGGTCTGTGTCTGACGCTATGCAACCCTAGCACTACACATACTGGTCTGTGTCTGACGCTATGCAACCCTAGCACTACACATACTGGTCTGTGTCTGACGCTATGCAACCCTAGCACTACACATACTGGTCTGTGTCTGACGCTATGCAACCCTAGCACTACACATACTGGTCTGTGTCTGACGCTATGCAACCCTAGCACTACACATACTGGTCTGTGTCTGACGCTATGCAACCCTAGCACTACACATACTGGTCTGTGTCTGACGCTATGCAACCCCAGCACTACACATACTGGTCTGTGTCTGACGCTATGCAACCCTAGCACTACACATACTGGTCTGTGTCTGACGCTATGCAACCCTAGCACTACACATACTGGTCTGTGTCTGACGCTATGCAACCCTAGCACTACACATAATTATATTGTACATACTGGTCTGTGTCTGACGCTATGCAACCCTAGCACTACACATACTGGTCTGTGTCTGACGCTATGCAACCCTAGCACTACACATACTGGTCTGTGCCTGACGCTATGCAACCCTAGCACTACACATACTGGTCTGTGTCTGACGCTATGCAACCCTAGCACTACACATACTGGTCTGTGTCTGACGCTATGCAACCCTAGCACTACACATACTGGTCTGTGTCTGACGCTATGCAACCCTAGCACTACAATTACTGGTCTGTGCACTCTATAGTGGCGCTACCTTATTCATGAGGTTGGATTTCTTTGGCCAGCTCTGTACTACTCCCTAATGCGAGTAATGGTACCCTGTATGCCCTACTGCTCAACTGACCCAAGCAACTTGCAATTTCCTGTATGTCATGCTTTCTTACATGCAGTGATTGCCACAATGGGGCTGTTAAGTGATGACGTCACAGTTCCTTCGATACGCATAGCAACGATCCCACTGGGGACAAACAAAAGTAGCGTCGTCTCCACCGAACCAGTTGTCAGTGGCAACATATAGGAATCGTGTACATTTCTTCGTTTCTTCTTTGCTGTTTTCAGTGAGTGTTTTGTTTTCTCTTTGTCCTTGATCTCGACGGCGTTGTCGTGCTCATTACCTTACTGAGACATCTCTTGTGACTGTAGCCAGTGTCACGGAGGATTTTATTGGCGTGATGAGGTAGATCGCCGAGATCGAGCGTGAAAAACGCTCTGCATTAGTAGCTCCTGTAGAATGTCTTCTGGGATGGCGTATCCATGGTCAACAAAGCCAAGGTGCAAGACAGCATAAGAGATCGTGTAAACGATGTGAACTCCAAAAGGTAAGCTCCTGAACAAGTGGAAAGATATGTGTATTTACAAACTCTCTCTTCATCCATCGATTGCCGCTATGCATTGCATTTTGTCTTCACAGATAATCTGGACAAATAAATTATATTGTAACTGGAGAGTGCAGTCGTGCTTGGGGCCCATCCCAATGTCATCACATGGCTGTGGTGACTAGTGTATACCTGGGAGAAGTTTCCTCAACTGAGACGGAGTGTAGATGGATGGATTATGAGAAATGCGAAGATGTGGAGTAAGTTGTGTCGAAGAAATGTGTAATAAAATAAAATTTACTTTACACTCAAACATACACTGTACATGTACATGTAACATCATGATAATGATTCCATCTTCATTATCTCCGCAACAGGTACGCCATACGCACCGAATACATGGTGTGTGTGCACGTGCGCGCGTACATGCACACACTCTCATGCGTGGCCGAGTTGGCCGGATGAACAGACCACGCATTTGCACGAGGTGTCCGTCATGTCATTGGAGTGCTGTACTTTATGACTCGGGCGTAGGAGGGGTTTTGGAAGTGGTACGACCGAAGGTCGGTGCGGCGGAAGGCCGTGTTGGAGGGGGTCCGCCCCCCCCCCCCCGGGAAATTTTGTAAAAGACACAAAATCCTGCGTTCTGGGAACTTCTGGCACACTTCTGGCGCAGTGTGCAGTAGAGTCGAGTACAGTACTCAGTACGACTGCAGATGCATAACAGATCTACGAGTACGAGTCTAGAAAAGGTCTGATGCGCATATGCAAATATCGCTGGATCCTGATTTTTTATTACGGTTTTGCACGTTCCAGACGGACCACACTTTTCGAAAAGTGGTGCGGCCATGATCGTACCAGTCGTAGCGGGTGCTACGCCCCTGTGACTTTATTCCAAAATAGTATGTCGTGCCCCTGTCAAATGGAGTTTGTGTCTATGCTCCGCGGGTATCGGGCCATGACGCCACACTGCAGTCAGCGCTGGAATTAACACAGCACTTCATGGATTATTTTAACTAATTTCCTTTGCGTTTACTTTGTTGAGTCCGTGGTTTCATTTCTGTGTTCTGTTATGATTGGCCTCTGGAAATAATCGGAGTGGATGTCATTTTTTGTCATATGTGTGTGCCTTGTGCAACAGGTTCAAGGCTAGATGCACTTCACATTCGGCGTGGGATCTCGGCGTCTGGGACCTGATAACGTCTTGGTTGGATGGGTGATCAAGGATGATACTACTCGGCACACCAATGTACATGTCAATGTAGTTTTTACTTTTTCAGAGCTGCACTATTTACGTCTTGATGCTTACTTCGGTGCTAGTGTCGTGTCCGTGTGTTGCTACAATGTCATTATCTGTATTGTATTCCGTCTGCTTATACATGTGTCTTTATGAAGTGTTTGCCGTGGCGGCGATGTGTCTTGTCGATCAATAGTGTTGTGAAACCTATCACTATTCTTGCTTTGCTGGCTACTCGCTCGCTCCGCGCCGTGCACGCTACTAGGTCTTGTAGTATATAGCTCGATGCTTTGCATCGATCGCTGGTTGTTGTTGTTCTTGTTGCTTCTCTGTTGTTTGAGCTTGGTCCTAGAGTGAAGCTTTGGTCTTCTTGTGTGGTGAGGGTGAGGAATGGGTATCTGGACTCCTGGTATATTTCCGTAAAGAACCTGGAATTGTAGAATCCTGAGAGTATGTCTGGCCCACTCCCCGGTCATGACATTAGCGTGTTTCCCCCGGATTATGACATAATCCGGGGGAAACACGCTAATGTCTATCATCCTGCGTGTTCTTGGGCTGAGCGAGCACATGCACGAGTGTGCAGCTATAACCCTGTGTATCTTTGGTTACACTTTGTTCTGCAATGCATGTACCTTGTAACAGTCTGTGCTTGCACTGCTTTGTGTGGCCTGCGTATTTCAGGACTATTCAGTGCATCAGACCCAGGTTGGTTTGGTTTCCGGATGATCTCTTGTTGCGTCGCTCTGTGTTTTGTATTAATCAATTTTTGGGCTTGAGAATTGAGCTGGTGTGTGGTTCCCAATATGAAAACATCATGCTGGTGCTCTGTGTTTCGATTATCGACTGTCCGATCAGTCACGATTCATTACCAGAACGGTCAATACTGTAGTCTCTTCACGTGTTTGTGTTTTCGCCGGGGGAATTAGCGGTGACGTTGCACATAGAACGGCAGTGTTGCATCACTGGACGACCCTGCCTCTGCATCTGACTTCACTTCCCCAGGATCTGGTGCAGATACACCAGACAGTCACTTCCTGTAAACACGCAAACAGCAAAAGAAGAGATCCCGCAAATCAGGAAAAACCATTGCGGAAAATATCGAGTAGATCATACACCATTCAATAATCTGGAGTAATTACAGTGAGACAAACATTTCAAACAGTCTGTCCCTTTGGAAAAACGCGGCCAATAATTCAATATTCCGCGGCAAATTCCGCGGGGAAAAGGGAGGTTTTCTGCGGCATTTTCTGTGGTAAAATCAAAAATCTGCGGCACTTTCTGCAAGTTTTTCACCCTCCTTGCATGAAGGAGTACTTTTCACACTAAAGTTTGCAGTCACAAACTGAATGAGAGTGAAGAATCTTGGAGATTTTGCACTCACCTACACTCGCAAGAGCATAATGTGCTCAAACAGATTGCAAAGTAGTTTTTCTGCTGTTTTCTGAGTAGTAATTTTACTAATTTATCCTAAAAAATTCAAAATCCGCGGGCAATAGTGTGGATTCCGTGATTTCCGCGGATGATGGCAATTTCTGCGAAATTTGCCGCGGCCGCGGAATCGCGTTTTTCCAAGGGGACAGAACAGTGCTCTCTCTCTCTCTCTCTCTCTCTCTCTCTCTCTCTCTCCATCCTTCCAAAATACCCTGTAACAATTCCCTGGAATTATTTTATTTTATATTCTCAGGACATCATTCTGAACAACTTCTTCCATGGGTCTTCAATCACCACGGAGGGCGAGAATACAGCTAAGTCAGGGCAGTCTACGAGAGGTGCGGGCTGTCATGGATATCGAGGCTGATATTGTGCCAGCGTGAGGGCAGAGACAGAAAGAAGACACTGATTTCTTGAACAACTCACCTACATAATAATCGAATCCACAGGGAGCGCTCGTACTTTGATCCATCAGGAGGCGAAGAATCTTCAAAGCACTCTCAAACACGGAGTTTTACAGTGGGCAGCCAATTTCACAGCCATTATGAAGGCCCTCGACGACTACAGGAGATTGGTAGAGGAAAGAACAAGGAGTAAAGAGCGACAACAATCGCTTGACGAAAAAGCAAAGAAAAACTGCTCTCTCTCTAGTCATTTAGATGCTGTTGCCCTTCACAACTGGTTCCATCCAGAGGACGCGACTTTTGTTTGTCCCCAGTGCTCTCCGTTGCTATGCGTATCGAAGGGGCCGTGACGTCACACTTAACAGCCCCATGCATGCAGGCTGAGCGCTGATAGTTCACGGTCGGCACATCTCAGTCCATGCGCCAAGACCGAAAAAGTCGTCTAAAAGTTGTACTTTTTTATGCAGATTAGCCACTTTTCGGAGCTGAATATATTCAAATCTTCGTTGAAAAATTGTCAAGAAAATGTTAGATGTCTCGAGTCGTTTGCAGTTTTCTTTCCATTAGTGCCTGCTTGCGGAAGTTTTGCTTTCCGGACACCTTGATTGGGTCTTTGACCTTATGTAAGTCAGTTTTAGTGGTCGTTACTCATTGTCTCGACGTCGCTGGGAGTGTTCTTGTGGGAGCTGTCAAATATTCGTAAAAATCAGGCAAGTGGCAAAGAAAAATTCGCCAAATTTTTGGGCAAGGTAGTATGTAGACATCGATGCTTTCCTTTGACTCTTCACCGATGTGGAAACACTTCCAGAAGCGTTCATCGGTGTCCGGTTCTTGATGGGGTCGTGGTGGCCTCCACGGTTTGGAACAAAACAAAATCAATGCATTGTCTGTCGTCACCAGTGGGAGGCGTATTACATGGCAAAGAAACGCACCAGCACCCATATTCACTCTTGAGGGGCCTGAGATAGAAGCCCACATCATCTTCGTTCAAATGGCGAAGTTCTAACCAGAGTCTGCAGACCGCAATTTCAATGTCATTTTTTGGTCCCTTAAAAAATGGCCTAGCCAATAGCCTGTATGTAGTTTATGAAGCATTGGCGTGTTCTTCGGGCTTGCAATCATGTTATTATTACTCATGAACTTCTCTTGTAAGATTCGTGCGAAACTGAAAGTTGTAATGTACTCTCAGGACAGCTTGAAGTAGGTTTCAATTCTCAATGAAGCGCAAAGGTCTTAAGCCGTCATTGTGAATGTCAATGGGAATATGATCCAAGAGTCCACAACCCCAAGGGAAATGTGTGATGGACTCTTAGTATGATATGTGCGCAAAGAACCGCAGTTGAGTCAATGTTTTAGCAATATTGCTGCGTTCTGAGTTATAGCACATTCTTAGACTCTTATTAATATTGTACTGGAGTGTGCACTTTATAACATGTGTACATGTATAACAAAAGCTGAATTATAGAACGGTAGAAAATGATATGCCCCATTCTCAGCTTTGGTTTCTGGCGTTCTTTTAATTATTAGTATTTCAGGCTGCGTGTTCTTGGGCTCCGTGTTCTTCAAAGGGGAAGTATACCCTAAAATCAAATTTTCACCAGTTGTAGTCTTTGGGGTGCTGATTCGAATGGTCTTGGTCCAAGGAAGCTGAGACGCTCCCTTCCTCCTTTATTCCCAATCGAACTCGCGCACTTCCACCGAAACTGGGTGACTGCGCCCTACTAGATAGGGATTTGTATGGAAAAAATCACTAAAAACGCTGTTTCGTTCTTATAAAAGCGCGGATGACCGCGATTGGTCCATAATTATGTTGTAGTCTTTTGGCCGCTGAGTCGACTGGTTTTGGTCCTAAAAGGCTGCGATGCAGCGTTCGGCCCTTATTCCCAATGAAACACGGTTGAGTAAGCGATCACGTGCTCACTTACAGCCTGTTTGGGCCCGTTTATGTCACTCGAGTTGAACCTTTGAACCAGGGAGTCGCAAAAGCCTCTTACGACTCCCTGCTTTGAACCTTTGAGTTGAACCTTGATCTGAAAATTGTAGCCTGCAGGCACGGTGACCGGGCGGCTGGTATACGCATGAGCACGTGACCGCTTACTCAACCGTGTTCGATTGGGAATAAGGGCCGAACGCTGCATCGCGGCCTTTCTGGACCAAAACCAGTCGACTCAGCGTCCAAAAGACTACAACATAATTATGGACCAATCGCGGTCATCCGCGCTTTTATAAGAACGAAACGGCGTTTTTAGTGACTTTTCCATACAAATCCCTATCTAGTAGTGCGCAGGCACACAGTTTCGGTGGAAGTGCTCAAGTTCGATTGGGAATAAAGAAGGAAGGGAGCGTCTCAGCTTCCTCGGACCAAGACCATTCGACTCAGCACCCCGAAGACTACAACTGGTGAAATTTTGATTTTAGGCTTAACTTCCCCTTTAACGAGGCTCTACTGTACATGTACATGTGATGTAAAGAACTTGGTGTGCCCCCGTCAATTTCTACCTGTAAACAACTTCAGCACATACACCGGAATACAGCGCTGAACCAATACAATAATGGACCACATGATAGTACATTCGAGCGCAGGTATTCCGGGGGGGGGGGGGGGGGGGGGGGCGATTTCGATTCCTTCACTGTAGATCTACATAAGAAAAGGAACAAAACAGCCGAGCTGCAGCATGCATTCTTGGTCAATAATCTTTCACACCCTGGTTTCAGTCAACCACATGGTAGCAGCTAAAAGTGCTTATAGCCGAGACACAGGCAGGAAGTGCTATATGTGTGCTTTCTTTTCCATCTCCATCACAATGAGGAAACTCAATACAAGTGCAGACTGCCTCTTTTACGGCCAAAGAAACACAGTGTATGGTGAAGAAAGTGTCCTAAGGGCGAGAAAAGGAAATAGCTAAGTAATAGGAATATGGTAAAGCTACTACCGGTATAATTATAAAAAGACTGAAACCGAACCCTTTAAACAACTTCCAGCTAGTATGTGACATACAAGTCAGTTAGGTTCAACACTATGCCAGTGGATGACAGGGCAGTGCCCAACTCCGATGCCAGCCAGCCACGTCATGGACAGACACCCCAATGAGATGATGGTTAGGGATAGTCGGAGGCGAAAGTTAACCACAAGGAAGAACGGAGAAATTGTGTACAGCTACAAACAGGATCCGGGAACACAAGCTTTCGGTCAAAGGGAATGAATTCTACACGAGCATCTTGAGAAAAGCACATGTGTCATTCCCCATACTTCACAGTCTAGCCAGCACCAGCATTTACACACTGAATGTCGGCATAAGATAGAGTGACCAAATCAGGACAACATCACCAGGCCTGGCCATCAAACAGAAGACTGTTGTCCATATTCGAGAGCCACATGGATCTGTATGCAGTGACCATGACCATGATACTCGATAGGCACTTGGATACCCATATGTGCACAGAATATGATTGGAAAAACCTCAACCAAGACAGAGGCACTGAAAATCTGTCTCCAGTGGCTTGTTTAAACACGGCTACGAATCCCACCAGACCAAACTCACACAATCCACTACAAACGAGCTGTAAATGGTCAGCGTTCTGTGTTCGAAACGCTGGACCACATTCCTCGGCAAAGGACATCACGGGTGTGCAAGGCATATCCTTGGCCTGAGAGTACACCATGACGATTGTTCCTTCATTTCTCTAACCAGTTGGGTCCACACTTGAGGTCCATAATCAAGATGGAGAGCAGCCAGCTTGCTCTATAGGAACGCATGCGACAATGTTCAGTAGACGGCATAATCCTGACTCCTGCATGGACAAAAACAAAATGAAAAGCCACACCTAGTCATAAGCATCGTGACTAGTATACATGTAAACTACTACAAGTACAATGTATTCTGAATGCAATTGAACCTCAGAACATAAGCCATACCCCTGGCAACTGCATACCGTAGTTCCGCGCATATAAGCCCATGGGCTAATATACGAAATAATGCATTTTCCCGGAAAAAAATCAGTAATAATGGTTCGTTTTTTAGCCCTGGGCCTATATTCGAATTTTGAAGGCAGCTGGCACGCGAAAAAGTACAAGTCTGTGCGCGGTTGTCCGCCTACCGTAGGTACCGGTACTGGTAATGTAGTCTGCACTGACATGCTGTACTATCGGTTCCGTATTAAACGGTGTTTGGGTCTGTTCATTAGCCCATGGGCCTATAAATGGAGGTGGGCTTATATCCGGATATAGGCCCATGGGCTTATATGCGCGGAACTACGGTACTCACGGTGGAAACTAATTCAAACTTCACAAAATGGGGTTTCCAGTACGTTTTGAACTCAACATCGATAACGAGTAATCTATAACGTAACGATTATGAGGAATTATTGATCAATGACCGAGTAATCGGTATAATCGTTTCAGCCCTACTTGTACTTCATAGGTGAACCCAATCCCACGAGCCACGACACGCTGATACCACCATATGCCATTTTTACAGGGTTTAATGCACAGCTTCCATATTCCATACTGGTAACACAACTACAAGCACATGTGCGTGCCTCTATGTGAGACCAATCGACCTGCAAAAGTTACAAATACGGCAAAAGCGTGTGTATAAGCGCATGGGCCATTACGATATGGTCCTCTTGTCAGGGTCTGTTCACTGTAATGCTGTCCTTTTTTTCTTGGCTTACGGGGCAGGAATATCTCAACAGGAATGTCCCCGTTGTGTTGGTGATGTGCAAGCGGCGTGGGTCGGATAAGAGTGCAGTGTGGAATGGTGGAGTGAGTTAATTCACCGAGAAACGATGAAAGTAATAATTGCGCCTGTCAAACACCATGAGACTCCAGAACATGTCTTTGTCTATGGAGTAAATAAGAGTGCATACATACATATTTAATTCTACCCAAATTCCCATGACTACCATGTATGAACTGCAAAATCGGGTGAAGTGCCTCAATGGACATCGCTCTGAACTACAATTTTGACCCTCGTTTGCAGCTGATCTGAGAACGTGATCAGCCTTTTGAAGTGTATTTGTTCACATTCAAAACACCTATTAATATTTGTAACATCGTAGATAATTGTTCTCAAGTTTACGAGAAGAAAATCAGAAATCCATCAGCCATACCAGTTTTCGTGATTCTCGTGCATTGGCAACTAGGGTATTAGGAAAAATTCGCCAAATTTTTGGGCAAGTTACTATCAAGACAATTTTTGCTTTATGAGCCGCCTAGGACAATGGACTATACATACCTGAGGTCTGGACGGTGTCCGGTAGTTCACTTTTGGTTCTCACGCCATCAAGTATTTTGGCATCCAAAAATCATAAATTCTGGACGACGCAAAATTGAGAAAAGTGGCTCTGCTGCAACATGACGGAAAAATCTCTGGCGGAACGGCTTCCAGATTTTGTTTAGGGACTATCCTAGCCCTCAGCAGGCCAAGTTACAATAGCATTCATGAAAGTCTTCCATGCCAAATCGAAGACGATCAAAATGATGATTCCGCTCAAAATTGGTCACAGAAAAAGTCGAAAAAAGCGGCGTCGTCATCTTCATTTTGCATAAAGATTCGGGTCATTTTTGGCCCTTGGCGCATGGACTGATCTGGATCGATCTGGGACGGCGACCGTGGATGAATCTTCATCGGTAATGGCTCGGCAAACTGCTGCTGATGCACGAACCAACACAGTCGCCATACGGCGTGGCACGTCGTGCCGTTACGCTGTGTGGAGTGGCGCTGTTGCTGGCGTGGCTGGAGCATTGTTGATCCCGTCAGTGATGGCCTTTTCCGCATGTGTCTCTATTCTCTGGTCGCTCGTCAGGGCGCACTTGGAGGACCTTCACTTGGCAACGACTGGCTGCTATTCCCCCGAACACAACGACCTGGTTGATGTACCCGATGCAGATGATGACGGAGAATACCTCGACATGGCCAGTGTATTGGTACTAGAAGTGCACGAGCATCCATCTGACGAGCTCCCGACCAAGCTTGATGTGCTGGTGGAACGGCAGGAAATGCAATATGGATAATACGATGATGTAACGAGAATGTAGTACGTGTACAACTTAGCCGAGAGTACTGACCAGCATCTCAGCTAAAGAAGCTACTTGTAGCAACAGGAGTATAAGCTCCCTGGGAGCTTATAATAATTATACGTTTGGTAGTACTTGTAGTAGTCACTAGTAAGTAGCAGTGGAGCGTAAGTAGATGCCCTGGGCTGAAAAGTGCCTACAATGCTCAGGCCCCCGCCTCGAGTCGCCACGTCAATCTGCATCATTACATCATAACGGATGTCAATCTGCATCATTGCATCATAACGGATGTCAATCTGCATCATTACATCATAACGGATGCATGTGAATTGTGAACCTGCTTGCAGCTCCACTTTCGCTTGGCCACATCAACCGGCACCAGGCAGTCCTCGGCATGGCCATGGGTCTTCTGAATGATCAATTGTTCACACGTGAGAATCCACACGGCGTGTGGTAGTCATATGTACTTCTCTGTCTCCGTGTAATGGATTTCGCGACAGAATCAAAGGCAAACAGGAATGAATATGATGCACATGGTTCATGCACTGGCTTGATGAATTATGACTACGGACTGCTGGTTAGATGAACAGAACTAATATTGACTTGATTTGAGACTTGTACTGATAAGATTTTGTACAATGGTACGCATACTGGGATACTGTACTGGTGTTCAGAATGATCAAAGTGAATTGTGTCGTACATTGCTGCAGCAGACATGCTGTTGGTTGTGGACATGCTGTGCTGCACTCTGGACTGTGTGGTGTGTGTGTGTGGGTGTGTGTGTGTGTGTGTCAGCGTCGCCTAGAGTGGCTGGGCCATGTTGCCCGGATGGACAGCAGCCGGATGCCGAGGCAGATCCGGTTTGGCTCACTTCCCACATGTCGCCCAGCACATGGCCCTCGCAAGCGCTGGAAGGATTGCGTTGTCTCCAACCTAAGAGTACACAGCCTCACCAAGGACTGGTATCCTAACGTTATCGCCTGTGAGTCCCGCGCTGACTGGTGGGCCATGTACGCCGAGCCTGTGGAGAATGTGCCTCAGCCTGGCTCAGTGGTATTTGCGGATTGCAATCGGTCATTCTCACGCCCTGGAGATAAATGTGTGGTTTCGCGGGCAAGCCGATTGCTGAGCAGCGAGGGGCTTGCCACTGTGGAGATTGTGGGAGTTGGTTTCGCAGCAAGGGTGATCTAGCTGTTCACCGCTGTTCCCCTTCCCAGCCTCAGCCTCCTGAGCCCCGTCAAGTCTAGGTCCAGGATGCCTGCTGTGCTGCGCACTGTGCTGTCGGTGCCCGCCGCTTTCGGACTGTGCAAGGCCGGGGTCGTCACCGGTGCTCGAGGACTGGCCCCCGCCCGACTGCCCAGCAGCGTAATTCGTTCAGTCATGTATGCGTGTGTTCTCGCCGGTTCCGTTTGCTCCACCATCTCCGGCGTCATCAGGCTGCGTGCTCCATCTTCTTCTCTGACGCCCACGTGACCCCTGTGACAGTGGCTCTACAGGACAGGTGTGTGTGTGTGTGTTTGTGTGTGTGTATGGGTGTGCACGTGAGGGTGAGAGAGGTGGGGGCACACTTCCAACGATGCTCCAATAATGTAAGTTACAGGGTCCTTGGGCGTGCACGGGCACTGGCTGAGGAACATCGCAGTAGCATGCGCTGAATAAAACAAAGCATGTGAAATAAGTGAAAAGTGACCATTGCTCACAACCACCACTGTGTGCATGTGCACGTACACCTAAACTTGTGATGAGCAGAGAGCTACACAGAATGACTACAAGTGTCTGCTAGACTTAGGGGTCGCCGCAATCGTTTTTTTGTCGTCGCCGAAACGAACATCATTCGTTGGGGGGGGGGGGGGGGGGTGCGAGCCGAAATTGCAAGTCGACCGTGCATGCGATTTCCGTCGTTCAGCATAATAAGCGGAGTTCGTCTCAGAGGGAGGGGAGGGGTCAGAGTTCGAAATGAACGATGTTCGTTTCAGGGACAACAGAAAACTGTTGTGACGACCAAATAGAGCAGAGACTGTGCCAGCGCATCAATGAGGTTCTGGCTGAAAAGCCGCCCAGTACGCTCTTGCCTGCCCACCAAGCCGCCCCAGTACGCTCTTGCCTGCCCACCAAGCCACCCTAGTACGCTCTTGCCTGCCCACCGAGCCGCAGGGGCAGGTGTTCCACAATACTAGTACACCATCTTCCCGCGCCAAGACAAAATACGCACATACACACACACACACACACACACGCACACACTCACGCACACACACACAGATATACAGCACTGCTTAAAGTATGATATAAAGGCTCAGTGTGTCATCCACCAAGAATGCCAAGGTACAGTTAGGATAAATAATGTGCGGTGAAAGAACTAAAAAAAGGGGGTTTGGAAAGATCAACACACACACACACTCACACGCGTGCGCGTGCGCACGCGCACACACACACACACACACACACACATGCATGCACACACACACACACACTTTTTCACCTAAGCAACATCGATAAAACTGCTAATTTGGGAGTATTGAAACAGATAACACAGGAAAGCATCAACATCAGGCGAGACGCCAGCATGGCTTCAAACTATACATACCAAACATGGAATTGGCCATGTTGGCACAGGAAGATCTGTTCACACTGTTATACACGAACATATCCTCCATGTGAGTTCAAGCACGTAGCTTTTGATACATTGTCCGCTGGCTTCACAGTACAACACGTGAGTAAGAAGAGCCAAGAAGCACCCAGGCCGCACCGAGCAACATCTTACGAGACTGACGGCACACAGCTATTTATCCTGTAGATTGTCCGCTGGCTTCACGGTGGGAGCAAGACGTGAGTAACTAGAACCAAGACGCACCCAGGCCAGACCGAGCAAGAGACTGACGGCACACAGGTCTCAGTCCTGCAGGTCGCGCTGCTCCGTGACTCGGCTGCCGAGCAGCCGCTTGAACGCCATTGGCATGAGCGCCATGACGGCGATCAGGCCGATCAGGCCCACGGCGCGGAGCGTCAGCAGTTCGGTGGCACTGGTGAGCTCGTACAGCTGTGTACCGGACATCACGGCCAGTGCGCTGGGCGGTGCAACCCCTGCGGAGTACAAGATACCAGAAAGTGGGTTTGAACCGAGATGGTGAGCCAAGAAAATTATTAAATTGAAAGGATAGAAACCATGGGGCACAAGTTATGCGTTAGAGTCCACCAACTACTAGTAGACCAGATTTTGAACAGTCAGACGTGCACAATTTAGCACCAGACTGACAAGGAATACTGAAACATTCCACGTCATGGAAGTGAGCTTGAGCACTGCTCGATAGCGCTAACCAAAGTCTGTTTGCTAGGGGTGAAGCGATTAGTTCGAATATTCGAGTATTCATTCGAAAATTTCGAACGAGGGAGTATTCGAAATTTTGCACTCGATCGGTTTTTTGTTTTGTTTTTGTTTTTAGTACTGGTGAAAATCGTTACTTTACACTCTGTTCAAGACGTTGGCGACTTTTGTTCTATGTTCACAGATAATTTCTTCCGAATTGGTCGAGAACTCACAAATCTAGCGCTTTTGAATTTTGATAAAATACTCGAAATAATCGGATACTCGATCGAATATTGTGAATGAGTGATCGATTGGTCAAAATAGATACTCGTTTCACCCCTACTGTTTGCTTTACTTCAATTCACCAGATACTGCCATCTGCCATCTGCCATCTCGTCTAACCAGATGGCTAGATCCTTAAAAAAATGACGAATATAAGAGTAAGGAGGCATGCTATATGAGGACAATGATGTGCACATGCACTGATGATATTAATATGAAAATAATACAAAAGAGAAAGGACCAAGGAACTACAAGTTACGCTATTCTGCCCACTAACACCAGCAGTTACTAACAATCAGCTCATGTGATAACATTGCACCACACTGACCGTATAGCGTAACTTGTAGTTCCTTGGTCTTTTCTCTTTTGTGATCTATTCATGTAATGAATTCAGTTACTGTTTAGCGTAGGCGCACATCTTGCAACTACGTATCACCACTCGACGGACAATTCAAGCAATTTATATCTGACGAAGTCCAGAAAGCCGTCACCGCCGCCCTGGCAGAAACGGTCTCCCCACTGCTTGACACCATCGGATCCTCGCAGCCTTCCCCCGCCATGGCTGTACCCGCCGGAAATGCTGCGTCAACTGGTCCGGGTGCTGGCTCTCTATCTCATCCACTGAACGTGCCGTCTCAAGTGAGAGAGAGAGGATTTTGCGAAGTGAGTGTGTTGATTTGAATACACTGTTACCGGAAGCTCTTGGGGCACCAAAGCGTGACACGATTCAGTTGAATTTCAGTGGGTCCAGGACTATTGAGCTGCTGGATCCCAGCTCTGGCAGGCATGTCGAGAAAGTTCGTAGGCATGTTCACGACCTGGTTACATGGCTAGAAGCCTGGTTCAGATATATGTTTGTCTTATGCTTGCACGCACCCAGCCGTTTCTCCGAACTGATGGCATATCAGGCCACCATTGTATCGGCCAACTCCTCATACTATCCGGAGGCCTGGCTCGAATATGACCGGGAGTTCCGTCTGGCAATCTCTCTTGACCCCAGTAAGCGTTGGGACGCCATTGACGGCAATCTCTGGCAACTGAAAATGACAGGCCCCTCACGCCCGCAGTGTAGCACGTGCCGGATCACTCACTCTCCATCGGGTAGCCAGTGTCCTTTTCGTGTCTCCCGAGTCCCAAACCAGCAGTTTGCACCACGGTCTGCATACACCAAGTCTGGCAAAGAGATCTGCCAGAATTTCCAGCAAGGTCGATGCTCCAACACCGACTGTAAATTTGCCCACGTCTGCTCCCAATGTGAGGGCGCACATGCCCGCCCCTCCTGCCCGCGTCGCTTCTCCACTGGCAACCAGCGACAGAACAAAGCTTAATAAACTGCATCTCGATAGTAGCATTCTCCGGACACACCCTACATTCTTTCACACTTGCCGCACACCTATTCACGTTAATCGCCTCCGTTCCTTACTGCGCGCACACCCCGATCAAGCTTTTGTTAAATATCTACTTCATGGTCTTATGTATGGTTTTGACATTGGCTTCTGATACGACAGCTGTTCTTCATGTGCGCTGCCTTTGGCTTCATTCTGTCAGCAAAGCATATTCCAGGATGCACTAACAAAGCTACTGATGCTCTGTCTCGTTTTAACATGCAGGCGTTTCGCGAGGCGGTTCCGGGAGCTCGGGCGACAGCTGACCTGTTCCAATCATTCTAACTGCCGCGGACATATTAGCAGCAGGATATGCTGCTCATGCTCATGCTATATCCGACAACACCAGACGAACGTATTCCGCCGGCGAATCTAAGTATCTCAAGTTCTGCCAACTTCAAAGATGGTCCCCGTTTCCCGCTTCAGACCTAATGCTGAGTAGTTTTGCTGCCTCCCTAACCCAGTCGGCCAGACAAGTGACTATTAAGGTATACCTCAGTGTTATCAAGAACCTGCACCTGGAGCTTGGTTATGTCGACCCGACCGAGGGCGCACGCTTCCTCAAGCGAGTGGTACGCGGTATATGCCGTTG
Source organism: Sycon ciliatum (assembly GCF_964019385.1). Classification (NCBI taxonomy): domain Eukaryota; kingdom Metazoa; phylum Porifera; class Calcarea; order Leucosolenida; family Sycettidae; genus Sycon; species Sycon ciliatum. The sequence goes on along the minus strand of NW_027044490.1, from coordinate 8,722 downwards.
CCATGGAGTAGCCGCTGTCCGCCCCAGGCTGCCAATCACGTTTCCTATTCTCTGCAGTCTGGTTGACACCTGCCTAGCTGCTCCAACCATGTGCCCTCACGACAAGCGCTGTACATGTACTCGCTCATCAGCGAGAGGAACGTGCTGGATTCGACTACAATTTCCTTCGTTCTCTGCTAAGCCTGTAGAAGTACCCCCTCTACAGTACACCATTTAGGAGCTGCATCTGTCCCTTGATTCTGGGGGTGGGGGTGGGGGGTGGTTTAAACTGGTTTTGAATTTCATGATATGATTGTATTGGTGTATTATGACAATAATTTTGCCGCGTACAAGAGGCTTTGTATGCCAAGGGCCAAACAAAATCTGGAGGGTGGTAGCATTCCTACGAATGCGAACAACTCAGTCCAAGTCTCACGCGAACTGTGGAATTTTTGTAAATACCCCCTCCCCTCCCCTATCCAAAACAGAAAACAAACACGCCTGTCAAAGACGATCAACATAAGTGAACACGCGAGAATTGCTCAGCTCCACGGCCAACAGCATAAGACAGGATAGATGCACTGGACTTACCAATAAACGTGCCCAGGAAGAAGATGGACAGCGGGAATCCAATCACCGGCGAGGCAATGTTGATTGACCAGTTGGGAAGGAACGGAGTGATGCGCAGGAATACCAACGTACTCAGCAGCTCCACCCAGCCATAGTGGGAAATCTGAAAATGTACGACGACACACATCATACGGGCACAAACAGACAGAGAGACAGACACGTCAACAGATAGACAGACAGATAGATATATAGAGAGACAGACAGACATGCCGACAGATAGACAGACAGACAGACAGACAGACAGACAGACAGACAGACAGACAGACACACACACACTAACATAATAGGCATCCATCAAAGTTAAATGACAATGGCAGTGACCTATGTCACAGCAGAAGGCATAGCAAATCGTGTAATGGCATTGCATCACTGTAACAGCTGGCAAGCTTGAAGAAACAACCAGTGCTACTGCTAGTTTACACCGGACAATGTTGCGGTTGTCTATTTCAGGCCCATGTATCCCTAAAAGGCACATAAACAAACAGACACCCGCATGTCGGCACGCACGCACACACACACACACACACACACACACACACACACACACACACACACGCGCGCATGCACACACGCACGCACACCCACACCCACACACGCATGCACACACACGCACACACACCCACACCCACACACGCATGCACACACACGTACGCACATGTGAGTGCAGTCTATCTCACCTGTGCTTTCCAGTACTCGATTTTTGACGGCAGATATTGAGACACAAACTCGCTACCGAGAACGAGGTATGATAGAAGGTAGCATGCTGAAGCACCACATGCGGAGCACTGCAGGAACGACAAAGGAACGCACGTGCAACAGGACACACACACACCATGTATACGCCCGTCGCAAAGAGAAGCACAAAAAAAATCTGCAAATGCACTGGGATGTGCACCCACAGATGTTCTCTTATAGCAACGATAGCGGATCCGAATCCGAATGAAACAGATCAAGACAAGCGCCAGATAACTGTCTAATCCACACAACTGGCGAAGGCATGTGAATCGACCCCAAACTGCATCAACGTTGCCAACACAGCTGTGCATGCCAGTACCCTACTCACCAGACACACTAGGAAGAGTGCCAGTGGAAATGGGAATAAGTAACCCGACAGAACGCTGAGGAATATTGAGCCGGGAATGGCGAATGCTTGCAAGCTAGGATCATCACAAGAGTCAAGGAGACATACCACTCCATACCACATAACATGTGGGAGCTGTAAAAGTATATTATTATGCGTATGTGTGTGTGTGTGTGTGTGTGTGTGTGTGGTGTGTGGGCAAGTGTGTGCGATTAGGTGAGTACATATTGTCACGGTTCACAGAACTGAGACCATCAAGTCCACGGAATGGGGGGAGGTTGAAAGACAGAGCGAACTGGCACACGCGTGTGCACGCGCGTGTATCCGTACATGCGAGTGTGCATACGCGTGGACGGACTTGTGTGCGGGTGCGCGTACATGTACATGAAGATGTGCGTGCGTGTGTGCGTATGCGCGGGTGTGTGTATGTACGCGCGGGTGTGCATGCCGTGCGGACGTACGCTTGTGCATGCGCGTGCGTGCCTATGATAGGGACCATTGGGGGAAGGCACACACCGTGCTACACCGTGCTCAGCTTGTTTGCAGCAATCCGTGATCACAGGTCCTGCCAGACAGTGACCCAGTGTGATCCAAACACCATACACACAGAGGACAACACTTCCCATACATGTACTTCGGACTACAGTCTTACTATACAGGGAGGGAAACGCTTCACACACATACAAGAACGAAACTCAACACGTATTGTCGGTAGGCTCTGGGCAAGGATACAAGACGTAGACGCAGGCGTATCCAACGACCACCTGTGGAAAGTGAGTGTCGGTGTACATGGACAGCACGCGGCCCAGCTCTTTGGCATCATCCAGAGTTCGCGGAACATGTACGTGCTGCTTGTCCGACCTGCATACGGACACAGGAAACGAGATAAATTAATGGCGTCCATGTCACCAACAAGAGTACATAACCCCCAAGAGTGTGCAACTGCCTGCACAACCTATATACAGTGCTGCGGCGGCAGAACTTCACATCACGTGACATGGTTCAAAAGGTTACGCTGGCAAACAGTGCAAAGTGACCACGAGAGAGTTGAACTCAAAAGCAGGGTTGCGTACAACCCTGTACCTATCGTGCACAGGGTGCAAATAATGTGTACGAGTTTGTCACGTGATGTGAAGTTCTGCCGTCGCAGACCCCATAGCTGGAGTTGCACACCCTTGGGGGTTATGTACTCTTGATATCACTATTAGCCGCGGGACGTGTCTTCTGACTGCGTAGGCCATCATTTTATATATCTACGATTCGCGTCGTCCGGGCGCATGTTTCTTTTTTTTGGGAAAAAATCAAACATGCACATGTACAGTGAGTGTATGATGGTGCGAGTCATCACTCGCATGGACTGGTTGCATACGGCGAAGGATGGGATTCAGAAATGGCCTTGTTAGAGAAGTAAGGTGTCTCTCTCTCTTCCTCTCTGTCTCTCACCCACTTGTGTACGCGTGATGCATATGCGTGCGTGTTGTCTTGTAGTCTTCCACTCTGTTTGGACAAATCCATCGTAATTTATTGTACGGTAGTTGCACTGCACTGGACTTATATGGTGCTTTGGTTGCATGACTTCCTGCCCGCTCTGCAGCGCGGCACGTTCCGCCACTGTGTATTATTGTACACTGCTTTGGTTGACTTCCGGTGCTGCACTGCACGTGCAGCTGCACTCTGGAACGCGTGCAAGTCTTGTTATGTAGTATGCGTACCTGACCGACCCGGGGTCGTTGGGCATGCGTGTTTGCGCCGACCCGGGTCGTTGGTGTTTTGCTCTTAGTATTTTTCACATAGCTCTATGAATTTATTCCTTTAGAACCTTTCTAGACCCAGAAGAAGACGGTTGTGTTGTTTTGGCTGCGTGTCGTGCGGGCCAGTGAGTGCCGTGTGGGGTTCGTGAACCGCAGGGGCAAACAAGTTTAGTTGTAGTTTCGTAACATCTGGTGCCGAAACCCGGGACTCAGTGAACATGTCGATGAAACTAGACAACTTTCTGCGAGTGTTCCGCGGGAACGGGGATGACTGGGAGCGGTTTTTTGAGAAGTTCCTCGTGCTCGCCAGTATCCAGGGCTGGGACACGGAGACGAAGAGGATGAAGAGCCTGCCTCTTTTCCTCGACGGCGACGCGTTCCTGGTATACTCACGCCTGAGCGCCACGGACCGCAAGGTCCAGGGCACAGTCGTCTCGAAGATGCAAGAGTCGTTTTGTATCACGAAGGCCCAGGCCTACAAGTGTTTCACTCAGCGTCGGCTGAAGGTGGACGAGGCCGTCGACGCTTACATCGCCGATCTGCAGCGTCTGGCGGGGCTGGCTGGCCACGACGCATCTGATGATAAGGACCCGATGGTCGTCGAGCAACTAGTGTGCGGTCTTCCGGCGGAGTTTCAGCGCGAGCTGAGGCTGGCCATGGCCGGAAAAGAATACTCCGTGAGCGGCTGTACGGACCTGATCCGAGCACTGCGGACTGCTGCCACCGACGCTCGTCAGTCAGTACAGCAGCCCGTGGCTGCTGCGATGCCAGCATCGAGCGCCCAGTCGAGCGGCACCTCCACTGGAAACGGAGTGTGTTTTAACTGCCAGGAAGTCGGCCACATCAGGCGCAACTGCCCTCACCTGCAGCGGGGTGCACCACGGAGTGGCGGTGGACCAAGAGGTGGCGGTCGCCAGAAGGGCGCGACGCAGCTGAGTTGCTATTTCTGCGATGGCGTTGGGCACGTCAAGGCGGACTGCCCCGAGCGGAAGACGTGGCTAGCGCGCAAGAGGGGCGCAGCTGCCGCGGGAGAGGACGCAGCAGCACAGAGCAGCCACAACGACCCCTGCCTCTGCACGGTTGCTGCACGGTCTAGAGGTGCGCTGCCGCGCGTGTACATGGACATCCGACCTGCCGACGGTCCTGGCCAGGAGTGGGCGCGAGCGATGGCCGTCGTCGACACGTGTGCGAGTCACTCGCTCGTCTCTGCGAAGTTCCTACAGGCCTGCAACATCCCGTACAGTGATGACGTGTCCGTCGGGATGGTTGCCCTGGATGGTAGCGAGATCGACCTGATCGGCACCGTCAACCTTGACGTCCAGCGGCAGGACGGCCCTGTGTTTCTACCCTGTGTGTCTGTCGTGGCATGCGTGACGCGGAGCCTGGAGGTCGTTGGCACCGACGTGCTGATTGGAGCCGACATTGTGGCGGGTGTTGGTGGCGTGCAGCTCAGCTACGACGACAACGGTGTGCTGGACGGAGTGCGCTTTGGTCAAGCGAAGGAGCCTGCCGTTGTAGCCGCAGCCGCCGATAAGCATCCGTCGCGCCGTGTGACTGTCGAGCAGGACGGAGATGACGTCACCCTGTCGACGGATGACGGTCAAGTCCGCTGGGACAGCGTCGCACAGCGTTGGATGCTGACATGGGCGTGGAAAGACCAGCAGCCGACAGCTCCTGTTGGGTCCGGCATTGGCCAGTATGCGCGGAACAAGCTCACGGCGGAGCAGGAGTCGCTATTCTGTGACGAGGTCGACTCCTGGGTGGAGAACGGCTGGCTTGTTGAGCACGATCCGGCAGTCCATGGCGAGCCTGTTGCCGTGCTGCCCTTGCTGGCGAAGGCGCAAGAGCACAAGAGTTCCACGCCCGTCAGGCCTTGCCTGGACTATCGTGGTCTGAATTCGCTGATCAAGTCCAACCCAGGCACCGACGCCCCGGCCTGTGCAGAGAAGATCCGGAAATGGCGGTCAAGCTGCGACGCGGATTATCAGCTGGTCGACATCCGCAAGGCCTATCTGCAAGTGCACGTTGACCCGTCACTGTTGCGCTATCAAGTCGTCGTGTGGAACGGAAAGATGTATGTGATGACGCGCATGGGATTCGGTCTCTCCATCGCGCCTAAGTTCATGGACATGATCGTGCGCTGGGTCACGCGGAAGTGGCCTGGAGTCGACAATTACGTTGACGACATCCTGACGCCGGCGCAGATCCGCGAAGCCGTGGCTGCGGAGCTGCTACGCTATGGCCTGCCGACTAAGCCTGCCGAGTCTCTGCCGTCTGCCCGCGTGCTTGGCCTACAGCTGTCCACTTCGGCGGCCGACGTGGTCAACTGGGCACGCCGCGACGGTGCCGACCTCAGCTTCGACCGTCCGCTGACGAAGCGTGGCGTGTTCAAGTGGACTGGACGTCTGACCAGCCACTACCCGGTGTGTTCCTGGCTTCGCCCGGCCTGCGCGTGGCTCAAGAGGCTCGCATGCGCGGGGGATCACTGGGATGTTGCCGTGTCCAACGCTACCGTCCGGTGCTGCGAGGACCTAGAAGCGAAGGTCGCAAGCAGCGATCCAGTACACGGCGTATGGAACGTCCCGTCGACGGCTGTTGGCGACTGGGCCGTGTTCTGCGATGCGTCTGACCTGGCAGTAGGAGTCGTCCTGCAGCTCGACGGCAAGGTCATCGAGGACAGCTCGTGGCTGAGAGACGCGAACGACAGCAAGCACATCAACGTCGCTGAGCTTGACGCCGCGCTCCGCGGCTTGACGCTTGCTGCAGAGTGGAAGCTGGAGGCAGTTCGGCTGATCACTGATTCGAAGACCGTGTTCGGATGGCTGGAACAAGTCATCGGCAACGTCTGCCGTGTGAAGGTGAGCGGTCTTCACAAGGTACTCGTCCAGCGCCGCCTTCAAATCATCGAAGACCTGGTTGAGTCGACCGGCTTAGCTGTCAAACTGGAGTGGGTCCGATCCGAGCATAACCCGGCCGACCGGCTGACCCGCGTGCCGTCGGAGTGGTTAAAGTGTCAGAAAGTGGCAGCCAAGGAAACCGCCGTCGGAGCCGCCACTGTTCCAGCGGTAGTCGGCCCTGTGTCGAGAGAAGAGATCGCTAGAGGTCAGCTTGTTGATGCTGACATTGCTTCCGCTACTGAGCTGATCGAGGCTGGCACGCCTGAGTTGATCGCCGGTCCGTTCAAGAAAGTCAGCAAGCAGCTTGTGATCAACGATGGCGTCCTCTGCCGAAGCGTCAAACTGCCCGTCGAAGGCGTGGTAGCGGTGCCCGTGGTCCCGACCAAGCTTGTCCCGAAGGTCGTAAAAGCCGCCCATTGCGCATCTGGACATGCCAGTTGGGGCGCGATGTACGAGATGCTACGCAGTCGCTGTTACTTTCCGTCAATCGCCGAGAGCTGCCAGAGTCACTGCCAAAGCTGCGAGCGATGCAGAGCAGCCAGCGGGCAGAGAGGACCAGCAGCGCCGCAGACCAGAACGGAAGTCCCAGGCCGCCCGTGGAGTGTTGTGCAGATCGACACGCTGGAACTTGGTGCGGAGAAGAGCGGCAAGTTTAACTGCGTGCTTGTCTGTATCGATGAGTTCAGCAAGTGGGCTGAGGTTGTGCCTCTTCGCCGTCACGACGCGGAGTGTGTCGCCGCCGCGTTCACGACGATCTGCTGCCGCTGGGGTCCGCCGGACATCGTTCGCATGGACAATGGCACGGAGTTCAGGAACGCCATCTGCGATGCCCTCTTCCAGCAGTTCGGCGTGGAAGTCAGAACCGGAGCGGTGCGACACCCGCAGTCCCAAGGAGCTGCGGAGCGTATGAACAGGACACTAATCACCTTGATGCGGAAGGTGCTGTTAGAAGCGTCTGACTGGAAGTCTGAGCTGGAGCTCCTCCTCCTCTACTACAGGACGCGCCCGCACTCTGCAACCGGCGTTGCACCGATGGTTGCCATGACTGGTTGGCTGCCGCGAGATCTCATCGTTGCAACTGATCAGGAGGCGTGTAGCCTCAGCGCATGGGTGACGCGGCTAGGAGAGCGGACAGCCCGAGTTCGTGACCTCGTTGAAGCAGAGTTCTCTACGACCGATTCTGTCGTCGAAGTCTCTGAACAGTCGGCTTATGACGTAGGAGATGCCGTCCTGCTCCGTCAGCCGACACGGCAGCGCAAGCTGGCGCCGCTTTACGAGACCGGGTGGATGGTGAAAAGAGTCGTGGGCCCCTCGACCTTTGTCATCCGACACGTGAATGGCGGGGAGAAGGTTATCAATGCTGACCTTCTGAAGCCCTCGCCATCACAACCTGTCGCGGCTGGTGACCCATCCGACGGCGACGACACACTTGCCGAGCACGGCGTGGAGCCGATTGCTGGCCGGCAAGTCTACGGTCTGCGCGATCGTCGTGACGTCCGTCCCCCCGCTCGCTATGCGTGAGAGAGATCATACCTAGGGGAGGGGTGTTAGAGAAGTAAGGTGTCTCTCTCTCTTCCTCTCTGTCTCTCACCCACTTGTGTACGCGTGATGCATATGCGTGCGTGTTGTCTTGTAGTCTTCCACTCTGTTTGGACAAATCCATCGTAATTTATTGTACGGTAGTTGCACTGCAGTGGACTTATATGGTGCTTTGGTTGCATGACTTCCTGCCCGCTCTGCAGCGCGGCACGTTCCGCCACTGTGTATTATTGTACACTGCTTTGGTTGACTTCCGGTGCTGCACTGCACGTGCAGCTGCACTCTGGAACGCGTGCAAGTCTTGTTATGTAGTATGCGTACCTGACCGACCCGGGGTCGTTGGGCATGCGTGTTTGCGCCGACCCGGGTCGTTGGTGTTTTGCTCTTAGTATTTTTCACATAGCTCTATGAATTTATTCCTTTAGAACCTTTCTAGACCCAGAAGAAGACGGTTGTGTTGTTTTGGCTGCGTGTCGTGCGGGCCAGTGAGTGCCGTGTGGGGTTCGTGAACCGCAGGGGCAAACAAGTTTAGTTGTAGTTTCGTAACAGCCTCGAGGCCAGCGTTAGCAAATCGTTTGTTCGGTAACTGCGATCAGTATTCTGTGAGCAGGGGTATAATAACCCCCCCAAGAGTGTGCAACTCCTGATACCCTTTCTATGGGGTACGCCGACGGTGAAAACTCACATCTCGTGGTGCAGTGTCGCAGTTGTACGTTTCCAGCCCATTTTTAGCGAGCAGCGGAGTAATAAAAAAAGCACTCTCTGACAGAAACTCACTGCTGGTATGCAAAATCCCTACGCGGCATGATCATGGCAGATATTCGGATTGCGCGCACGCTATCCTT
>NW_027044489.1:0-32235 GCF_964019385.1 Sycon ciliatum | reverse complement strand
TATGAAAGGTGTTTGTTTTCTCAGGTGTGTGAAAAGTGATTGTTTTCTCAGGTGTATGAAAGGTGCTTGTTTTCTCAGGTGTGTGAAAGGTGTTCTCAGGTGGATGAAAGGTGTTTGTTTTCTCAGATGTGGGAAAGGTGTTTGTTTTCTCAGGTGTGTGAAAGGTATTTGTTTTCTCAGGTGTGTGAAAAGTGTTGGTTTCTCAGGTGTGTGAAAGGTGTTTGTTTTCTCAGGTGTGTGAAAGGTGTTTGTTTTCTCAGGTGTGGGAAAGGTGTTTGTTTTCTCAGGGGTGTGAAAGGGGTTTGTTTTCTCAGGTGTATGAAAGGTGTTTGTTTTGTCAGGTGGGTTAAAGGTGTTAGTTTTCTCAGGTATGTGAAAGGTGTTTGTTTTCTCAGGTGTGTGAAAAGCGTTTGTTTTCTCAGGTGTGTGAAAGGTGTTTGTTTTCTCAGGTGTGTGAAAGGTGTTTGTTTTCTCAGGTATGTGAAAGGTGTTTGTTGTCTCAGGTGTATTGAAGGTGTTTGTTTTCTCAGGTGTGTGAAAAGTGATTGTTTTCTCAGGTGTATGAAAGGTGCTTTTTTTTCTCAGGTGTGTGAAAGGTGTTCTCAGGTGGATGAAAGGTGTTTGTTTTCTAAGGTGTATGAAAGGTGTTTGTTTTCTCAAGTGTGTGAAAGGTGTTTGTTTTCTCAGGTGTGTGAAAGGTGTTTGTTTTCTCAGGTGTGTGAAAGGTGTTTGTTTTCTCAGGTGTGTGAAAGGTTTTTGTTTTCTCAGGTGTGTGTAAAGTGTTTGTTTTCTCAGGTGTGTGAAAGGTGTTTGTTTTCTCAGGTGTGTGAAAGGTGTTTGTTTTCTCAGGTGTACGAAAGGTGTTTGTTTTCTCAGGTGTGCAAATGGTGTTTGTTTTCTCAGGTGTGTAAAAGGTGTTTGTTTTCTCAGATGTGTGAAAGGTGTTTGTTTTCTCAGGTGTATGATAGGTGTTTGTTTTCTCAGGTGTGTGAAAAGTGATTGTTTTCTCAGGTGTTTGAAATGTGCTTGTTTTCTAAGGTGTGTGAAAGGTGTTCTCAGGTGTGGGAAGGGGGTTTGTTTTCTCAGGTGTGTGAAAGGTGTTTGTTTTCTCCGGTGTATGAATAGTGTTTGTTTTCTCAGGTGTGGGAAAGGTGTTTGTTTTCTCAGGTATGTGAAAGGTGTTTGTTTTCTCAGGTGTATGAAAGGTGTTTGTTTTCTCAGGTGTGTGAAAAGCGTTTGTTTTCTCAGGTGTGTGAAAGGTGTTTGTTTTCTCAGGTGTGTGAATGGTGTTTGTTTTCTCAGGTGTGTGAAAGGTGTTTGTTTTCTCAGGTGTGTGAAAGGTGTTAGTTTTCTCAGGTATATGAAAGGTGTTTGTTTTCTCAGGTGTGTGAAAAGCGTTTGTTTTCTCAGGTGTGTGAAAGGTGTTTGTTTTCTCTGGTGTGTGAAAGGTGTTTGTTTTCTCAGGTGTGTGAAAGGTGTTAGTTTTCTCAGGTATGTGAAAGGTGTTTGTTTTCTCAGGTGTGTGAAAAGCGTTTGTTTTCTCAGGTGTGTGAAAGGTGTTTGTTTTCTCTGGTGTGTGAAAGGTGTTTGTTTTCTCAGGTAGGTGAAAGGTGTTTGTTTTCTCAGGTGTATGAAAGGTGTTTGTTTTCTCAGGTGTGTGAAAAGTGATTGTTTTCTCAGGTGTGTGAAAGGTGCTTGTTTTCTCAGGTATGTGAAAGGTGTTCTCAGGTGGATGAAAGGTGTTTGTTTTCTAAGGTGTGGGAAAGGTGTTTGTTTTCTCAGGTGTGTGAAAGGTGTTTGTTTTCTCAGGTGTGTGAAAGGTGTTTGCTTTCTCAGGTGTGTGAAAGGTGTTTGTTTTCTCAGGTGTGTGAAAAGCGTTTGTTTTCTCAGGTGTGTGAAAGGTGTTTGTTTTCTCAGGTGTGTGAATGGTGTTTGTTTTCTCAGGTGTGTGAAAGGTGTTTGTTTTCTCAGGTGTGTGAAAGGTGTTAGTTTTCTCAGGTATGTGAAAGGTGTTTGTTTTCTCAGGTGTGTGAAAAGCGTTTGTTTTCTCAGGTGTGTGAAAGGTGCTTGTTTTCTCAGGTGTGTGAAAGGTGTTCTCAGGTGGATGAAAGGTGTTTGTTTTCTAAGGTGTATGAAAGGTGTTTGTTTTCTCAGGTGTGTGAAAGGTGTTTGTTTTCTCAGGTGTGTGAAAGGTATTTGTTTTCTCAGGTGTGTGAAAGGTGTTTGTTTTCTCAGGTGTGTGAAAGGTGTTTGTTTTCTCAGGTGTGTGTAAAGTGTTTGTTTTCTCAGGTGTGAAAGGTGTTTGTTTTCTCAGGTGTTTGAAAGGTGTTGATTTTCTCAGGTGTATGAAAGGTGTTTGTTTTCTCAGGTGTGTAAATGGTATTTGTTTTCTCAGGTGTGTAAAAGGTGTTTGTTTTCTCAGATGTGTGAAAGGTGTTTGTTTTCTCAGGTATGTTAAAGGTGTTTGTTTTCTCAGGTGTATGAAAGGTGCTTGTTTTCTAAGGTGTGTGAAAGGTGTTCTCAGGTGTGGGAAGGGTGTTTGTTTTCTCAGGTGTCTGAAAGGTGTTTGTTTTCTCCGGTGTATGAATAGTGTTTGTTTTCTCAGGTGTGTGAAAGGTGTTTGTTTTCTCAGGTATGTGAAAGGTGTTTGTTTTCTCAGGTGTATGAAAGGTGTTTGTTTTCTCAGGTGTGTGAAAATCGTTTGTTTTCTCAGGTGTGTGAAAGGTGTTTGTTTTCTCAGGTGTGTGAATGGTGTTTGTTTTCTCAGGTGTGTGAAAGGTGTTTGTTTTCTCAGGTGTGTGAAAGGTGTTAGTTTTCTCAGGTATGTGAAAGGTGTTTGTTTTCTCAGGTGTGTGAAAAGCGTTTGTTTTCCCAGGTGTTTGAAAGGTGTTTGTTTTCTCTGGTGTGTGAAAGGTGTTTGTTTTCTCAGGTGTGTGAAAGGTGTTTGTTTTCTCATGTGTAAGAAAGGTGTTTGTTTTCTCAGGTATGTTAAAGGTGTTTGTTTTCTCAGGTGTATGATAGGTGTTTGTTTCCCCAGATGTGTGAAAGGTGTTTGTTTTCTCAGGTGTGTAAAAGGTGTTTGTTTCCTCAGGTGTGTGAAAGGGGTTTGTTTTCTCAGGTGTGTGAAAGATGTTTGTTTTCTCAGGTGTATGAAAGGTGTTTGTTTTCTCAGGTGTGTAAATGGTGTTTGTTTTCTCAGGTGTGTAAAAGGTGTTTGTTTTCTCGGGTGTGTGAAAGGTGTTTGTTTTCTCAGGTATGTTAAAGGTGTTGGTTTTCTCAGGTGTGTGAAAAGTGATTGTTTTCTCAGGTGTATGGAAGGTGCTTGTTTTTTAAGGTGTGTGAAAGGTGTTCTCAGGTGTGGGAAGGGTGTTTGCTTTCTCAGGTGTGTGAAAGGTGTTTGTTTTCTCCGGTGTATGAATCGTGTTTGTTTTCTCAGATGTGTGAAAGGTGTTTGTTTTCTCAGGTATGTGAAAGGTGTTTGTTTTCCCAGATGTATGAAAGGTGTTTGTTTTCTCATGTGTATGAAAAGCGTTTGTTTTCTCAGGTGTGTGAAAGGTGTTTGTTTTCTCAGGTGTGTGAAAGGTGTTTGTTTTCTCAGGTGTGTGACAGGTGTTTGTTTTCTCAGGTGTGTGAAAGGTGTTAGTTTTCTCAGGTATGTGAAAGGTGTTTGTTTTCTCAGGTGTGTGAAAAGCGTTTGTTTTCTCAGGTGTGTGAAAGGTGTTTGTTTTCTCAGGTGTGTGAAAGGTGTTTGTTTTCTCAGGTAAATGAAAGGTGTTTGTTTTCTCAGGTGTATGAAAGGTGTTTGTTTTCTCAGGTGTGTGAAAAGCGTTTGTTTTCTCAGGTGTGTGAAAGGTGCTTGTTTTCTCAGGTATGTGAAAGGTGTTCTCAGGTGGATGAAAGGTGTTTGTTTTCTAAGGGGTGGGAAAGGTGTTTGGTTTTTTCAGGTGTGTGAAAGGTGTTTGTTTTCTAAGGTGTGTAAAAGGTGTTTGTTTTCTCAGGTGTGTAAAAGGTGTTTGTTTTCTCAGATGTGTGAAAGGTGTTTGTTTTCTCAGGTAAGTTAAAGGTGTTTGTTTTCTCAGGTGTATGATAGGTGTTTGTTTTCTCAGGTGTGTGAAAAGTGATTGTTTTCTCAGGTGTATGAAAGGTGCTTTTTTTCTAAGGTGTGTGAAAGGTGTTCTCAGGTGTGGGAAGGGTGTTTGTTTTCTCAGGTGTGTGAAAGGTGTTTGTTTTCTCCGGTGTATGAATAGTGTTTGTTTTCTCAGGTGTATGAAAGGTGTTTGTTTTCTCAGGTGTGAGAAAAGCGTTTGTTTTCTCAGGTGTATGAAAGGTGTTTGTTTTCTCAGGTGTGTGAATGGTGTTTGTTTTCTCAGGTGTGTGAAAGGTGTTTGTTTTCTCAGGTGTGTGAAAGGTGCTTGTTTTCTCAGGTATGTGAAAGATGTTCTCAGGTGGATGAAAGGTGTTTGTTTTCTAAGGTGTGGGAAAGGTGTTTGTTTTCTCAGGTGTGTGAAAGGTGTTTGTTTTCTCAGGTGTGTGAAAGGTGTTTGTTTTCTCAGGTGTGTGAAAGGTGTTTGTTTTCTCAGGTGTATGAAAGGTGTTTGTTTTTCAGGTGTGTGAAAGGTGTTTGTTTTCTCAAGTGTATGAAAGGCGTTTGTTTTCTCAGATGTGTGAAAGGTTTTTGTTTTCTCAGGTGTATGAATAGTGTTGGTTTTCTCAGGTGTGTGAAAGGTGTTTGTTTTCTCAGGTGTGTAAAAGGTGTTTGTTTTCTCAGGTGTGTGAAAGGTGTTTGTTTTCTCAAGTGTGTGAAAGGTGTTTGTTTTCTCAGGTGTGTGAAAGGTGTTTGTTTTCTCAGGTGTGGAAAAGTGTTTGTTTTCTCAGGTGTGTGAAAGGTGTTTGTTTTCTCAGGTGTGTGAAAGGTGTTTAGTTTCCCAGGTGTGTGAAAGGGGTTTCTTTTCTCAGGTGTGGGAAAGGTGTTTGTTTTCTCAGGTGTTTGAAACGTGATTGTTTTCTCAGGTGTATGAGAGGTGCTTGTTTTCTCAGGTGTGTGAAAGGTGTTCTCAGGTGGATGAAAGGTGTTTAATTTCTCAGGTGTGGGAAAGGTGTTTGTTTTCTCAGGTGTGTGAAAGGGAGTGTTTGTTTTCTCAGTTTTATGAAAGGTGTTTGTTTTCTCAGGTGTGTGAAAGGTGTTTGTTTTCTCAGGTGTGGGAAAGGTGTTTGTTTTCTCAGGCGTGTGAAAAGTGATTGTTTTCTCAGGTGTATGAAAGGTGCTTGTTTTCTCAGGTGTGTGAAAGGTGTTCTCAGATGGATGAAAGGGGTTTGTTTTCTCAGGTGTGTGAAATGGGTTTGTTTTCTCAGGTGTATGAAAGGTGTTTGTTTTCTCAGGTGGGTGAAAGGTGTTTGTTTTCTCAGGTGTGTGAAAGGTGTTGGTTTTCTCAGGTGTCCGAAAGGTGTTTGTTTTCTCAGTTTTGTGAAAGGTGTTTGTTTTCTCAGGTGTGTGAAATTGGTTTGTTTTCTCAGGTGTGTGAAAGGTGTTTGTTTCCCCAGATGTGTGAAAGGTGTTTGTTTTCTCAGGTGTGTAAAAGGTGTTTGTTTCCTCAGGTGTGTTAAAGGGGTTTGTTTTCTCAGGTGTGTGAAAGATGTTTGTTTTCTCAGGTGTATGAAAGGTGTTTGTTTTCTCAGGTGTGTGAAAGGTGTTTGTTTTCTCAGGTGTTTGAAAGGTGTTTGTTTTCTCATGTGTGTGAAAGGTGTTTGTTTTCTCAGTTGTGTGAAAGGTGTTTGTTTTCTCAGCTGTGTGAAAAGCGTTTGTTTTCTCAGGTGTGTGAAAGGTGTTTGTTTTCTCAGGTGTGTGAAAGGTGTTTGTTTTCACAGGTATGTGAAAGGTGTTTGTTTTCTCAGGTGTATGAAAGGTGTTTGTTTTCTCAGGTGTGTAAAAAGTGATTGTTTTCTCAGGTGTATGAAAGGCGCTTGTTTTCTCAGGTGTGTGAAAGGTGTTCTCAGGTGGATGAAAGGTGTTTGTTTTCTCAGGTGTGGGAAAGGTGTTTGTTTTCTCAGGTGTGTGAAAGGTATTTGTTTTCTCAGGTGTGTGAAAAGCGTTTGTTTTCTCAGGTGTGTGAATGGTGTTTGTTTTCTCAGGTGTGTGAAAGGTGTTTGTTTTCTCAGGTGTGGGAAAGGTGTTTGTTTTCTCAGTTGTGTGAAAGGGGTTTGTTTTCTCAGGTGTATGAAAGGTGTTTGTTTTCTCAGGTGTGTGTAAAGTGTTTGTTTTCTCAGGTGTGTGAAAGGTGTTAGTTTTCTCAGGTATGTGAAAGGTGTTTGTTTTCTCAGGTGTGTGAAAAGCGTTTGTTTTCTCAGGTGTGTGAAAGGTGTTTGTTTTCTCAGGTGTGTGAAAGGTGTTGGTTTTCTCAGGTATGTGAAAGGTGTTTGTTTTCTCAGGTGTATGAAAGGTGTTTGTTTTCTCAGGTGTGTGAAAAGTGATTGTTTTCTCAGGTGTATGAAAGGTGCTTGTTTTCTCAGGTGTGTGAAAGGTGTTCTCAGGTGGATGAAAGGTGTTTGTTTTCTAAGATGTATGAAAGGTGTTTGTTTTCTCAGGTGTGTGAAAGGTGTTTGATTTCTCAGGTGTGTGAAAGATGTTTGTTTTCTCAGGTGTGTGAAAGGTGTTTGTTTTCTCAGGTGTGTGAAAGGTGTTTGTTTTCTCAGGTGTGTGTAAAGTGTTTGTTTTCTCAGGTGTGTGAAAGGTGTTTGTTTTCTCAGGTGTGTGAAAGGTGTTTGTCTTCTCAGGTGTATGAAAGGTGTTTGTTTTCTCAGGTGTGTACATGGTGTTTGTTTTCTCAGGTGTGTAAAAGGTGTTTGTTTTCTCACATGTGTGAAAGGTGTTTGTTTTCTCAGGTATGTTAAAGGTGTTTGTTTTCTCAGGTGTATGATAGGTGTTTGTTTTCTCAGGTGTGTGAAAAGTGATTGTTTTCTCAGGTGTATGAAAGGTGCTTGTTTTCTAAGGTGTGTGAAAGGTGTTCTCAGGTGTGGGAAAGGTGTTTGTTTTCTCATGTGTTAAAGGTGTTTGTTTTCTCCGGTGTATGAATAGTGTTTGTTTTCTCAGGTGTATGAAAGGTGTTTGTTTTCTCAGGTGTGTAAATGGTGTTTGTTTTCTCAGGTTTATGAAAGGTGTTTGTTTTCTCAGGTGTACAGTGTAGCAGCAATTATTATACTGTGGCAGTCGTCGGCATGCCGGCAATGGAGCTGTCCCCAGCACAGCCGAGAGCCATCAGCGAGGCTGCTTCCTCCGCTGTCTGGGCCGCGTGGAACCAGCTAGCGGGCCCCTGTCAGCCGGCGACCGATACCTCTGCGGCGGAAGTCCAAGGTATGGAACATTAGCCAGTGGCGATAAAAGAATGCCCTCGTGTGTAGCACATGTATCTGCGGATTCCATTAGAAAGATCATGAACATTGAGTATGTAGAGCTGGCAACACTATGGCCAAGCTGCAGTGTAGGAATGGAGCCATCCGCTAAACGCTTCCGAGTTGACGAAAACGCTGCTGACGCTTCAGTACTAATTTCTACCGTGTCGACACCCAGGCATAAAATTGAAAATGTCACCGACTGGATCGAAGCCTGGTCGATCTTTAGGGTCATTGCTAGCGAGGGCGCACCAGGGCATGTGCTGGTCTCATGGAGCGCCAGCTAAGGGTAGTACAAGCGGCGAAAAAATATCGTTTTGCTGCGGTGCAAGTATACGACACTCGGTTGCGACAGGCGATGTCAAGAGACCACAGCATCAGCATCGGTAATCTACACATGGAACTCTTCACGCAGTCCTTCACCGGCCAAGCTCTGCCCGTGTGCGCTAAATGTAAGAGGACAGGCCACTCCACCGTGGCATGTGTAGCGAAGCCTTCACTGAACGCGCCTTTTCGTGCCTCCACCTCTGGGCCCAGCGGAAAGCCGATCTGCAAAATGTTTAACAAAGGGAACTGCACCTTTTCAAATTGCAGCTACCAGCTCAGGTGCATGTTCTGCAAGGGAACACACCAAGCAATGGAGCGTCCCACCCGCGCTTCGGCCTGAAAAGCCTCATCACACGCCTGTACAGCCGTCATTAGTTCGCGAGAACGCTGTGTCCACATCTGCTAATTCTTTAAGTTCAAACTCAGTCTCCACACCAATGAATTTTGATGCAGTTAGTGTAGAGCTTGCTGGCCACCCTGATCGGGTCTTAGTGGAAACTATCTGGTTCAATCTGCGTTTTTGCTGCCGCATCGAGTTTGCAGGCGATCGCGCACTTCAGTTGCTTCTAGTAATCTTGCCTCTGCATCCACAGATCTAGCTATTGTAGATGCCTATTTAGCTAAGGAATGCAAACTTTTAAGCACACTAGAGACGCTTTTGACACGCCACCTTTCTTACCTTTGCGCACGTCTGGTACGGGTGTAGTACCAAAAAAAGACGGCGGCCACCGATTAATTATGCATGGTCTGCCCCTTGCTGGGAATAGCGTTAATGACTTTATCGACCAAGATTTGGCACGTGTTGGCGAGACAAATAATTATTCTGACCTTTTGGCTTGCGGTCGTCACCCTTATTTTTTTAATCGTTTTGCTGATGCACTGGTGCGGATCTGACGCGAAACCCACGCTGTTGAGAACTTTGAGCATTATTTAGACGATTTCATCAATGAATAACACGCACGCAAAACCGCACCTCCAGGGTTCCCTGGCAAGCGCATGCCAGGGCTGGCAGACTGTCTTCATTCCGCTTTTTGCATGTACCGGCTTGCATGTATATTGCGTCACCACTGGTTCAGCATAGGCTGACACACAGGCAATGCGGGCATCCGGGCTAACACTTAGCGCGAGGGTCAGCCTCAGGGCGGCGGGTAAAGCCCAGCTATAAATTATCATCACGGCCGTGGCAGGAGGTTGGCAAAGGGCACGGGCGTTGCCTTGATGATTATGTGCAATTTTATAAGCAGAGATAACCTAACATGCTAGGCGTTGGGGGACTCTCCCAATTATACATAAGCATATATTATGGAAGGCTACTTAGACGCCGCAGCGCGTGCACTGTATTTTAAAAAGCTTATATTCATCCCGCGCGGGACTAGCATGGCGTACAGCGGACTTGGCGCGTGCCACAGACCGCTTGACAAACTTTAGCAGCTCAGCCAGGCACGGCATCTCGGGTCCCATAAGGCGCATAGCAATACTTATGTATACCCATGCGGGGCAGCATTGCGGCGCGCAGGGCATATGCGGCGTTGCCTTATGCGCTTGGCAAAGGGCACGGGCGTTGCTAGAAATTTAATAATACATAAAGCATACATTATAGAAGGCTATTTAGATGCCGCAGCGCGCGCAATGTATTCTAAAAATGCCTATATTCATCCTGCGCGGGACTAGCATGGTATACAGCGGACCTGGCGCGCGCCACAGACCACTTGACAAACTAGCAGCTCAGCCAAGCACGGCTTCTCAGGTAGACCGCGCGCGCGGATCCCATAAGGCGCATAGCAATAATTATGTATACCCATGCGGGGCAGCATTGTGGCGCGCAGGGCATATGCGGCGTTGCCTTATATGATTGGCAAATGGCACGGGCGTTGCCAGAAATTTAATAATACATAAAGCATACATTATAGAAGGCTATTTAGATGCCGCAGTGCGCGCAATGCATTCTAAAAAGTATATATTCATCCCGCGCGGGACTAGCATGGCATACAGCAGACCTGGCGCGCACCACAGACCACTTGACAAACTTTAGCAGCTCAGCCAAGCACGGCTTCTCAGGTAGACCGCGCGCGCGGGTCCCATAAGGCGGATAGCAATATGTATACCCATGCGGGGCAGCATTGCGGCGCGCAGGGCATATGCGGCGTTGCCTTATGCGCTTGGCAAAGGGCACGGGCGTTGCCAGAAATTATAACAATACATGCTTTAAGCATATATTATAGAAGGCTATTTAGATGCCGCAGGGCGCGCAATGTATTTAAAAAGTCTATAATTATTCATCACGCGCAGGACTAGCATGGCATACAGCAGACCTGGCGCGCGCCACAGACAGCTTGACAAACTTAAGCAGCTCAGCCAAGCACGGCTTCTCAGGTAGACCGCGCGCGCGGGTCCCATAAGGCGCATAGCAAGATGTATACCCATGCGGGGCAGCATTGCGGCGCGCAGGGCGTATGCGGCGTTGCCTTATGCAGTTGGCAAAGGGCACGGGCGTTGCCAGTAATTATAATAATACATAAGCATACATTATAGAAGGCCAATTAGACGCCGCTGTGCGTACAGTATATTAAAGTCTATAATCATCCCGCGCGGGACTAGCATGGCGTACAGCGGAGTTGGTGCATGCCACAGACCGCTTGACAAACCTCAACAGCGCAGCCAAGCATGGCATGTCGCGCAGCCTGCACGCGCGGGTCCCATAAGGCTCATGGCAATGCGACTGTATACCCAAGCGGGGCAGAATTGCGATGCACAGAGCCTATGCGTCATCCCATGTCGGTCAAGCGAACCAAGGAACATATGGTCAAGGCATAGCATTAGCTCTCCTAAGGGAGATCCCCACTACTATTTTTGGAGGTTGCTTGGCCTAGAGTAAGGGCATGTCCGAGCAGGATGAGAGGTCAAGAAAAGGCAGGACACACGTACAACATCCACTTTTTCGCAGATGCGTTTGGTCTGCACAGGCGATGTTGGGAAGCCCGAGTTGTCTCGTGATGCCAACACCCTGGTAGCATTGTCGGTCGCGCCCAGCACACGTAAGACATACCAGCCAGGCATTAAAGCATACTTGAAATCCGCGTCAGCGGTCGGCTTCAACCCGGCTCAGCCGAACAACGAAGAGATTGTGCGCTTTGTTACCTCACTTTCAGAGTTAGTGCCTGCAGGCAACACTTTTAAAGGTATACTTGGCTGCGATAAGGTTTCACCTGCTATCGCAAGGCATGTCCGTAGAGGGACTGCGCTCACAACGCCTCCTGGCCGTATTGAAAGGCATCGAGCGAACGCAATTTGACACACGGAGGTCGGAGGCAGGCAACCATGCGGGCCGGCAGCGCCTACCAGTTGCACCGTCAGATCTGCTAACCATAAAAGCGCAAGTGGGTACGTCCGCCCACTCGGCAAGCGATAAAGCAATGATATGGGCAGTACTGTTGACGGCATTTTACGGGCTGCTGTGCGTAGGCGGAGGCGGCACAGCGTTGCTTTAAGCGGCAGCCAACAAAGAGCTGTGTCCCGTAGAGGCCGTCATGGCATACAGATCCAGGCGACGGTGGCCAAACGCCGGGGCACCCTTCTTTGTCCACGGCAATGGCAAGCAGCTCACAGAAGGACATCAACCTACTGCTGAGAGCTTTGCGCCCCGAGGTCGGTAGCCACTCCCTGCGCAAGGGCGGTGCCACCGAGTTGGCAGCACAACGGGCACCAGAGCGGCAGCGGCAGGCAGCCGGACGTTGGCGCAGCTCAGCGTACAAGCGGTACATCCACACATCTGCAGGCTTGCCCTCCCACTAGCTGGGTGGCATGGAAACACGGCACCCAGGACCGATGCAAAACCCTATTTTTGGAGGAGCAGCAGGCAACCCTCGTTTCACTCGTGATTGCTTAATCACATGGCAAAAACAACAAAAATGCAACCCCATTCTATGGTGCTATGATGTGTGTGTCTCGGGGGGAGGGGCGATAAATGTAGGTTTGCAGCGTACGGCAAACCGTAGTTATCGCTGACAACCGAGCAGCAGGCAAAAGCCACGCGCGTGGCTAGGCGCGCAACAATGGGGGTGTCTGGCATGCAATGGCGGGCAGCCGTACTGGGGAAAGCCCAGGCCGCAGTACGAGTACGCCCATATGCGCGGGCGAGACTACCCCATATTTGCATAAAGGTATCAGCGCTACTAATGCAATGTTTACTACAAGCAGGGCTCATGGCGCCTAATCTCTATATTAGGAAGCAGTTCCTTTTATGGCACGAAAGGACTCCAGCGCGCGTACTAAGCCTCAGCCAAGGTACAGTACTAACCGAGTACGCAAGATAGAACAGGCGGTGTGGCGGAGCAAACATACCACGTATGGAAGAGGCGAAGTCCCCGGATGCCGCCCGGCCCACAATGACAGACACCACCATGCTTATATGGCAAATAAGGCGCGAGAGCCCACCAGGTAAGGCGGGCCACATAAGCACGTGGCAAGCGCAAATAGCGTAAGACGTACCCACGAGGCCACAACGCGAGAGTACGGCAGCATGAGCAGAGTACGAGAGTACGAGGCCGGATCAACGCAGGGCGGACCAAGGTGTGGTAGTGCCACAGCACGAGGCACCTCAGCAGTTGGAGGTGGCGAACGCAGGGACAGCATCAATATTGGCAGCTAGCAGCAGCAGCAGATGGGCGTGATTTTTTTTTCTTCAAGACTAGCAACGAGGAGCAGCAGGCAACCCTCGTTTCACTCGTGATTGCTTAATCACATTGCAAAAACAACAAAAATGCAACCCCATTCTATGGTGCTATGATGTGTGTGTCTCGGGGGGAGGGGCGATAATTGTTTGTTTTCTCAGGTGTGTGAAAGGTGTTTGTTTTCTCAGGTGTATGAAAGGTGTTTGTTTTCTCAGGTGTGTAAATGGTGTTTGTTTTCTCAGGTGTGTAAAAGGTGTTTGTTTTCTCAGGTGTGTGAAAGGTGTTTGTTTTCTCAGGTATGTTAAAGGTGTTGGTTTTCTCAGGTGTGTGAAAAGTGATTGTTTTCTCAGGTGTATGGAAGGTGCTTGTTTTCTAAGGTGTGTGAAAGGTGTTCTCAGGTGTGGGAAGGGTGCTTGTTTTCTCAGGTGTGTTAAAGGTGTTCGTTTTCTCAGGTGTATGAACGGTGTTTGTTTTCTCAGGTGTGTGAAAGGTGTTTGTTTTCTCAGGTATGTGAAAGGTGTTTGTTTTCTCAGGTGTATGAAAGGTGTTTGTTTTCTCATGTGTATGAAAAGCGTTTGTTTTCTCAGGTGTGTGAAAGGTGTTTGTTTTCTCAGGTGTGTGAAAGGTGTTTGTTTTCTCAGGTGTGTGAAAGGTGTTTGTTTTCTCAGGTGTGTGAAAGGTGTTAGTTTTCTCAGGTATGTGAAAGGTGTTTGTTTTCTCAGGTGTGTGAAAAGCGTTTGTTTTCTCGGGTGTGTGAAAGGTGTTTGTTTTCTCAGGTGTGTGAAAGGTGTTTGTTTTCTCAGGTAAATGAAAGGTGTTTGTTTTCTCAGGTGTATGAAAGGTGTTTGTTTTCTCAGGTGTATGAAAAGCGTTTGTTTTCTCAGGTGTGTGAAAGGTGCTTGTTTTCTCAGGTATGTGAAAGGTGTTCGTTTTCTCAGGTGTGTGTAAAGTGTTTGTTTTCTCAGGTGTGTGAAAGGTGATTGTTTTCTCAGGTGTGTGAAAGGTGTTTGTTTTCTCAGGTGTATGAAAGGTGTTTGTTTTCTCAGGTGTGTAAATGGTGTTTGTTTTCTCAGGTGTGTAAAAGGTGTTTGTTTTCTCAGGTGTGTGAAAGGTGTTTGTTTTCTCAGGTATGTTAAAGGTGTTTGTTTTCTCAGGTGTATGATAGGTGTTTGTTTTCTCAGGTTCGTGAAAAATGATTGTTTTCTGAGGTGTATGAAAGGTGCTTGTTTTCTAAGGTGTGTGAAAGGTGTTCTCAGGTGGATGAAAGGTGTTTGTTTTCTCAGGTGTGGGAAGGGTGTTTGTTTTCTCAGGTGTGTGAAAGGTGTTTGTTTTCTCCGGTGTATGAATAGTGTTTGTTTTCTCAGGTGTGTGAAAGGTGTTTGTTTTCTCAGGTGTGTGAATGGTGTTTGTTTTCTCAGGTGTGTGAAAGGTGTTTGTTTTATCAGGTGTAGGAAAGGTGTTTGTTTTCTCAGGTGTGTGAAAGGTGTTTGTTTTCTCAGGTGTGTGAAAGGTGTTCGTTCTCTCAGGTGTGTGAAAGCTGTTTGTTCTCTCAGGTGCGTGAAAGGTGTTTGTTTTCTCAGGTGTAAGAAAGGTGTTTGTTTTCTCAGGTATGTAAAAAGTGCTTGTTTTCTCAGGTGTTTGAAAGCTGTTTGTTTTCTCAGGTGTATGAAAGGTGTTTGTTTTCTCAGGTGTGTGAAAGGTGTTTGTTTTCTCAGGTGTGTGAAAGGTTTTGTTTTCTCAGGTGTGTAAAAGGTGTTTGTTTTCTCAGGTGTGTGAAAGTTGTTTGTTTTCTCAGGTGTGTGAAAGGTGTTTGTTTTCTCAGGTGTATGAAAGGTGTTTGTTTTCTCAGGTGTGTAAATGGTGTTTGTTTTCTCAGGTGTGTAAAAGGTGTTTGTTTTCTCAGGTGTGTGAAAGGTGTTTGTTTTCTCAGGTATGTTAAAGGTGTTGGTTTTCTCAGGTGTGTGAAAAGTGATTGTTTTCTCAGGTGTATGGAAGGTGCTTGTTTTCTAAGGTGTGTGAAAGGTGTTCTCAGGTGTGGGAAGGGTGCTTGTTTTCTCAGGTGTGTTAAAGGTGTTCGTTTTCTCAGGTGTATGAACGGTGTTTGTTTTCTCAGGTGTGTGAAAGGTGTTTGTTTTCTCAGGTATGTGAAAGGTGTTTGTTTTCTCAGGTGTATGAAAGGTGTTTGTTTTCTCATGTGTATGAAAAGCGTTTGTTTTCTCAGGTGTGTGAAAGGTGTTTGTTTTCTCAGGTGTGTGAAAGGTGTTTGTTTTCTCAGGTGTGTGAAAGGTGTTTGTTTTCTCAGGTGTGTGAAAGGTGTTAGTTTTCTCAGGTATGTGAAAGGTGTTTGTTTTCTCAGGTGTGTGAAAAGCGTTTGTTTTCTCGGGTGTGTGAAAGGTGTTTGTTTTCTCAGGTGTGTGAAAGGTGTTTGTTTTCTCAGGTAAATGAAAGGTGTTTGTTTTCTCAGGTGTATGAAAGGTGTTTGTTTTCTCAGGTGTATGAAAAGCGTTTGTTTTCTCAGGTGTGTGAAAGGTGCTTGTTTTCTCAGGTATGTGAAAGGTGTTCGTTTTCTCAGGTGTGTGAAAGGTGTTTGTTTTCTCAGGTGTATGAAAGGTATTTGTTTTCTCAGGTGTGTGAAAGGTGTTTGTTTTCTCAGGTGTGTGAAAGGTGTTCGTTCTCTCAGGTGTGTGAAAGCGATTTGTTTTCTCAGGTGCGTGAAAGGTGTTTGTTTTCTCAGGTGTAAGAAAGGTGTTTGTTTTCTCAGGTGTGTAAAAAGTGCTTGTTTTCTCAGGTGTATGAAAGGTGTTTGTTTTCTCAGGTGTATGAAAGGTGTTTGTTTTCTCAGGTGTGTGAAAGGTGTTTGTTTTCTCAGGTGTGTGAAAGGTGTTTGTTTTCTCAGGTGTGTGAAAGGTGTTTCTTTTCTCAGGTGTGTGAAAGGTGTTTGCTTTCTCAGGTGTGTGAAAGGTGTTTGTTTTCTCAGGTGTATGAAAGGAATTCGTTTTCTCAGGTGTTTGAAAGGTGTTTGTTTTCTCAGGTGTGTTAAAGGTGTTCGTTTTCTCAGGTGTGTGAAAGGTGTTTGTTTTCTCAGGTGTGTAAAAGGTGTTTGTTTTCTCAGGTGTGGGAAAGGTGTTTGTTTTCTCAGGCGTGTGAAAAGTGATTGTTGTCTCAGGTGTATGAAAAGTGCTTGTTTTCTCAGGTGTGTGAAAGGTGTACTCAGATGGATGAAAGGTGTTTGTTTTCTCAGGTGTGGGAAAGGTGTTTTTTTCTCAGGTGTGTGAAAGGGGTTTGTTTTCTCAGGTGTATGAAAGGTGTTTGTTTTCTCAGGTGTGTGAAAGGTGTTTGTTTTCTCAGTTGTATGAAAGGTGTTTGTTTTCTCAGGTGTATGAAAGGTGTTTGTTTTCTCAGGTGTATGAAAGGTATTTGTTTTCTCAGGTGTGTGAAAGGTGTTTGTTTTCTCAGGAGTGTGAAAGGTGTTCGTTCTCTCAGGTGTGTGAAAGCTGTTTGTTCTCACAGGTGCCTGAAAGGTGTTTGTTTTCTCAGGTGTAAGAAAGGTGATTGTTTTCTCACGTATGTAAAAAGTGCTTGTTTTCTCAGGTGTTTGAAAGGTGTTTGTTTTCTCAGGTGTATGAAAGGTGTTTGTTTTCTCAGGTGTGTGAAAGGTTTTTGTTTTCTCAGGTGTGTGAAAGGTGTTTGTTTTCTCAGGTGTGTGAAAGGTTTTGTTTTCTCAGGTGTGTGAAAGGTGTTTGTTTTCTCAGGTGTGTGAAAGGTGTTTGTTTTCTCAGGTGTGTGAAAGGTGCTTGTTTTCTTTTCTCACTCACACGTCAGTACTGCACACATACTCACACACACACTCTCTCTCTCTCTCACATACACACACACACACACTCACACACACTCATCACAGAATAACAACTGCGGGGGGACAGCCACAGCAAGAAAATTGACTAAACGAGCCAGACCAAAACTCCAGATCTTGAAGCGCCATTTGAGACCAGCTGAGTTTTGCATGCCACGACTCACGGTTCATAA
The DNA here is from genome assembly GCF_964019385.1 of Sycon ciliatum. Classification (NCBI taxonomy): domain Eukaryota; kingdom Metazoa; phylum Porifera; class Calcarea; order Leucosolenida; family Sycettidae; genus Sycon; species Sycon ciliatum. Next base: position 15,826 of record NW_027044489.1, on the reverse strand, counting down.
TCAGTGCATAAAATGACCTCGTCCTCAACCTGCACACGGGGCCCAATGCCAGCGACATAGATAGCAAATACCCCGTAAGCCTGGCCAATTGTCTGGCAGTTGGATATTCGACCTGTGACAGCTTTTCTACAAACGTCTTCAGCTTTTCCACCCGTCCCTTAGTGACCCGTATGATCCCTTCCCTCATGTCGACTTCCATGCCAAGCATTTCTACCGTCTGTGAGGGCTCCCAGTGGCACTTATTTTCGTTTGGAACAAATCCGGCCTGAACTAGATCTGATTTCAATCTTTTCGCTACTGCCTGTGCACCCTCAACTGTAGAGTGCCCACCCGACCCGTCATCCATGTAAAGCTGGCATCTGATGCCGTCCCTCCGCCAGTGTCTTAGTAAGACACGGGTTACCTTCGTGAAAATGTATGGGGCAGTGGATAAACCGAAGGGGAGAACACGGAAAACGAACCACCTGCGATCACCCCCCTTCCCCACCCAGGAGAAACCTAAGTACTTCCAATACGCCTTCGCAATTTCAATATGATGGTACCCACTCTTCAAATCGAACGTAACCAAATAATCTCCCTGAGAGTACACATTTGCCACGACCTTCATGTCCTCGAGCTTGAACTTAAAGTTTTGCAAATGCTTGTTTACATACCTCAAGTCCACAATGAGTCGTAGCTTCTTGCCGTTGTTCACAACGCCTAACGGACTGGTGACTACAACATCCTCCCTTTTTACTTCTTGAATGCAACCCTGGTTCAGCAGACTTTCCACCGAGTCACAAACAAACTCGGCATTCTCGCATGCACTGCGGTGGTTTGCAAATTCTCTTGCACGCGGGACCTCTATGAAGGGCAGTGCGTATCCATGCAGTACTATGGTTTGAATAAACCTAGATGCCCCCATCATGCGCCAAAATTGCATACATTTAGCTAGGCTACCTACTTGAACATCTTGAACACCAACTTCACGCACATCCCACCCACCATCAGCCTCCATCAAATAAGAATCAACATCTCTTTCTTCATCGGAATGAATTGGTGCAACAACAGCAGGCTTATTTTCTAGCAGCGGGGGCAGAGATGGTCTGGGTGCAGAATCTGACGAAGTGGTCAGCGCTGCCGCAGCGGTGGCACACAGGCCTGGGGGGTCTGGGGGGAACTGCTGGGGCAGGGGTTGCTGTGACGCCCGGCGTGAAGGGGATTGGGGAATTGCCCCAGCTCCTGGACGAGGTGGCTGGGGCACTGCCACGAAAGGGCTGCCTAACGTTAACAGTGGGGGCTCTTTGCTTCGTGCTTTGAATCGCAGCGATTAGCTTTTTTGACTTTTCGGAGGACGACAGGATGTCGACCAGCTCACCCCCCTCTTGAAACCTGCTGGCCGCCTCGTGGCCATGCACATCCGCCACCACCAACCATTCTTGTCTAGCAGACAGCAACGACTCACCTCTTCTGAGCCTCTTAGAGAGACTTCGGCCACCCTTCAGCTTCCGCAGGTCCCGCCTGGTCTTCTTGAGTTGGCGTTGCAGCTGCTCATTCAGGCCGTGCTGCACTTCATAAGACCTTGTCTTCCACTTTCGCGCTGACATCGAGGTGGAGGATCTTCGCGACTTCTTCGATTTTTTGAATTTTTTGGTTTTTCTTTTCCGGCGGGAGTCATCCGACGAGTCAGACGAATCTGATGACGAGGACGATGAAGAAGATGATGACGAAGAAGATGAAGACGACGACGACACAGAAACATTACGGCGTTTACGCTTGGACGAGGACGACTCATTTCCCCGTTCCAGCTGTCCCTCGAGGAGCCTGATTCTCAGGGCGCTCTCTTCCTTTTCCGCCTCAAACTTCTCCCTCATTGCATTGAGCTCCACGGTCAGCTGCGCTGCCGAGGGGGCCTTGGATTTTTTCCTTGGAGGTACCAGCTGCGCTGCCGAGGGGGCCTTGGATTTCCTTGGAGGCATAACGGAAAGGCAGGTAGATCTACGACTGACGAAATCAAGGGAGTCCAGAAAAAGGCAACCAGCTTGCAAAGCAAGAAAACAAAAGATGAGGGACTGCGGCGTACCAGTACGCCCAAAACTGTTGGACCTCGGTCCCAGACCTGTTCGTTCGAAAAGAACAACATTTCTTGTTTATTTCGTAAAACTCAGCCAACAAGAAATGAAAACTTCTCAGTTGTATGAAAGGTGTTTGTTTTCTCAGGTGTATGAAAGGTGTTTGTTTTCTCAGGTGTATGAAAGGTATTTGTTTTCTCAGGTGTTTGAAAGGTGTTTATTTTCTCAGGTGTGTGAAAGGTGTTCGTTCTCTCAGGTGTGTGAAAGCGATTTGTTTTCTCAGGTGCGTGAAAGGTGTTTGTTTTCTTAGGTGTAAGAAAGGTGTTTGTTTTCTCAGGTGTGTAAAAAGTGCTTGTTTTCTCAGGTGTATGAAAGGTGTTTGTTTTCTCAGGTGTATGAAAGGTGTTTGTTTTCTCAGGTGTGTGAAAGGTGTTTGTTTTCTCAGGTGTGTGAAAGGTGTTTGTTTTCTCAGGTGTGTGAAAGGTGTTTCTTTTCTCAGGTGTGTGAAAGGTGTTTGCTTTCTCAGGTGTGTGAAAGGTGTTTGTTTTCTCAGGTGTATGAAAGGAATTCGTTTTCTCAGGTGTTTGAAAGGTGTTTGTTTTCTCAGGTGTGTTAAAGGTGTTCGTTTTCTCAGGTGTGTGAAAGGTGTTTGTTTTCTCAGGTGTGTAAAAGGTGTTTGTTTTCTCAGGTGTGGGAAAGGTGTTTGTTTTCTCAGGCGTGTGAAAAGTGATTGTTTTCTCAGGTGTATGAAAAGTGCTTGTTTTCTCAGGTGTGTGAAAGGTGTACTCAGATGGATGAAAGGTGTTTGTTTTCTCAGGTGTGGGAAAGGTGTTTTTTTCTCAGGTGTGTGAAAGGGGTTTGTTTTCTCAGGTGTATGAAAGGTGTTTGTTTTCTCAGGTGTGTGAAAGGTGTTTGTTTTCTCAGTTGTATGAAAGGTGTTTGTTTTCTCAGGTGTATGAAAGGTGTTTGTTTTCTCAGGTGTATGAAAGGTATTTGTTTTCTCAGGTGTGTGAAAGGTGTTTGTTTTCTCAGGAGTGTGAAAGGTGTTCGTTCTCTCAGGTGTGTGAAAGCTGTTTGTTCTCTCAGGTGCGTGAAAGGTGTTTGTTTTCTCAGGTGTAAGAAAGGTGTTTGTTTTCTCAGGTATGTAAAAAGTGCTTGTTTTCTCAGGTGTTTGAAAGGTGTTTGTTTTCTCAGGTGTATGAAAGGTGTTTGTTTTCTCAGGTGTGTGAAAGGTGTTTGTTTTCTCAGGTGTGTGAAAGGTGTTTGTTTTTTCAGGTGTGGGAAAGGTGTTTGTTTTCTCAGGCGTGTGAAAAGTGATTGTTTTCTCACGTGTATGGAAGGAGCTTGTTTTCTCAGGTGTGTGAAAGGTGTTCTCAGATGGATGAAAGGTGTTTGTTTTCTCAGGTGTGGGAAAGGTGTTTGTTTTCTCAGGTGTGTGAAAGGGGTTTGTTTTCTCAGGTGTGTGAAAGGTGTTTGTTTTCTCAGGTGTATGAAAGGTATTCGTTTTCTCAGGTGTGTGAAAGGTGTTTGTTTTCTCAGGTGTATGAAAGGTATTCGTTTTCTCAGGTGTGTGAAAGGTGTTTGTTTTCTCAGGTGTGTGAAAGGTGTTTGTTTTCTCAGGTGTGTGAAAGGTGTTTGTTTTCTCAGGTGTATGAAAGGTGTTTATTTTTTCAGGTGTGTGAAAGGTGTTTGTTTTCTCAGGTGTGTGAAAGGTGTTTGTTTTCTCAGGTGTGTGAAAAGTGATTGTTTTCTCAGGTGTATGAGAGGGGCTTGTTTTCTCAGGTGTGTGAAAGGGGTTCTCAGGTGGATGAAAGGTGTTTTTTTTCTCAGGTGTGGGAAATCTTTTTGTTTTCTCAGGTGTGTGAAAAGTGATTGTTTTCTCAGGTGTATGAGAGGGGCTTGTTTTCTCAGGTGTGTGAAAGGGGTTCTCAGGTGGATGAAAGGTGTTTTTTTTCTCAGGTGTGGGAAATCTGTTTGTTTTTTCAGGTGTGTGAAAGGTGTTTGTTTTCTCAGGTGTATGAACGGTGTTTGTTTTCACAGGTATGTGAAAGGTGTTTGTTTTCTCAGGTGTATGAAAGGTGTTTGTTTTCTCAGGTGTGTGAAAAGTGATTGTTTTCTCAGGTGTATGCAAGGCGCTTGTTTTCTCAGGTGTGTGAAAGGTGTTCTCAGGTGGATGAAAGGTGTTTGTTTTCCCAGGTGTGGGAAAGGTGTTTGTTTTCTCAGGTGTGTGAAAGGTATTTGTTTTCTCAGGTGTGTGAACGGCGTTTGTTTTCTCAGGTGTGTGAAAGGTGTTTGTTTTCTCAGGTGTGTGAAAGGTGTTTGTTTTCTCAGGTGTGAGAAAGGTGTTTGTTTTCTCAGTTGTGTGAAAGGGGTTTGTTTTCTCAGGTGTATGAAAGGTGTTTGTTTTCTCAGGTGGGTGAAAGGTGTTAGTTTTCTCAGGTATGTGAAAGGTGTTTGTTTTCTCAGGTGTGTGAAAGGTTTTTGTTTTCTCAGGTGTATGAAAGGTGTTTGTTTTCTCAGGTGTGTGAAAAGTGATTGTTTTTTCAGGTGTATGAAAGGTGCTTGTTCTCTCAGGTGTGTGAAAGGTGTTCTCAGGTGGATGAAAGGTGTTAGTTTTCTAAGGTGTATGAAAAGTGATTGTTTTCTCAGGTGTATGAGAGGGGCTTGTTTTCTCAGGTGTGTGAAAGGGGTTCTCAGGTGGATGAAAGGTGTTTTTTTTCTCAGGTGTGGGAAATCTGTTTGTTTTTTCAGGTGTGTGAAAGGTGTTTGTTTTCTCAGGTGTATGAACGGTGTTTGTTTTCACAGGTATGTGAAAGGTTTTTGTTTTCTCAGGTGTATGAAAGGTGTTTGTTTTCTCAGGTGTGTGAAAAGTGATTGTTTTCTCAGGTGTGTGAAAGGTGTTTGTTTTCTCAGGTGTGTGAAAGGTGTTTGTTTTCTCAGGTGTGTGAAAGGTGTTTGTTTTCTCAGGTGTGTGAAAGGTGTTTGTTTTCTCAGGTGTGTGTAAAGTGTTTGTTTTCTCAGGTGTATGAAAGGTGTTTGTTTTCTCAGGTGTGTGAAAGGTGTTTGTTTTCTCAGGTGTGTGAAAGGTGTTTGTTTTCTCAGGTGTATGAAAGGTGTTTGTTTTCTCAGGTGTGTAAATGGTGTTTGTTTTCTCAGGTGTGTAAAAGGTGTTTGTTTTCTCAGATTTGTGAAAGGTGTTTGTTTTCTCAGGTATGTTAAAGGTGTTTGTTTTCTCAGGTGTATGATAGGTGTTTGTTTTCTCAGGTGTGTGAAAAGTGATTGTTTTCTCAGGTGTGTGAAAGGTGCTTGTTTTCTAAGGTATGTGAAAGGTGTTCTCAGGTGTGGGAAGGGTGTTTGTTTTCTCAGGTGTGTGAAAGGTGTTTGTTTTCTCCGGTGTATGAATAGTGTTTGTTTTCTCAGGTGTGTGAAAGGTGTTTGTTTTCTCAGGTATGTGAAAGGTGTTTATTTTCTCAGGTGTATGAAAGGTGTTTGTTTTCTCAGGTGTGTGAAAAGCGTTTGTTTTCTCAGGTGTGTGAAAGGTGTTTGTTTTCTCTGGTGTGTGAAAGGTGTTAGTTTTCTCAGGTATGTGAAAGGTGTTTGTTTTCTCAGGTGTGTGAAAAGCGTTTGTTTTCTCAAGTGTGTGAAAGGTGTTTGTTTTCTCAGGTGTGTGAAAGGTGTTTGTTTTCTCAGGTATGTGAGAGGTGTTTGTTTTCTCAGGTGTATGAAAGGTGTTTGTTTTCTCAGGTGTGTGAAAAATGATTGTTTTCTCAGGTGTGTGAAAGGTGCTTGTTTTCTCAGGTATGTGAAAGGTGTTCTCAGGTGGATGAAAGGTGTTTGTTTTCTAAGGTGTGGGAAAGGTGTTTGTTTTCTCAGGTATGTGAGAGGTGTTTGTTTTCTCAGGTGTATGAAAGGTGCTTGTTTTCTAAGGTGTGTGAAAGTTGTTCTCAGGTGGATGAAAGGTGTTTGTTTTCTCAGGTGTGGGAATGGTGTTTGTTTTCTCAGGTGTGTGAAAGGTGTTCGTTTTCTTCGGTGAATGAATAGTGTTTGTTTTCTCAGGTGTGTGAAAGGTGTTTGTTTTCTCAGGTGTGTGAATGGTGTTTGTTTTCTCAGGTGTATGAAAGGTGTTTGTTTTCTCAGGTGTGTGAAAGGTGTTTGTTTTATCAGGTGTATGAAAGGTGTTTGTTTTCTCAGGTGTGTGAAAGGTGTTTGTTTTCTCAGGTGTGTGAAAGGTGTTTGTTTTCTCAGGTGTGTGAAATGTGTTTGTTTTCTCAGGTGAATGAAAGGTATTCGTTTTCTCAGGTGTATGAAAGGTGTTTGTTTTCTCAGGTGTGTGAAAGGTGTTTGGTTTTCTCAGGTGTGTGAAAAGTGTTTGTTTTCTCAGGTGTGTGAAAGGTGTTTGTTTTCTCAGGTAAGTGAAAGGTGTTTGTTTTCCCAGGTGTGTGAAAGGGGTTTGTTTTCTCAGGTGTGTTAAAGGTGTTTGTTTTCTCAGGTGTGTGAAAGGTGTTTGTTTTCTCAGGTGTGTGAAAGGTGTTTGTTTTCTCAGGTGTGAAAGGTGCTTGTTTTCTCAGTTGTATGAAAGGTGTTTGTTTTCTCAGGTGTATGAAAGGTGTTTGTTTTCTCAGGTGTGTAAATGGTGTTTGTTTTCTCAGGTTTATGAAAGGTGTTTGTTTTCTCAGGTGTGTGAAAGGTGTTTGTTTTCTCAGGTGTGTGAAAGGTGTTTGTTTTCTCAGGTGTGTGAAAGGTGCTTGTTTTCTCAGTTGTATGAAAGGTGTTTGTTTTCTCAGGTGTTTGAAAGGTGTTTGTTTTCTCAGGTGTATGAAAGGTATTTGTTTTCTCAGGTGTGTGAAAGGTGTTTGTTTTCTCAGGTGTGTGAAAGGTGTTCGTTCTCTCAGGTGTGTGAAAGCTGTTTGTTTTCTCAGGTGCGTGAAAGGTGTTTGTTTTCTCAGGTGTAAGAAAGGTGTTTGTTTTCTCAGGTGTGTAAAAAGTGCTTGTTTTCTCAGGTGTATGAAAGGTGTTTGTTTTCTCAGGTGTATGAAAGGTGTTTCTTTTCTCAGGTGTGTGAAAGGTGTTTGCTTTCTCAGGTGTGTGAAAGGTGTTTGTTTTCTCAGGTGTATGAAAGGTATTCGTTTTCTCAGGTGTTTGAAAGGTGTTTGTTTTCTCAGGTGTGTTAAAGGTTTTCGTTTTCTCAGGTGTGTGAAAGGTGTTTGTTTTCTCAGGTGTGTAAAAGGTGTTTGTTTTCTCAGGTGTGGGAAAGGTGTTTGTTTTCTCAGGCGTGTGAAAAGTGATTGTTTTCTCAGGTGTATGAAAAGTGCTTGTTTTCTCAAGTGTGTGAAAGGTGTACTCAGATGGATGAAAGGTGTTTGTTTTCTCAGGTGTGGGAAAGGTGTTTTTTTTCTCAGGTGTGTGAAAGGGGTTTGTTTTCTCAGGTGTATGAAAGGTGTTTGTTTTCTCAGGTGTGTGAAAGGTGTTTGTTTTCTCAGTTGTATGAAAGGTGTTTGTTTTCTCAGGTGTAAAAAAGGTGTTTGTTTTCTCAGGTGTATGAAAGGTATTTGTTTTCTCAGGTGTGTGAAAGGTGTTTTTTTTCTCAGGTGTGTGAAAGGTGTTCGTTCTCTCAGGTGTGTGAAAGCTGTTTGTTCTCTCAGGTGCGTGAAAGGTGTTTGTTTTCTCAGGTGTAAGAAAGGTGTTTGTTTTCTCAGGTGTGTAAAAAGTGCTTGTTTTCTCAGGTGTATGAAAGGTGTTTGTTTTCTCAGGTGTATGAAAGGTTTTTGTTTTCTCAGGTGTGTGAAAGGTGTTTGTTTTCTCAGGTGTGTGAAAGGTGTTTGTTTTCTCAGGTGTGTGAAAGGTTTTGTTTTCTCAGGTTTGTTAAAGGTGTTTGTTTTCTCAGGTGTGTAAAAGGTGTTTGTTTTCTCTGGTGTGTGAAAGTTGTTTGTTTTCTCAGGTGTGTAAAAGGTGTTTGTTTTCTTAGGTGTATGAAAGGTGTTTGTTTTCTCAGGTGTGTAAATGGTGTTTGTTTTCTCAGGTGTGTAAAAGGTGTTTATTTTCTCAGGTGTGTGAAAGGTGTTTGTTTTCTCAGGTATGTTAAAGGTGTTTGTTTTCTCAGGTGTGTGAAAAGTGATTGTTTTCTCAGGTGTATGGAAGGTGCTTGTTTTCTAAGGTGTGTGAAAGGTGTTCTCAGGTGTGGGAAGGGTGTTTGTTTTCTCAGTTATGTGAAAGGTGTTTATTTTCTCAGGTGTATGAAAGGTGTTTGTTTTCTCATGTGTATGAAAAGCGTTTGTTTTCTCAGGTGTGTGAAAGGTGTTTGTTTTCTCAGGTGTGTGAAAGGTGTTTGTTTTCTCAGGTGTGTGAAAGGTGTTTGTTTTCTCAGGTGTGTGAAAGGTGTTAGTTTTCTCAGGTATGTGAAAGGTGTTTGTTTTCTCAGGTGTGTGAAAAGCGTTTGTTTTCTCAGGTGTGTGAAAGGTGTTTGTTTTCTCAGGTGTGTGAAAGGTGTTTGTTTTCTCAGGTAAATGAAAGGTGTTTGTTTTCTCAGGTGTATGAAAGGTGTTTGTTTTCTCAGGTGTGTGAAAAGCGTTTGTTTTCTCAGGTGTGTGAAAGGTGCTTGTTTTCTCAGGTATGTGAAAGGTGTTCTCAGGTGGATGAAAGGTGTTTGTTTTCTAAGGGGTGGGAAAGGTGTTTGGTTTTTTCAGGTGTGTGAAAGGTGTTTGTTTTCTCAGGTGTGTGAAAGGTGTTTGTTTTCTCAGGTGTGTGAAAGGTGTTTGTTTTCTCAGGTGTGTGTAAAGTGTTTGTTTTCTCAGGTGTGTGAAAGGTGATTGTTTTCTCAGGTGTGTGAAAGGTGTTTGTTTTCTCAGGTGTATGAAAGGTGTTTGTTTTCTCAGGTGTGTAAATGGTGTTTGTTTTCTCAGGTGTGTAAAAGGTGTTTGTTTTCTCAGGTGTGCGAAAGGTGTTTGTTTTCTCAGGTATGTTAAAGGTGTTTGTTTTCTCAGGTGTTTGATTGGTGTTTGTTTTCTCAGGTTCGTGAAAAGTGATTGTTTTCTCAGGTGTATGAAAGGTGCGTGTTTTCTAAGGTGTGTGAAAGGTGTTCTCAGGTGGATGAAAGGTGTTTGTTTTCTCAGGTGTGGGAAGGGTGTTTGTTTTCTCAGGTGTGTGAAAGGTGTTTGTTTTCTCCGGTGTATGAATAGTGTTTGTTTTCCCAGGTGTGTGAAAGGTGTTTGTTTTCTCAGGTGTGTGAATGGTGTTTGTTTTCTCAGGTGTATGAAAGGTGTTTGTTTTCTCAGGTGTGTGAAAGGTGTTTGTTTTCTCAGGTGTGTGAAAGGTGTTCGTTTTCTGAGGTGTGTGAAAGTAGTTTGTTTTCTCAGGTGTGTGAAAGGTGTGTGTTTTCTCAGGTGTGTGAAAGGTGTTTGTTTTCTCAGGTGTATGAAAGGTGCTTGTTTTCTCAGGTGTGTGAAAAGCGTTTGTTTTCTCAGGTGTGTGAAAGGTGCTTGTTTTCTCAGGTATGTGAAAGGTGTTCTCAGGTGGATGAAAGGTGTTAGTTTTCTCAGGTGTGTGAAAGGTGTTTGTTTTCTCAGGTGTGTGAAAAGTGTTTGTTTTCTCAGGTGTGTGAAAGGTGTTTGTTTTCTCAGGTGTGTGAAAGGTGTTTGTTTTCCCAGGTGTGTGAAAGAGGTTTGTTTTCTCAGGTGTGGGAAAGGTGTTTGTTTTCTCAGGTGTGTGAAAGGTGTTTGTTTTCTCAGGTGTGTGAAAGGTGTTTGCTTTCTCAGGTGTGTGAAAGGTGTTTGTTTTCTCAGGTGTATGAAAGGTGTTTGTTTTTTCAGGTGTGTGAAAGGTGTTTGTTTTCTCAGGTGTATGAAAGGTGTTTGTTTTCTCAGGTGTGTGAAAGGTTTTTGTTTTCTCAGGTGTAGGAATAGTGTTTGTTTTCTCAGGTGTGTAAAAGGTGTTTGTTTTCTCAGGTGTGTGAAAGGTGTTTGTTTTCTCAGGTGTGTGAAAGGTGTTTGTTTTCTCAGGTGTGTGAAAGGTGTTTGTTTTCTCAGGTGTGTGAAAAGTGTTTGTTTTCTCAGGTGTGTGAAAGGTGTTTGTTTTCTCAGGTGTGTGAAAGGTGTTTGTTTTCCCAGGTGTGTGAAAGAGGTTTGTTTTCTCAGGTGTGGGAAAGGTGTTTGTTTTCTCAGGTGTGTGAAAGGTGTTTGTTTTCTCAGGTGTGTGAAAGGTGTTTGTTTTCTCAGGTGTGTGAAAGGTTTTGTTTTCTCAGGTGTGTTAAAGGTGTTTGTTTTCTCAGGTGTGTAAAAGGTGTTTGTTTTCTCAGGTGTGTGAAAGTTGTTTGTTTTCTCAGGTGTGTAAAAGGTGTTTGTTTTCTCAGGTGTATGAAAGGTGTTTGTTTTCTCAGGTGTGTAAATGGTGTTTGTTTTCTCAGGTGTGTAAAAGGTGTTTGTTTTCTCAGGTGTGTGAAAGGTGTTTGTTTTCTCAGGTATGTTAAAGGTGTTTGTTTTCTCAGGTGTGTGAAAAGTGATTGTTGTCTCAGGTGTATGGAAGGTGCTTGTTTTCTAAGGTGTGTGAAAGGTGTTCTCAGGTGTGGGAAGGGTGTTTGTTTTCTCAGTTATGTGAAAGGTGTTTGTTTTCTCAGGTGTATGAAAGGTGTTTGTTTTCTCATGTGTATGAAAAGCGTTTGTTTTCTCAGGTGTGTGAAAGGTGTTTGTTTTCTCAGGTGTGTGAAAGGTGTTTGTTTTCTCAGGTGTGTGAAAGGTGTTTGCTTTCTCAGGTGTGTGAAAGGTGTTAGTTTTCTCAGGTATGTGAAAGGTGTTTGTTTTCTCAGGTGTGTGAAAAGCGTTTGTTTTCTCAGGTGTGTGAAAGGTGTTTGTTTTCTCAGGTGTGTGAAAGGTGTTTGTTTTCTCAGGTAAATGAAAGGTGTTTGTTTTCTCAGGTGTATGAAAGGTGCTTGTTTTCTAAGGTGTGTGAAAGGTGTTCTCAGGTGGATGAAAGGTGTTTGGTTTCTCAGTTATGTGAAAGGTGTTTGTTTTCTCAGGTGTGTGAAAAGCGTTTGTTTTCTCAGGTGTGTGAAAGGTGTTTGTTTTCTCAGGTGTGTGAAAGGTGTTTGTTTTCTCAGGTAAATGAAAGGTGTTTGTTTTCTCAGGTGTATGAAAGGTGCTTGTTTTCTAAGGTGTGTGAAAGGTGTTCTCAGGTGGATGAAAGGTGTTTGGTTTCTCAGGTGTGTGAAAGGTGTTTGTTTTCTCCGGTGTATGAATAGTGTTTGTTTTCCCAGGTATGTGAAAGGTGTTTGTTTTCTCAGGTGTGTGAATGGTGTTTGTTTTCTCAGGTGTATGAAAGGTGTTTATTTTCTCAGGTGTGTGAAAGGTGTTTGTTTTCTCAGGTGTGTGAAAGGTGTTTGTTTTCTCAGGTGTGTGAAAGGTGTTTGTTTTCTCAGGTAAATGAAAGGTGTTTGTTTTCTCAGGTGTATGAAAGGTGCTTGTTTTCTCAGGTGTGTGAAAAGCGTTTGTTTTCTCAGGTGTGTGAAAGGTGCTTGTTTTCTCAGGTATGTGAAAGGTGTTCTCAGGTGGGTGAAAGGTGTTTGTTTTCTCAGGTGTGTGAAAAGTGTTTGTTTTCTCAGGTGTGTGAAAAGTGTTTGTTTTTTCAGGTGTGTGAAAGGTGTTTGTTTTCCCAGGTGTGTGAAAGAGGTTTGTTTTCTCAGGTGTGGGAAAGGTGTTTGTTTTCTCAGGTGTGTGAAAGGTGTTTGTTTTCTCAGGTGTGTGAAAGGTGTTTGTTTTCTCAGGTGTGTGAAAGGTGTTTGTTTTCTCAGGTGTATGAAAGGTGTTTGTTTTTTCAGGTGTGTGAAAGGTGTTTGTTTTCTCAGGTGTATGAAAGGTGTTTGTTTTCTCAGGTGTGTGAAAGGTTTTTGTTTTCTCAGGTGTATGAATAGTGTTTGTTTTCTCAGGTGTGTGAAAGGTGTTTGTTTTCTCAGGTGTGTGAAAGGTGTTTGTTTTCTCAGGTGTGTGAAAGGTGTTTGTTTTCTCAGGTGTGTGAAAAGTGTTTGTTTTCTCAGGTGTGTGAAAGGTGTTTGTTTTCTCAGGTGTGTGAAAGGTGTTTGTTTTCCCAGGTGTGTGAAAGAGGCTTGTTTTCTCAGGTGTGGGAAAGGTGTTTGTTTTCTCAGGTGTGTGAAAGGTGTTTGTTTTCTCAGGTGTGTGAAAGGTGTTTGTTTTCTCAGGTGTGTGAAAGGTTTTGTTTTCTCAGGTGTGTTAAAGGTGTTTGTTTTCTCAGGTGTGTAAAAGGTGTTTGTTTTCTCAAGTGTGTGAAAGTTGTTTGTTTTCTCAGGTGTGTAAAAGGTGTTTGTTTTCTCAGGTGTATGAAAGGTGTTCGTTTTCTCAGGTGTGTAAATGGTGTTTGTTTTCTCAGGTGTGTAAAAGGTGTTTGTTTTCTCAGGTGTGTGAAAGGTGTTTGTTTTCTCAGGTACGTTAAAGGTGTTTGTTTTCTCAGGTGTGTGAAAAGTGATTGTTTTCTCAGGTGTATGGAAGGTGCTTGTTTTCTAAGGTGTGTGAAAGGTGTTCTCAGGTGTGGGAAGGGTGTTTGTTTTCTCAGTTATGTGAAAGGTGTTTGTTTTCTCAGGTGTATGAAAGGTGTTTGTTTTCTCATGTGTATGAAAAGCGTTTGTTTTCTCAGGTGTGTGAAAGGTGTTTGTTTTCTCAGGTGTGTGAAAGGTGTTTGTTTTCTCAGGTGTGTGAAAGGTGTTTGTTTTCTCAGGTGTGTGAAAGGTGTTAGTTTTCTCAGGTATGTGAAAGGTGTTTGTTTTCTCAGGTGTGTGAAAAGCGTTTGTTTTCTCAGGTGTGTGAAAGGTGTTTGTTTTCTCAGGTGTGTGAAAGGTGTTTTTTTTCTCAGGTAAATGAAAGGTGTTTGTTTTCTCAGGTGTATGAAAGGTGTTTGTTTTCTCAGGTGTGTGAAAAGCGTTTGTTTTCTCAGAGGGTGAAAGGTGCTTGTTTTCTCAGGTATGTGAAAGGTGTTCTCAGGTGGATGAAAGGTGTTTGTTTTCTAAGGGGTGGGAAAGGTGTTTGGTTTTTTCAGGTGTGTGAAAGGTGTTTGTTTTCTCAGGTGTGTGAAAGGTGTTTGTTTTCTCAGGTGTGTGAAAGGTGTTTGTTTTCTCAGGTGTGTGAAAGGTGTTTGTTTTCTCAGGTGTGTGTAAAGTGTTTGTTTTCTCAGGTGTGTGAAAGGTGATTGTTTTCTCAGGTGTGTGAAAGGTGTTTGTTTTCTCAGGTGTATGAAAGGTGTTTGTTTTCTCAGGTGTGTAAATGGTGTTTGTTTTCTCAGGTGTGTAAAAGGTGTTTGTTTTCTCAGGTGTGCGAAAGGTGTTTGTTTTCTCAGGTATGTTAAAGGTGTTTGTTTTCTCAGGTGTTTGATTGGTGTTTGTTTTCTCAGGTTCGTGAAAAGTGATTGTTTTCTCAGGTGTATGAAAGGTGCTTGTTTTCTAAGGTGTGTGAAAGGTGTTCTCAGGTGGATGAAAGGTGTTTGTTTTCTCAGGTGTGGGAAGGGTGTTTGTTTTCTCAGGTGTGTGAAAGGTGTTTGTTTTCTCCGGTGTATGAATAGTGTTTGTTTTCCCAGGTGTGTGAAAGGTGTTTGTTTTCTCAGGTGTGTGAATGGTGTTTGTTTTCTCAGGTGTATGAAAGGTGTTTGTTTTCTCAGGTGTGTGAAAGGTGTTTGTTTTCTCAGGTGTGTGAAAGGTGTTTGGTTTCTCAGGTGTGTGAAAGGTGTTTGTTTTCTCAGGTGTGGGAAAGGTGTTTGTTTTCTCAGGTAAATGAAAGGTGTTTGTTTTCTCAGTCGTATGAAAGGTGTTTGTTTTCTCAGGTGTGTGAAAAGCGTTTGGTTTCTCAGGTGTGTGAAAGGTGCTTGTTTCCTCAGGTATGTGAAAGGTGTTCTCAGGTGGATGAAAGGTGTTTGTTTTCTAGGGGGTGAAAAAGGTGTTTGGTTTTTTCAGGTGTGTGAAAGGTGTTTGTTTTCTCAGGTGTGTGAAAGGTGTTTGTTTTCTCAGGTGTGTGAAAGGTGTTTGTTTTCTCAGGTGTGTGAAAGGTGTTTGTTTTCTCAGGTGTGTGTAAAGTGTTTGTTTTCTCAGGTGTGTGAAAGGTGATTGTTTTCTCAGGTGTGTGAAAGGTGTTTGTTTTCTCAGGTGTGTGAAAGGTGTTTGTTTTCTCAGGTGTGTGAAAGGTGTTTGTTTTCTCAGGTGTGTGAAAGGTGTTTGTTTTCTCAGGTGTATGAAAGGTATTCGTTTTCTCAGGTGTGTGAAAGGTGTTTGTTTTCTCAGGTGTGTGAAAGGTGTTTGTTTTCTCAGGTGTGTGAAAGGTGTTTGTTTTCTCAGGTGTATGAAAGGTGTTTGTTTTTTCATATGTGTGAAAGGTGTTTGTTTTCTCAGGTGTATGAAAGGTGTTTGTTTTCTCAGGTGTGTGAAAGGTTTTTGTTTTCTCAGGTGTATGAATAGTGTTTGTTTTCTCAGGTGTGGGAAAGGTGTTTGTTTTCTCAGGTGTGGGAAAGGTGTTTGTTTTCTCAGGTGTGTGAAAGGTGTTTGATTTCTCAGGTTTATGAAAGGTGTTTGTTTTCTCAGGTGTGTGAAAGGTGTTTGTTTTCTCAGGTGTTTGAAAGGTGTTTGTTTTCTCAGGTCTGTGAAAGGTGCTTGTTGCCTCAGTTGTATGAAAGGTGTTTGTTTTCTCAGGTGTATGAACGGTGTTTGTTTTCTCAGGTGTATGAAAGGTATTTGTTTTCTCAGGTGTATGAAAGGTGTTTGTTTTCTCAGGTGTATGAAAGGTATTTGTTTTCTCAGGTGTGTGAAAGGTGTTTGTTTTCTCAGGTGTGTTACTCCACCACTATGCTCTCTATCTCTTCCAGATAGCACTCCAGCACACTCGCACATGCACTGAGCCACAACTATCAACAAGGAATCAAGAGAGTTGAAATATTGAAATAGTTGTAAAGTTGGGAGAAAAGAAAACCCTTCTTTTTCCACGAGATCCAAGATCCATCAGGAAAAAGGACATGCACAAAATGGCGACCATGTCGTCCATTGACGCGTATTCATGGTAATCACAAACTAGTGCAGCGACCAAAGAAAAGACACAAGTGAAGAAGAAGAAGAAACAGCGCTGCAGCAAGAAGATCGGATCGCTGCAGTCGCTAAAATGCACTAGCCTACTGACTGTAGTTCCACGTGAGCATGCAGTCACGTGGTCATAAACAGAGTGCGTACACACCCACGTCATACCGATACGTCATACATGACAAAAAGAAAAGAGAGGAAAGTCACGCGCGAGTCAAACAAATCAAAGAGCGCGAGACTACGTACTGCAAATACTACGAAGAATTTGTTTGATAACAAATGCACAAGACGAGGAATTTGTTGAGAACAATTGGACAAGAATATATATATCTCTTCGAAACTAGAATGGAGTCCGTGATGAGAATTCCAACGAGCCTGGACGCAGCTACAAAGTAAGAATACAATCAAATAACTAATATCATCAGAACTAGTGTAACAATACAAGCAGTCGATTTACCACTGTGTTATTGGTGTACTAGCTGTGCTAGTGCTTGTTAGCAACAATCCGAACTAGCGCACACACTGCACTTCTTTGTACTGCATTCAAGACTGACGTCATGCGCTTTGTTTTGCTGCGTAATCACAAATGGCACCAGCCCATTTTGCGGAAAAGAAAAACAAATCTTGCTTGCCCTGTTGTGCTCTTCCAGACAACGGATCGTGCTTCAGCAGTGTTTCTTTTCCTTTCGTAGCTTTGCTGCCAGCCCGAGTGTCACCTCGACAC
>NW_027044488.1:0-18627 GCF_964019385.1 Sycon ciliatum | reverse complement strand
ACTTGTCGGCGGCCATACTCCCAGCTCCATAGGCGCAGTGCGCCCGCACAAACGCGGATACGAAAGTTCATCTTCTATTTTCGTGGCAATAGTCACGACCAAGCTTGTCACTGACGTCTTCAGGTCACATTTGAATATCCCGCGTGCCAAGTACTGCACGCTCTGGCCGCGACTGGCATTCTGCCGTACTGGCCTTTTGTGCCATCATTTCAGCTGGTTGCTAGGGAATCCAGCGACAAGCGTGGAGGTCACGTGGCACGGCACTCTGACATCGCTAGTCAGTTGCAGTGTAGTGCAGTGTAGTGCAGTGTAGTGCAGTGTAGTGCGGTGTAGTGCAGTGTAGTGTAGTGTAGTGTAGTGTAGTGTAGTGTAGTGTAGTGTAGTGTAGTGTAGTGCAGTGTAGTGTAGTGTAGTGCAGTGTAGTGTAGTGCAGTGTAGTGTAGTGTAGTGTAGTGCAGTGCAGTGTAGTGTAGTGTAGTGTAGTGTAGTGCAGTGCAGTGCAGTGTAGTGTAGTGTAGTGTAGTGCAGTGCAGTGTAGTGTAGTGTAGTGTAGTGCAGTGTAGTGTAGTGTAGTGTAGTGTAGTGTAGTGTAGCAGGGCATAGATTAACGGCCGGACATCGGACATTTTCCGGCCATTTTCGGCCACTGACTGGATGTGTTCAATTTCACCAGACATAGTGTCCGGTCAAAAAAGAAAAAAAAAGAGAAGCGACCTCTCGACCTTTTTATGCCCAGTGGGGGCTTCTTCGGAGCTTCGTGCCAAATGCGACTTGCATATCGTACAACTAACACGTACACCGTAGTCTCAGGCGTAGACTTCACTATATTTACTTGATCCGCCTGAGCAATGTGTTGTTGCTACAGTCAATTCACACTTTCGACCGTTGGTGTCGACTTCCCACTTGAATCAATGGGTTGGACTGCTAGTAATGTGTGAGATACATGTACGTGCACATAATGAGTCATTGTGAATATACAGTCAGACCTCGCTTAACCGCACACATCTGTTTTCCACAAAAACATCCGGATAGGCGAGGTTACCGGATAACTGAACACACATACTGTATATGCATGTGGCATGTCAAAAGCAGTGACATCATACATACATGTAGACAGGTCCTATGCAGTACAACTAGCATGCACAGTATGTAAAACAAGCGAGAAAAATGACAAGTGCATGCAACTGAGTGCTGTCCGCACACACCCAGCAGGTCAAGGACCTCATTTGCTTGTACAACTCCTTGATACTAGCTTCTGCAAGCGCTAGCCAGCCACATGCAACCGGATACGACGAAGCATTTTGTACACATTTTAACCAGTTTGTACACAAAATCATGCACCGGTATGCGGATCGCGAGATCCGGTTATGTTGTATGCATAACATATACTGCACATCGGTAACCAGCGATTTTCTTCCGGATGGCGAGGGATCCGGATAAACGAGGACCGGATAAACGAGGTCTGACTGTACTTCAGTACTACTAAAATAAAAAGAAGAAACACCCTGAGAATGTGTTGTGGAAAATGTCCGGGCATGTCCGGACAGATTTCAAAACGGAAGGACATTTGTCCGAGCTAAATGAAATCCTTAAGCTATGCCCTGTGTAGTGTAGTGCAGTGTAGTGTAGTGTAATGTAGTGTAGTGTAGTGTAGTGTAGTGCAGTGTAGTGTAGTGCAGTGCAGTGTAGTGTTGTGTAGTGTAGTGTAGTGCAGTGTAGTGTAGTGTAGTGACAAGTGTAGTGTAGTGTAGTGTAGTGCAGTGCAGTGTAGTGCAGTGCAGTGCAGTGTAGTGTAGTGTAGTGTAGTGTAGTGCAGTGCAGTGCAGTGCAGTGTAGTGCAGTGTAGTGTAGTGTAGTGTAGTGTAGTGTAGTGTAGTGCAGTGCAGTGCAGTGCAGTGCAGTGTAGTGTAGTGTAGTGCAGTGCAGTTGAGTGTAGTATTGCAGTGTAGTGTAGTGCAGTGTAGTGAACCGCGACTCCACCGTTTTTGTTCAAGCATGGCATGTGTGGCATCAATGGAAAGGCAATGACCTCAGCTACCTAAAATAGCCGATCGACAAGGGAGTACTGGCCATGGGATCAGATAGAAGCGGGGTCAAAGTCAGGCCAAAGAGATCTCACGTGTACGGACTGTAGAACTTTCGATCCCCTGGGATCGAAAATTTTCAAAATTTCAATCGATCGGAACTCAGTCATTACTGGGTTATTTCCAAAAACTAACATAGTATGTACGTCGAAGAGAAAACTCTCAGCTGTCCATTAAACACCTGTGACTGAAAACTCTCCTCCCGGACTCCACAGCAACACAACCGGATAGGACGGGAATATTATAATTATTAGGACTGAACAAACATGAAACGGGAAGTACAAAAAGGAAAAGACTACATACCAGCCGCCATCAAAATCGGGCTCAACACAACAACAGGCACTACATCATTGCGCAACAACTTTGGAGCATGCGCATGCTTGGCCAAGTCCTGTTACCATGGGACCACTCTATCACACTCCTCCGCCTGGTAACAGGGAAATTGTATCACCAAAGTGAACGGGCAAAGAAACATTCCAAGGGGACAAAAGTGGAAAGAAGACAACGGTCTCGCAGATGGACCATACACACGGATATACATAAAAGATGGCAAACAGCAAGTGAAGGGCAACCATACCGGAACCGAATAGAAAAGAGAATACCCACGCAACCAGAATAGATGCGGCACGAGCAGCCACAAAGCATATGGTGCAATGTACCGTCACACGAAAAAGTCCAGAATGACACATGCAGTACATGGAAGAGGAAACGGAGACTAACGAGCGAGCGGCATTGGACAAAACAGATTTTGCACCAAAACTAGAGACACACACACAGTGGTAATAGGACTCTACAAGGCATGTCATATGGATGCGGGAAAGGCCAGAATAACCAGCAAGAAACTGCAGTAAATGAACACAACGGTGTGAGTTACGTACGGAACCAACCAGGGACCTGCAGACTGGAACGGTCGCGCAAACCATAGCCATGGACGGGCGTGTCAGGCATGGCATCATGTACGGGGGCGTCTGCAACACGAGCTGGACAACGGGGTCCCGGTCGTCAGCCTCCACTGCCGCCGGCGCGTCGGCAGGGCCATGCGCATCAGGAGCCTGTGGATCTCTCTTCAGCAAATCCACGTTCACCAGCTTGGAGCGACCATCAGCTGTGGCAATACGGACTGTCGACGGGGAGATGATGCGGATTACGTGCCATCCAGATTCGAAGGGGGTGAGAATCTTCGAATGCCGCTCCGGACGCCGAAGAAGGACGACAGTGTCAACGGGGTATGGACACTCGGGCACGGGAGCATCGAGGAAGTCAAGCCGTGCTAGCTCAACTTCGAGGTGATCGCGCAGGCGGGCAGACTTCCGCTGCAACTTGTCCACCCAGGCGCTGTCGGACAGTTCAGTGGAATCTTGTTCGATGAGAAGACGGTGAGGCTGCCAGCCGTGCATGGCTTCCATCGGGCTAATCTTCGTAGCGGTGTGCGGGCGAGAACGGTAGTGGAACAACAGAAGCTCGAGGGCAGTCTCCCAGTCGTCATCATCCTCGAGCGTCTTGCGGATGATCGTCAACAGCGTCCGGTTGAAACGTTCCACAGAACCTTGTGACTGGGGATGTCGAACAGCGCCCCGCTGGACCGTGACGCCAAAGGACTTGAACAGGGCTGACACAATGGCATTGACAAACTCAGTGCCATTATCGCTACGCACAACCTCAGGCGCGCCCCATCGTGAGCAGATAGAGACCATGGCAGCAGCGACCTCCGCCGAACAGTGGCGCTTCATCGGGACAACTTCGACCCACTTGGTAAAATGGTCGATGCAGACGAGTACGTAGCGGTAACCAGAACGGCTGACACCAAGCTCCAAGGTATCGATGGAGACAACACTCCAGGGGCCGTTGGCGGGAGACAGGTCGTGTCGGTGGCACACCGGGGCCACCACGAGGGTTTGCAGCCGTACAGGGGGGACAGCGGCGGATGAAGTCCTGACACTTCTCGGCCATGTTGGGGAAGTAACAGGCACCCCGGAGAAACCGCCACATGACCTCCCAGGAGGCGTGGCCAGTCTGTTGATGGGCACCCCGAAGAACGAACTCTTCGATGTCATTCGGCACGACTGGTACTGACATGACCTCGTTAGGGGGTAGCTTGACGCTCCGCATCAGCACGCCATCCACGACGGTCAATTGCTGCTGAACACGCTGGAATGCCGGCGAACGGACAGCATGGCCGGCCACAAGGTCCTCGACGACAACCGGAATCACCTCGTCCTGCTGCTGCGCCGCGGCAATCTCGCCCAGGGTTAGGACACGCCAGGCGGCATCATCAGCGACAGCGGCGCCAACGACATCGGCATCACCAATCGGGCCAGACATCTTCGCAGTCTGGCGGGCAAAGCGGAGGAACGGCGGTGGGACACGTGTGAGCTGATCAGCAATGTTTTGCTGTGTGGGTACCCAGACCACGTCAACACTCATGCCGGACGAGTCGACGATATCGAGAATAACCTGCAGCCGGCGTTGCACGAGGACTTCGTGCAACCCACTGACGTGAACCCGCTTGATGTTGTCGAACAGAGAACGCAGCCACCCATGCACCGTCTGGGAGTCGGTCATGATGCACAACTTCGGGATACGCCAAGACGACGCGAGAGTGAGGCCCTTTACCACGGCATCTAGCTCGGCGACGTTGATGTGGCGTTTATCGGTGGCACCGCGGAGCCACGACTGGTCTTCGAGTACAGTACCATCAGCTTCGAGCACGACACCGTAGGCAATGCTGGAGGCGTCGCACCAAACACGCCAGTCTTGGGGATCGTCCGCAGTCCAGGCTCCATGAACAGGGTCGTCGCCCTCCACACGCTTTGCCGCATCGTGGCAAAGGTCGCACAACTCCTGGGGGACAGCTGCATCCCAGGCATCCGTTGTTGCAGACGCCAAGCGCTTCAGCCAGCTAGCCAAAGGGCGCAGATAGCCACAGACCGGATAATGACCAGTCAGTTGACCACACCACTGGAATACATTCCGCTTAGTCATCTGGGTAGGAGGGGGTTACAGTGGCTCGCGTCGCTCCCACTGGCCATCGTGCGTCTGCAGACCAAGGACGCGAGTCGCATCAACGTCCACAGCAGGTTTCGTAGGCAATCCATGGGCGGTCAGCGCGTCCGCAAGGGCCTCCGCCTGATCTGTCGGCGTGATGATGTCATCAATGTAATTATCGGTGTCGGTGAAGTCACGGGTCACCCATTTCACAATAGTGTCCAAGACTTTCGGCGCAATGGCAAGGCCAAAGCCCATGCGCTCCATCACGTACTGTCGTCCTTGCCAAACGACCATCTGGAACCGCTGCTGGGTTGGGTGGATGCGAACATTCAGGAAGGCCTTACGGATGTCGACAATCTTGGACGCGCCTTTCCGTTGCCGCCACTCGCGAAGCTTCTCAGGGCACGCGGGTGCCTCCCGACCAGGGCTGGAGATGATCCGAACGTTCAGCGCACGGTAGTCCAAACACGGACGCACGGGTGTGGTAGGCTTATGTTCCTGACACACAGCCAACAGTGGCAGTACGGCGCCTGGTGGACCATGTCGATCAGCATCATACGGTACAAGCCATCCCTCCGCCAGCCAAAGGTCAATCTCGGCCTGGAACTTGGCCTCCTGCTCCGGTGACAACTTCTGGCGGGAGTATTCGCCAATACCAGAGCCAATAGGGGCTTGCGGTGGTGCGCCTGCCGACCAACGCCATTGGACTTCCCAAAAACCACGCTCGGCGTCGAAGGCGACCTCAGCATCACCCATGGACAGGGTGACATTCGGCCCATCTCGTGACACAGAGACATCGCGTGGCAACTTAGCGGAGCTCTCCGGGTTGTCAGACTCGGACGTGGTATCGGATGCAGTTGACGGATCACGCGGGCGACCAAACCATACGGTTGCGAGGACACCATCGGGGGCATAACCAAGGTGCACGCCACCCACGGAGGAGATAATGTCCAGTCCCAGAAGGATATCAGCGTCAACCACATCCAAGGTGTCGACAACGAGGAAATCAGCAGTAACTTCAGGCAGGTGCACTTTGTCATCGTCACGATGAACAGTCAACCGGACTTGCCCAGACACCACAACTTCCTGCCCATCGATGGCGGTAATGCGCGGGTTGGACTCTACGAGCTGAACGGGTACACCCAACTCGGAGACAACGCGATAGCTGATCAAGGACTTACTAGAGCAGGAATCCACGGCAGCACGCAGCCTGGCCTGGCCCTCACTATAGACATGAATCCTGGGCAGCGACGAACAGGGACTTGCCACGACACTGAGGCAGGCATTGCCCGTGGTCGACGAGCCCGAGCCCGCAGCACAGGCGGTACTAGTGGGCGTCTGAGAAGAACTGGCACCACCACTAGACTTCAGCTGAGGGCACTGACGCTTGACATGGCCGGGCTGCTGACAATGAAAGCAAACAGGAGGACGTCTCTGCCGGTTCGGGCAATCGCGCCGCAAATGCCCAGTCTGATGACACTCATAGCAGAGGCGACTAGGGGTGGAACTGCCACTGGGTCGTCGAGCAGGGCTGGCTGTCAGAGCAGCAACGGGTTCCTTGACTAAGCTGCCCGCAGCACAAAGGGCACGGGCCTGGGCTGCAACTGAGCTTACCGTAGCCCCAGCAGGTTGAGAGGCTGCATTCAAACGAAGCTGCACGGCGAAGTGAGGCGGAAGCCCCACCAGGAACTGCTCCAAGAGGATCGGGTCCTTGCCGTCCGCTGCCTCCTTGTGTCCACTCAGCCGTTGCAGCCGCCGAAGATCCGCCAAGTAGGCGTCGACAGTTTCGTCCGCACGCTTCCTCCGCTTGACAAACTGGTGGTAGGCATCGGCAGGCAAGGACCAAAGTTGAACTCATTGCGGTAAAAGATGCACGGAATGGCTGAAAACTACAGTGCGTTTTTTTATAATAGACTCTGAAAACCTTGAGAACGTACTCAAGGACACTTTTGAGAAAATGTCATGCGAGTTGCGTCACGAAAATCTGCGCGCGAAATTCGAAAAACCAGGTGTGACTCGTGGCATTTCGCCATCTTGTTCAGAGTGTCCTTCGAGCTCCTTGCCTCGTGGCCGGAGGAATCATTTTGTTGCTGACTGCTCTGTGGCCCTATTTTGCTTTTTCTCGAGTGTCTTTTCGTTCGTGGCAACTTGTTCTCTCGACATGCCACATAATTATAACAAAACGCGAACGGGCCATGGTACATGGTGGTGTCTGTTTTACAATATTTTGCGAAGACGAGGAGAACAATGGCTGGGCATTGAATTGGTCCCAAGTATTCCATTCGTCATGCTGCTGTTGCGTGTGGCGTCAGCATTTCCACCATGAACAGATGTACCAGGGATGCTGACGGCGAAAATCAGCGTGGGGGGTTGGCCTTGTCTGTCTCCAGTGATGAAGGCAACGAGAGTGACAATCCGTGATGT
This sequence comes from Sycon ciliatum, assembly GCF_964019385.1. Classification (NCBI taxonomy): domain Eukaryota; kingdom Metazoa; phylum Porifera; class Calcarea; order Leucosolenida; family Sycettidae; genus Sycon; species Sycon ciliatum. Next base: position 11,131 of record NW_027044488.1, on the reverse strand, counting down.
GAGACTCGTGCCATGAAACCACTCAACCCTGACGGATTTGCTTTGGACTGTATAAGAAGTAATTTACGGATTCTATGCTGCGAAGGAGGACCCAACACTAGACAAAGTTCCTGCTCGCTGCAGAGAAACCATCGACGATTTTCCAGACATGAGCAAAACTAGCTCTTGGAAAATGTTGCATTCCATGGGATTCCAGTGTGGCAAGACCAGAGGTATCACACAAATAATGATGGAACAGCACAGGATTGTGTCATGGCGGCATCGCTACCTGTGAGACATACCTGGATGAGACGTGGGTCAATGCGCGTCACACAGTTACTAGGAGGTGGTACGACAATGGTGACAGGAGTGTATAGGCAAGCAACCAAATGAAGCACCATCAGGTAAAGGCAAGCGCGTTATTGTTCTGCATACTGGTGGACGGGACAGATTCGTGAAAAACTGCGCTGATGTGTTCGTGACTGGAGGCCGGCGCCAACGGTGATATACGTCGTCGGCTGTCCGCGCACATCTGTTCACTGTGTAATACTGTCGTCACAAGTGCAACACAAAACACGGAATTATTGGGGCCGTTTCGTTCCTCGCTGGTCTTCTACTATTCGCAGATGTTGAACCAGACACAATTGTGACCTATTTGCATTGTGTGTGTGTGTGTGTTTGTAAAACTGCTCATGCTTCCTTTTTGTTAGTCTCTTTATGGGAGCTGTGTGAATTGCCTTTGTGATTTGTTGTGGTGTTTGAATTTTCACTGCAGTCTTTCAGGGATCGAGGGAAGTTTCCTGCATGCTGGAATGTTTTGATTTATTGAGCTAATTGCAATACAGGATTTGAATTATTCAGTACAGTTTGCCACAATAAGTCGTGAAAAGCCACGACTCACTGGTTTCCTACAATTAATTATTTACAAAGGTTAGGAGAACCCTACACACTGTCTCATCCGAAGTGATCCCATGTATTATTAATGTGCCTCCCTTTCTTTTTCTCTCCCTATCTCCTTTCCCTCTCTGACAGCATCTTTCTTTTTTTTTCCCTTTTAGCTTGCCGTGGTTGGCTATCACCTGACCTCTCATGTTTATTGGCAGTCTTCGGACGGGCCAGGAGATGTTGAATAAATAAATAAATAAATAAAGAACTGCAGACAGCAGTGCACAACTGCACAGCCATGTGCATGTACATGTACATGCATGCGCTGTGCTCCAGTACATGTATACCGAAAAAGAAAAGAAAAAAAAGAATCAAGATGAACTGTACTGGATTCGAACCCATGCCGGGCACCATGCAAGTGATGAGCTTTCCTGGCTAAAACTTCTGTAGCGACCTGACTCACTGAGTATTACGTCATTCTACATACGCATGCGCAAGAAATAAAATCATTCTCTTTGGTCACAACTTCTTCGTTGTCCGGTTGGCCAAAGTAGCCGTCGTCTAGGGCCCGACGTAAAACCCTAAATTGGTGACCCCTGACGCTGCGCTCTTCGGAGTTTTGAGCATGCCATCCCTGAGCTCGGCCCGCCGCAGTTTCCTGCTCGCCTCAACTCTCGGGATCCCGTCAATCGCCGGCTGTTGACGTAAAACTTGAGCCTCACCACCACTCGTCACTGGATCCGCCTCGGAGCTGCTGTGGCCCCTGCCACCCTCCCGGCCCACCTGGATACCCCGCTATCCTGCCACGGCACATCGTCCAGTCGTCTTCGTTCTGGCCTCAAGCTGGAAATTGGCCACCTCCACCCGTCGTACCAGCTCACTCACCGTGCACGCACGCAGGCACACGCCCGGCACCGGACCCCATGGAGCTGCGCTCGCCTCCATCTGTCCCCGCCTCACTTCGCATGCCTCGCATCAGTGCAGCGCTCCTGCTGGTATCCTGCCAAGCCTGCAACATGCAGCCGCCTCTGACATGATAACACTCCTCTGTCACGCGTACGTTTCCTCTTTTCTTTCTTTCTGCCTCTGACATGCTCTCCACCTCTGTCACGTTAACACACCTCTGACACGTTAACCCGCCTCTGTCATGCATCTCTCTCTCTTTCCTGCTTTTCTGATTTTTGTTTCGGCATTTGTGCCACGTCTCAAACAAATTTCATACATGCAGCGCTCTCGCCTGTACATATGTAGCATATTATTATATTTTTGCCGTTCCCCCTTGTACATGCTGCGCTTTCCTTTCTCTTCTCTTTCTTGTTTCTTGTTTATCGTGCTTCGCTCCTCCCGACCTCACCACTGTCGGGGGAGTACTGTAGCGACCTGACTCACTGAGTATTACGTCATTCTACATACGCATGCGCAAGAAATAAAATCATTCTCTTTGGTCACAACTTCTTCGTTGTCCGGTTGGCCAAAGTAGCCGTCGTCTAGGGCCCGACGTAAAACCCTAAACTTCCGTTTAAAAAATCAAAATCCACTGAAAACCATTTAAAACCAGATTTCCAGCCGAAACCCGGCCGAATATCTAACTTTGACAATTATTATTATTCCTACTCCCAAACTTAATTTTCTTCGATCCAAGACCCACACAAACGCAGCTGTGAAGAAAAATTTTCAAATTTGGAATGAGAACAAACTAAAAAATCAAAATCGACAATGGTCTGTTATAAAAAAACGCACTGTAGGCTGAGGAAAAGTAGCATCCAGAGACTCTCAAACAAATTCATGGTCCATCGCTTCTGACAATGGTAGCAAAGACATCAGGGAGCTGATTGCAGCAACTCTCTACCAAGCGCGACGCTGGTTTCTCACCAGGGCAGGGCGCTTCCATCGCGCAAGAAACGGCCGCGAGCGAGAAATGCAAGTCCGATTTTGGAACGATCCAACCAAGGTAATCCCTTGAAAATTGGCCTGAACACCTCGCATACTGGTGTTTCACGATGTGCAAACTTTCAGAGAAATCGACCGGGGAGAACGTGGTGAGCTCGTGGGTCCTCCTATATCGCGTATGATTTGAATGGTCGCGTGGACAGAAGAACAGTAATTTTACGACTCTCAGCGGTGCAAACAGACCGCGGCCATGTTTTCTCTGTCGGCCGCGATCACGTTCAAAAAATCGATGACGCAATGCATGCGCAGAGGCCTGCGCAGTGCGTTCGCTGACATCCCTACTGTGAGTGGCTATGTTTGCAAAACAGTATGGATCATCATCTTCATGTATGTAAACACTTACCGGAGGACGAGCCAAGTGTTGACTCAGGATCTGCCGATATTGGCTTCGCCGGACGGTCAGTTTTCCCACTGGCAGTTGCACCGCGGCGCTTCGCCATGGTACTGGCGACATGTTCCGCTACATGAGGTTGAATCAGATCCAGGAACGTCTTCCCCTGTTCGTCCGTTTTCTTCAGCATCAGCCTCACCACATACTCTGCCAGCTTGTCCTCCTCGGCAGGTGCGCCAATATATTCCTCTTCGTCCAGAACATCACTCTCCAGTAGATCTTTCAAGATTGTGGACGCATCCAAATTGAAGTCCTTGTTGTATTTCACACTGTCCGCCATTGTGCCATGCAGAGGCGGAGCACAAAGCCTGCCCACAGCTTGAGCTAATCACTCTTGTCTTCCTCTTCCAGAACTGCTTGCCACGACCTCGAAGCTTACGAAATAACGTCCCAACTATTAGTTGATCACCTGGCCACCAGAGATTCCCGGAACCCAGACCGTCCACATCGATCGAATGCGGAATGGCTCGCTACGCAGACCGAAAATGTCTGAGCAAGAGCAACCCGTAAATCACCATGATCAGCACTGCACTGCAAACTCTTTGGATCGACGTGTAGCATAAAAGTTAGTTTCGTGGCGGCAGATCGATGATGTAGATCTACATGAAGATGGCTTTGAAAAGTTTGATACCGGCTAGATCACTGCGGCCCGCATACGCGCATGGTCTTTGCGGATGGATCTGTCATCGGCATCTGTGCGAGTGCCGGGCGCCGGCGGTAGATCGGACGCCGTGAATTTTTAGTGCAGTAGAACTAAGTATTACTATTAGTATTAGTAATATTACTAGTTACTTGTACTAGTAGATCTACTACTACTAGTTGTAGTCCTGTGTCGGCTGTGAGCAGGTGAGTGTGGCAGGGTCGTGTCGGAGGTCGAGCGCAGCTAGCTTGGTTTGCCTGCGTCACCATGCATGGACCGCAGCGCAAGCTGGACAGTTGACTTCGTCTACGTGACGTCCCTGGACCATGTGGACTGCACTGGTGCTGCGCTGATCGATTCTGTACTACTACATGTAGTACTGCCGAGCCGCTTCATGGACATGGTGCCATTGCAATACCGATCCCCTTATTTATTGGGTTCGAGCACGGGGGCAACCTCTCTCGCGATCGAGCTAGTTTTTGAACGTGACAGCATCTTTGACAGTGTGTTTTCAGATTTGTTTCGGAATGTCTTCTGGTTTATAGTCGCTTGGGCACTTTCAGTTATTTTCAAAAGTCCTGTGCACATTTGAGTCCAACATTTCTAGCGCTATCCTAGCTGATAGAGTGGGTCTCTAGGAGTGTTTTGGCACTAGGGTGCCATCTCGGAGCTGGGGCATAAGGGAGCGGCGAGTGGAATACTGCGTGTCCAATTTCCTGTACAATTTAGATCATGTAACCACGGTAACGGCGCTGACTCATTCAAAGACTGGCAGAATTTACGTCGTATTGTCGACTTTCCGAGTTGCCTATGTGACTGTAAAGTACACCAGGCACGCAGATACATTGAATGTTTGATGATAGGATGATGTGGACTGTATAGACCTCTTCAGGTTCCTGAAATATCATACTATTTTTGGTTCAAAGCTAGCTGCACACTAGAGCACAATCAGGTATGTACAGTAGAAAGTTACTCCTGTGATTAGTTTATACTATTGCAGAGTTCCATTACTAGATTCAAAGTTCCATAATGTGTGCCAGGATTTTATAGTTTGGTAGTATGAGTCCGTGATGATGCCCGAGCACTCAGTGTGGCATGACAAATCGGCAAATCACGAAGTACAGTTGGAAACCGCCTTACTGCCATCAAACAATCATCTCGTTATAACACAATCAAGCCTGTCTACCTCAGATAAGCAAGTGTCTTAGTACACTGTTCTTGATATCATAGGTGTCCTCAGTCATGGGACATTTGGTGATTATAAAAAGTACACAGCAAATGTTTAAAACCGGCACCTAAGAAATCACGGGATGGCCCACGCCTGTTATTAAAAATACACCAAAATGATAAGAATTCTCAAGGCAGAGACCAATGCGCAGCAACACGTACACATACAGTGTTTGCATTTGAGCTGCAATTGCAGCAGTTGGCACTGAGTGTCAGTAACACTCTGTTAACAAGTTACGGCCGCGAGATACATGTATATAGCAAGGAGCATGACTTCATGCCTGGCGTCGCGGGTCACAAGAGAAAACCCGAGCATTAAAAATAATATTAATACACAATGAGAGGCTTTGGGATGCGTCTAGGCAATGCAGTGTAGCCATTCACTGTGGAGAGAGGAGTCAGTGACTGCTATACTAGGTTGTCGTGCACGGGTGACTTATAACCTAGTTACTTGCAGTGACAGTATCGGTAGGACTAGTAAGTATGCTGGCATAACCTGTACAGGCAAACAGTAGAAATAGCATGGAACATGACCAGGTACAAGTGCACAGCGAACATACTGAGGCGCGCTGTCGAAAAGCACGATGGAAGTGGTTGACCTGGAATGTTCTGTTGGGGACTGCCAGCTACACTTGGTTGAACGCAGCTCACTTCCCCGGTGTAAACACTGTAAGCCAACACACACAAATACATGACCTGTCTCAGCACCAAAGGAAACATCTGCCAGGCACAGAACGCGTTCACGCAGAAGATCTGTGATGGCGTGATACTTCTATGTACTATGGAAGGCTATGCACACATATCCTGATGTAGACTATCTTACAGTATGTTTTACATGGAAGCTACCTTGCTTGGACCAACAGTGTACAATCATGCACAACACACAGCCATGAAAAACTTACAAGTAACTACCTGACACTTGACTAACATTCACACTTGAAACATACTTAGGGAAATCAAACAGGCCTTACCTGCTTACCGTGACCAGAAATCCATGGAAAGCTGATGTTCAGCAGTTATTCCGCGATCTCGTGGGAGGGGTTGTCAACATCATCAGTTTGACCATCTTCATCATCAGCACTGTCTTCATTGTCTCCATGAAGTGTAGGTGCTGCAAGCACTTCGGACACAGCATTGTGCGGATTCGCGCAGGAACTGCATTGGCATGCATCGGTGCAAGAAATGGAGGACTGTAGGCATGAGCACCGGCGCGTTGAACATCCAGTGGCGCAGGCACACCGGATGATCGCCATCAGCTCTGGTGGTGCAGGAGGAAGAAGACCCCACATGATCATGACATTAGAGTCGTCTACCCTCCATCCATGATCACTGATGCTGGGTAGGTCTGGGGATGCGACCAGTGCCCGTTTCCACACACCAGCCTGGTAGTTGGCCCGTTTGACGTGCTGCTCCAAGCTATCGGCGCATGGTGGGAGCTGAGCAGGGGGTGGGGACCGAGAGCAGAACGCCTTGTACCTGGCCTCGTTAATGCTCTCGAGTTCAGGGTGACCGTAAAGGTGGCAGACATACTTCTCCACTTCCTTCTGGAGGTTGACTGGCAGCACGAAATTGTCGCCCATGTGTGCTAACGCAATCTGGTGGCTTTGCTTGCTCTTAAGGACTTTCCACGCCTTCTTCTTTCCTATTCGGTAGAAGGAGTTGGTGCTGTCGCAGCCAGTGATAGGACAAGTGTCTGCACGGACATGGTCAGCTGGGCAAATGCTGCACCGAAGCTGTCAGTATGACCCAGGGACGGTGCTGTAGTGAACACTGTGGGCTTCGTCAGGCCCTCGAGTGTCCTCTTGTGAGTGTAGTTGGCCAGGCACGAGCGGTGATACTTGATTTCCCTGGCGATTGCATCTCCACCAGACACCTCCCTCAAGACCCGCGAGTCACTGCGAATTGTTGCAGCATTGACGATGTTATTGCTCGCACTGAACTATATGCATTGGGTCAGTGGCTCCTTTTTCCCACTTCTTCTTTTTGACAGGTGCTGGCAGAATAGGCACAAATTTAAATCTGTCTGGCTCCCACTGGAACGGGTCCGCTTTTTGGGGGGCTCAACATCTCTTTGCTCAGGCTCGCTGTCATCACTGTCATCATCATCATCATCATCATCATCATCACCTTCACTGCCTTCGTCGCCACCAACAGCCTCGACGGGCCGGACAGACTCAGCAACGGCTGTCTTCTTCAAAGTCTTTTTGTTTGTGTACCACTTGTAGCAGGCTTTGTGGTATAGAACTTCGCCGCAAGTTTCTCTATCAAGATTTCCGATCGACATCCAAGTGTCATCTCTCTTCGTCTCAGCTGCATTCCATAGGGTAGTCCAGGTAGTCTCCGTCAAGCGCTTGAGAGGCTGATGAGCAGGAAAATTCGGGTTGTGACAAATGCATTTCACTCCTTCACCTGAAGCTTTCGCCAAGGAAACAGTTTCCAGCCCCAAATCGTCTGCCATGTCGAACAAGACAACTAACAACAGGAATCATAAACACTTGCACCTTCTTATCTGCCATCTACCTGTCTAGGTTGTCGGACAGATCGGCAAAGAAACTTAGAGAGGCCATGCGATCGGCATTGGATGAAAGCAAAAACACAATACAGTCAACTTTGCGAATAACGACATTCGGCGGGGCATAAGAAAAGTGTCCTTATTCGCGAAGTGTCCTTATATCCGAAGTCCCATTTGAATGTATGTGAACCCATATTTTGTATAGTATGACATGCATATCGAAATGAAGCTCTTTTCATGCTCTACGTCAATTTGTACTTTATTTTCGTATTGCGATTGAAAGGAACAATAAAGTCAATATCCAAGGGAAATAAATTGAAAAATTAACCTTTTGGAGCCATCTACAAGTACCGGGACATGTTCATGTACATGTATGAAGATTAATGTGCAATCATGTACAACTAAATGTACATGTACAATAGGCGTGCTGATCATTCAAACTATTTTGAAGAAAAGAAAAAAGAAAAAGCCCCCCCCCCCCCCAGGCTGTATCTTCTTGTATGTGTGCCTTATCCATCGCCACGGGTTCTGGTACTTCTGCATGACAGGTACTTGAAATAGCTGTCAAAAAGCCAGAAAGTCGTTATTCAAGCAGTGAATATGACCTCGGGGCACAAAAATCATGTCGCTATTCGCGAATTGTCGTTATTCAGATAGTCGTTATATCCGAAGTTAAATGTATACAGTCAGATGGGACTTTGCTCTGGGCATAGAAATTCTGTCGTTATTCGCGAATTGTCGTTATATCCGAAGTCGTTATTAGCGAAGTTGACTGTAGATGACTTGCACAAAGATTGTCTGGGTTCGAGACGGGGCAAGTGGACCTTCTGACTCTGACTTTCCCACCTTTTGAGCTCGTGACTTTCGCTTTTTGCCTGACGAACGCTCGGCTAGTTTTTTCGGCTAGAGAGTAGCCTAGAGTTGTTTTGACTCGGCTTGTATCGTCATGCCGAAGCGCTGCTGCGCTCCTGAATGCACTAGCAGACGAGAGATGGAACTGAGGCTCCCATTCCATACGTTCCTTTCCGAGCCGGCCGGCCGGGAGGCAGAAAAATGAGGCGGAATATTATTTTAGTATCATTGGTGTAGGCTGCAACAAGCAGGTCGTGGTCCTGAAGTGTGACTACTTACCCGCAGTGGAAGCGAAGTCAAGCACAACGAAAGTTTGTGGACGTCTGAGAAAGAACTCGATTCCCTTTGATTCGGCTGCACTAGATCCAGAGCGACTCTCTCCTGAGGACAGACTGCGGAGAGGCCAGGAACCTGCCGAGTCACGAGTGGAAGCCCAAACCACGAAAATGAAGGGTGGAAGGACTGAGTGTGAGAGCCAGATGGCCTTTAGTAGTACTTCAAGTAGTATCTGAGTTGAAGGAGAGAACAAGTGTGCTGGAGAAACGCTGCGAAGTCCTCAGGCCTGATGTGTACTAGCTACTGTTGAAGTCTCCGACTTGTTCCGATATGAACATTTCATCAGCTCTGACTCTGAGCAGCTGTAGACTTGGACGTAGGCCGGAGACATAGCATTGTAAACCTTACTGAAGCCATGTGTACCCAATGGCTGGCTCTAGTGAGAAAGCAGTTTGGCGCAGGCTCGCAAACTATGATTGAATCAGGGAGTGGTGGAAAGTCACATTATACCTCTCCATGATTAGCTGGTAATGACGACGATGCCGCTCCGGCTGGGTCCCATAGGAAAGTAACTTGCATACCTGTTTAGTTGCAACGAGGCAACGGTACCAGATGTACTGAAGACATGATTGAACTACATTTTATCTCCTCCTGGGAGAGGGTGGAACAAATAATGCCAGAGTGTGTCTGATACACATCACAGTCTGCGGAGTGTGTTCATTATTGTTGACGTAACAGAACTGCGCTGTGAGGTACCTTCTGCGTTGGACCTACAGTTGAGCCACTATTCTTCTTACAAATTCCATACAACGGTGAAAGGATTTGTTGGAGCATCATCAAACAGTGCATTCACCTTCATCATACACTGGCTCCGTTGCCTACAGTAGTTCACATCTTGACGGGGCGCGCTGGGACGATACGGAAGGAGTGGCGGGAAACCATTGGAGTGCTCATGATGCTGGTTAGCGGAGACGGATGTGAGTGTCAGGAACGGGAACGCAACCGCACTACTGTACAGATCAGGAAGCGATGGAAGAGTTGTATCTGTTCAACCTTCCATGCCGTGTACAGGGACACAAGCGTAAAAATGGCTACATTTCGAATGTGAACTGGCGATGGCATTGTGTGGCGACGAACACAACTGCAACTGTTCAAATTTCAGCATTTCGAACATTATGCTTCCCATGATAACTCACCGAATGGCTCACATGACGGAGTTGGACATTACCAGGCTAGGATTATCATTTGCTTTATTTATGGATAGTTGTTGAGTTTTCAGATGAAGTGCTATATCTTTTACCTGTCGTTCCTTTAGAATGGCACAATGTCCATGGCTGCTTTCTTCGGTCTTCATAACAGACTGGTATAATCAGCATGATTCTGCTTTATTTGAGAAGCTGAGATAAAACTTTCCTTTTGGAAAGGAAGCCCAGAAACGTCAACCCCCAATGGACTGTGCTTTATGACTCTCGTCCTAGCTGCATCGACATTAACCGTCGCAATAACTGCTGCATGTATGTTGTGCTGTGCGAACCGTACAAGATTTTACAGCTCACCCACGCCTTCCCAACAGGCTCCTATATCCCGTACCGTTAGCGTTACATTGAATATGAGCTAGGCTAGCACAGTTATCCTTCGTTCTTTTGATGGCGGTGGGTAGCATGGAACTTGACGTGTTCTTGGGATCCTCGTGGAACACTTTCTGTTCCGGGATGCCATATTATTGGGTGCATCGAGGTTTCTTCTATGCTCACTGTTGTTTGGTAAGACAATTTTTTGTAACTATTTCACCGAAGAATAAGGCGAGAGTATTTTGGGTTGGTTTGGACGCCTGGCTTCTCTTCACATAATAATACAGTCATGTACCTGTACTTCCACTAACCCTACAAGTGCACATGCATGACTCATGAGCTGCTGAAGACAGTGACGGTACTGATCATGTACATGTACATGCCATGCACCGACCCGTTCATCATCATGTTCATTCATGCTGATAAAAAAAGTACACTGCACTACACTCTACAGTCAGTACAGACGGTGTGGGGTGCCCGCAGTGTAGCCTGGGTGCACAGGCCAGGGTGCACTTGCCCCGTCTCACTCGCGGCTCGGATCTTTGTGCAAGTCATCTATTGTCGAACCAGTCAAGTAAATTTAGTCTTGGGCGGACGTCATCATCCTTTTCACTTGCGCATAATTATGCGTGTTTTGAGCATGCGCTTAATTTGCACAGTGTTCGTCTTCGTATTCAAACAAGTCGCCGTAACTCCCTTCAGCCCCAACGCAGAAAAGGCACCCAAGCGCGAAATATAATTGTTTGCCCTGCCGATCTCCAACACGGCCAACCACCCACGAAATGTTGGACTCAAATCGACACAGGAAATCAGAAACGAGCACTTTTTGAGAAACCGGCCAACTGACT
>NW_027044487.1:0-38184 GCF_964019385.1 Sycon ciliatum | reverse complement strand
GTTGAGCGGGGTTATATATACTTAAATCGCACACTTTAAATGCTCAGAGGTGGTTAATTTATTAGATTTAGATATCCCATTAAGACAGCCTAAAGTTGCCACTTCAGAAGTATCTAAATTGATAAGCAAATGCCCATCACCAGCACAATAAACAACATAAGCTGGAAAGTCACATAATGGCTTTACCATCTCACTTAATTGTTTATTAGCTCGATCGTATTGATCGTATAAATCACACACACGTTTAATTTTTCTGCGTAAAACTTTATTCATATTTCCCTCTGACCGATTGGCTTTGTAGTTGTGGTGTTGGAGGTCAGGGTAGGAGTCGAACCTACTCTTTCTGGACGCTTACCTAGGAAGCAACCCATCGCCACGAATCGAGCCGCCGCTCTACCAATTGAGCTACCTGACCATTGTTTGTTATTCACCTTCAAAAGCTAATTTGTTTTTAACGATGAACTCAATAAACTCCTCCTCTGGAATATCTGTCACAGCATTTGCTGCTCCAACAAAAATGTCACCTGTTAAGTATTCTCTGATTTCATCATCAGGCCAGTTTTTCATATCACCTTCCATTTCATATAAGTAATAGATGGCGAATCCTTTTAAAGCTTGTTTTTTACCTAGCATCATTTTCTCCGTTGTTAGTTGGGGTGTTTATATAATCACAACAGGCGATCTTCTAAGAAATTAACCGCCGTACCAATATGGAACAATGTAATCTTTTGGCCTCTTAGGAATTTCTATTTCAAATGCACCCCATGAGCCGAACATCGGCGCATTAATTGTGTATGGTGTTCCGTTTTGTTTTAGTAGGTATTTAAAATTTTCAAGGTCATCAGGATGTATGATTAAAGTGTTGTCATTTTTAATCTGTAAAAACTGACCTTTTTTAACAGGACACCAAGAGTATGTACCGTGTTTTTTAATCCACTTTTTTTGTACTCGTTTGTGGTAACAGGTTCGATCCATCCACGACTTTACATCAAGATTTTTCGTTGGTAACTGGCGATATTTCTCAACAAGTAAATTTAATACAGGTCTTGCTTTTTGAGTCAGCTCTAATTCTAATTTTACAAGGTCACTGTAATTCATTTCCCACCAACTCCCGCCATTGAGTTTGGCAACATAATTGGCAACATCTGAGAGGAACATGCAAGATTGTTATTTGGCATTTAGACCTTCCCCGTTTTCACGATGCCATTTGGAATGATGTGATTGGCATAACCACATAACATCTAATGGCTTGTCATAGTCGCAGTGATGACCTTGTGATTTAGATTCGCCACAGACCTCACAGGGTTGGCGTTTTAATTTTCCAGAAGATATGGCTTTGGCCAAAATTCTATGAACCTTGTGTTTCTTAGGGTATTTAGCCCAATATCGAAAGGTCGATTCGCTTGCGCTAATGCCACCCTGCCAGTGAGGGTGGTCTTTACCTTTTAAAGCCCATGGGGTTTCGCGACCTCTTTGACCAATGCCTCGACATTGAGGAGAACAGTAGTTTCCTAGTCCTTTCTTGTGGTGGCGCATCATTGCGCTAAATGGCTTTAAACAGACTCGGCAGAACTTGTCAATCATCAGCGGTTTGTTAGGCATAGAAGCCTCCGCTTGTGACAGTCTTGTGACAGATTTGACTTGCGATTTGAAAGCAATCGCTGTAAGTGCTTGATTTAAATGGTGGACACGGAGGGTTACGATCCCCCGACCCCCTCGATGTCAACGAGCCGCACGTGACACAAATCAAGCTATATAACGACGTTATAGCGAGGTTTTGACTGTATTTACCTATTAATATCATAGTTTTTTCGATAAATTTGTGACAGTCTCGTGACACTTTTTCAGTAGGATTCTGTTATCACCGCTTTTTATTGTAACGTTATTCATGTGGCCGCCTGCTGCAAATGTTTGGCCAATGATTTCATTATGTATTTGTTCGCTGGTCATGTTCAAAAAATATGACTCTTGAAACCCATAATCACCATGGTCAATCAATGCTGTCTCCACTTCTGTTAAATGTCCATCGGAAATAAATATTACTCTTGCCGTTGCTGTTTTCTTGTCACTCATTTAACCAACCTCACTAAATCTTTCTTACTTGGAATAATAACTTTCTTTGTGTGCCTTTGTATCTGCACGAGAAAGCCCTCAATTGCTTCTATGCACCCTGATAAGTAGTTAGGGTCATAGCTTGCATAATCATCTGTTGTTGTGCCTGTCCTATGGCCTAAAAATCCTGACAGCTCCCACTGAGGAACGCCACAGCGCCGTATCTCAGTTGCTACTGTATGACGTATAGCCTTTTGGATAAAATCATCTGGCAAGCCTGCTCTTATTCGAGTCTTGCGCCATGCCTGTCTGATTGATTTAATCTTCTTACCTCGATATGAGAGTAATGGCTCATCCCACTGTTCAAGCCACCATTCAAAGGATGGCGATAAGGGAATCACTGGCCTAAACTTTTTGGTCTGCTCACGACCCTCAGGATTGAGGTCGATTAGCTTGACTGATGTGTCAACTTGGCGCTTAGTTAAATCCATTGCTGCGTCGTTTCTACATGCTGTGCATAGTCTGATTATCACGTATTTGAATAACTGATCAGACACCATTTCATCGAAGAACTTACCAAGCATTTGCGGCGAGGCTCTGAACTTGAACGACTCACCTTTTGGTAGTGATTTGATAAAGGGTACGGTTTTAATTTCACCATACTTGTGCGCTCGATTAATTGCAGCCCGACCCACAGACAATATTCTGTTAATACCGCCATTGGTTAAACCCTTGGCTTTCATGCTGTCGATAAAAGAATCTATTGACTGCGGATTAACCGCACTCAATGAACGCTCTTTATAAAAGTCTGACCAATATATTGTGGCGTATCTCACAACGTCCTCACTGGCAAGCTTTGACCCGTGTTGGTCGTAGTATCTGAGTAAGATGGTATCAAGTTCAATTGAATCATCGTCAAGTTCAGAAAGGCTTTGGTTTTGGATAAAGTGATCATTGATTTCTATCTTTGCTTTGTCATCTTTAGCCGTACCAGTTGACTTAAATCGTGTTTGTTTTGCCTGTTTGTCATACCATGTGATGTACCAGACTTCTCGACCTTTTCTTTTACTGAGCCAGAAGTCTCCGACTGTGTATTTTTCTGACATGATTCACCTCTTAAATATTCTAGTAATTGTTCTTCTGTATAACTGATTGTATGACCTGATTGACAGCAGTTAATTTTTTTTGCAAGCCTCAGTCTTTTTAATGCCCTGTAAGCCACGTCTTTTGGATGGCCTCGAAAAACTGCTTCTGAGGCTTCTTGTTCTGTGTATGTTCTAGGTAAGGTCATTGTTCTAGTAGCTCTGGATTTTCGTGAATGTTGCCGATTACTTCAACTTCATCTAATATAAAGCTATATGATGATACGTTAAACAAACCCTCATTTTCCCATTCAACAGCTTTTCTATATTTCCCTGTATCAGGTCTGCCAGCTTTCCAATATGTTTCGTATATATCACCCTCAAAAATAAGCGATCCGTTCTTATCACGCAGCCCTGTGGACTGATAGCTGCTACCGCCTTGATTTTTACCAAGCGGTGAAACGAAGCCATCATCAACAAAACCCCAATAATGCCACACACCATGAATATGTCTTACAGACTCCTTTACAATTTGTCTAAACCTAAATCTATCTTCATTCATCTTCTATCTCCACAATACATCCGCATTCCGCACAGCATGTTTTTAACTCAAACCACTGTCTATGACCATAACGGCAATAAGTGGCGAATGAGACTAGCTTCATCTTTGTTCTTTTGTGTTTGCAAATCATTCCACTATCTCTGTAATTGTTACGGGTACGACTTTGTAGCCATAAAATTCTGACCAGCTAACATTTGTGCGTTCAACTAAATATCCTTTGCATACCTCTTTGTTTGTCCGCACTGTCCAATAAATCAATCCTTCATCTGGCGATTTAACACACCACGCCGTTACTTTCTTAGTCATGGGTTTCTCCTAAAATGGAACCGAATCGTCAAAATCTTCAAAGTTAGGGGCGGGTTGCGAATGCTGACCCCCGCCTTGGCCACTGCTTGCCGCCTGAGAACCCTCAGACCGTGATCCATTCGCTGATCCAAGCATTTGTAGCTCATTAGCTAATATCTCAGTTGTGTAGCGATCTGAGCCGTCTTGAGCTTGCCATTTGTTCGTTCTTAGCTTTCCTTCAATATAGACCTGTGATCCTTTTTTTAAGTACTCGCCAGCAATTTCAGCTAGTCGGTCAAACATTACAATACGTATCCATTCGGCTCGTTCTTGTTTGTTGCCGTCTTTGTCTTTCCAGTGTTCACTAACTGCGATACTTAATCTCGCAACTGCTTTTCCTGCTTTTGTGTACGAAATCTCTGGATCATTACCCAAGTTCCCAACACCGATAAATTTATTAATTCCTCTACTCATGATGATTTATACCTTTTGTTATTTTTGATTGCTAACACGGTTCCATAATCCAAATCCATCATTGATGCAATTTGAGAAAGTGAAACCCCTGCGGAAATTCTCTGCCTAATTTCTTGAACCTGATATTCTTTTAGATGTTTTCTATTTCCACCAGTGGTTCTACCCTTTAGTCCGGCATCAGCCATATTCTCTTTTCTAGTCCCTAGAAACAAGTGGTCAGGATTTACACATTGCCTGTTATCACACATGTGACATACATCTAATTTGCCAATCTTTTTATCTTTATGAAACAGTTTGAACGCCATTCTATGTGCAGGGATATTTTTTCCATTGAAAGACATATGACCATAACCATTCCCTTTCGAAGCACCTTTCCATTCCCAACAAACTGACGAGTTAAAGCTATGTGTTTCAACCTTGCTTAAAAATCTAGTGTATATGTTTGGTATTGGATTTATGCCTTTCATTCTGTTTCCTGTTCTAGTAGTTCTGACCTGCTTTCACCCTTATCAAGTAATTCCTTTAAATATAGAGAAAACCTTGACCCTAAAGAAAGCTTTTTTGCTGAAGACCAAGATTCTGAACCTTCTATTTCTCTCGGCATACACTCAAAAGTATCAAAAATAATATGCAATTGATCTACCTCGTTCTGGAGACTTTCTCTCTCTTGATCTGCGGATTGAAATTTATCATTAGCTGATTTAATTTCATAGCTTCTCATATCAAGATCATGGTTTAATTGCTTGATTTCTTTTTTATATTTCGTTTTCAATTTATGTTTTTTCATCTGTAATAAACCTCGTAATAAGTCTCGACCTTGTGCCGACACGTTAATTGAACTCGATCCCCTTCTATCTTTGTTGCTATGTGCTTGGCAAATGGCAGGCAAAGGTTAGGGATAACGCCTCTTGTTGTTGCTGTTGTACTGATAAACAAACCGAGGCCAGTTAAGAGGCAGGAGTACCAGCCCCGTTTTGTTTTTTTGCTCATTTAGCTTCATCCAATTGTTTGAACAGGTGTTTATATCCTCGACCGTCAGTAATAGTGTTTCCACTGTGCCAGCCTGAGTAAGGGTGATAGATAACAATACCCCCTTTAAATTTAAACCTGATTTCATTTCCCGATTTGTAAATCACAGGCAAGCAAAGTTCATCTAGCTTTTTTTCTGCTCTTTCAAGCCTTTCTGGCTGTAAACGCTGTTCACGTTCTTGGTCTAGTCTGTAGCTCATTGAACACACTCTAGTAATCGTGTTTTGTGGAATTCTGGCAGATCATCAATGATCTCTTTCATGCCTAATTCATCATCGTTTTTCATGTGTTCTTTGTAGTTTTCCACAGACGCATTTAATGTGGCAGCCCCCTTGCTATGCATACTGGCTACAAGCTTTTTGTTTTTGGTTTTGTCTTTGTCAAAGTCAATTAATTCTTTCCATAGCTGATCGCCAGCACACTCAGAGACCTCATGCATTGCCAGACACGCATTTATATCATCAACACCAACACCAAAGGACGTCTTGAACATTTGCCTTAAACGCTTTCCATCTTGGTCAAGCTCGCCCCACGTGAACCGAACAGCGCCCTTGTCATCTTTAGCTGCAATAAAATTAAGTTCACCCTCTGTAAACTCGGTTAACCATGTCCATTCTTTTAGTTTGAAATCCCATGATGCATAAACTTTGTCACCTTTTTTATTCATCTCTTTGTCATGCAGCTTAATTTGAATAACAGGGTAGCTGTATAATTCGCGGCCTATGCCAAGATTGAAACACGCTCTTTTGAATGAGTCGCTTGCCAACCCTTTCGCTGCTTCTGTGTTTGATTCTGTGCCAGTATCCCATTTAGTAACCCACTGCTTGTTGGTAGAATCCCAAATGGATATACCACAAAGCATCAAGTTACCTACAGTCTTGTAGTCACGCTGCCACCCACAAACACCAAACACCTCATCAAGTCTTTTCATATCGACCCTTGCGTCCTTGTAAGCCAATATAGTCGCGTACCCGCCCTTGTTGATGGACTGCACCCTAAAATCAATCTCATGGGCGGTTAATGGCTTTTGTAGTTTATCTATTATCTTTGTCATGCTGACCTCTTGTGGTAATCACTAATGTCATCGTTTAACTGTTCCTGCATTTGTTTTTTTAAACTGTCTTCATCACACTTCTTTAACCATGCTTGATACACAGGACAATCATCTAAGTCAAAGCCGTCAGGTGCGCCTTGATTGGCATAATCTTTGTCTTTATACTCCACGAGACGCCTCGCACTTTCTGCACTTAAGCGTGGGTAAAATACGGCTCAAGAAATACGGGGAGTTAGTACCCGCTTTCTCGAACCGTTTACCACACACGCAAGTTAATTTGTAATTGATTGTTTTTAGGTTCATGCCTGCATTTCCATTTCAGAACTTTTTCTATCAAGAAAATAACGTGCATATTTTTGACCAGTTCCTACCATCACGGTTTTAATAACAAACCCCATTTTGCGTAACTCACATATCCTTGCAGCAGTTCGCCTACATCCAAAACTTGTTAACCCCTCATCAGATGTGATAGAACCTTTTTTCATCATGTGATCAAGGATCTGCCAGCGTTGGTGTTCACGTTTTGCATTTATTACTTTGTTTAAGTCGTGTTTCATGATATTGCCCTCGCTGGAATAAATTGTTTTTCATAAGATTCATTAATCTGTTGTCTTTTCAGGTTCCCATGAACAGCTACAGCATTGTGGTACTCGCTCCATGCTTCATTCATTTGCAACCCTGCTTGTTCAAGATTAGTTTCTGCTTTGTTTATATTTGCAGCTGCTTCTTTGATTTGGTCATCAATGTTCATACTGTCACCTCTGTGCCACTATCAACATCACATAAAGTCTGCTGATATATCATTGAATTAAGGTCATGGTCATAATCGCCATTGAAGGCCATTAGCAAGGCATCTGCATCAAGCTCAAGTTCTATGGATGTTACAAAGCCTAGAAGCTGGTATTTAACCTCTGCTTCTTCACCTGTTTGATGGTCATATCTGCCTTGACTTATTAAGGTGTGTCTTGTGGTTACTGATACCATTTGATGACACCAGTAAAAGCTTTTCCACTTAATATCAACACATTCATGGTCGATTACTTCGATATTATCTATATCGCCTTTAGGTTGTACTTTGTCTAACATAGTTACCTCTTAACAAAAGTGTTTAACAAACAGAGATTCAATCTCAGCCCACTTCTTTTCGCGAGCATCAGCATAAGCAGCAGCATCAGCAGCAGCAGCAGCATAAGCAGCAGCAGCAGCAGCATAAGCAGCAGCATAAGCAGCAGCAGCATCAGCATAAGCAGCAGCATCAGCAGCAGCAGCAGCAGCATCAGCAGCAGCAGCATAAGCAGCAGCAGCAGTACGAGCTTCGCTTAACTGCTCTCTACTGATCCCTTTAGACTTATAGTCTCTAACAGCCTGAATAGCTTTTCTTGGTCTATCGTCTTTAGGGTGTTTTGCTTCGAATATGTGTAATACAGATTCAGCTACATCAGCCATGAATAGACATCTATCCTCATAAGACAAGACCCTTAAAGCCCATACTGCATCTTTAATGCCGTTAGATTTAAGAATTCTTTTAAAGCTTAGACGCCTGTTATCTGCCTTTGGCTTGTTTAAGAATTTCAACAGCTTTTTCCACCCTGACGTGCAAGGATCGTGCTGTTCAATTTGTTTTAGTGTTGTGTACATATTTGCCTCTGTGTTCGTACTGCGTTTAATTAGTTGATGCGTATATTATAAACAAAATGTTTAATCAAAGTCAACAATAAATGTAAATTAAATTAAACAAAATGTTTAATGAAGTTGTTTTGGTAAAGTGTTAACTTGGTGGTATGAGAATAATTATATTTATGTTTTTATTGGGCGGATGTAGTCAACAACAGCTTAAATCGTTGTCTAATGGGTTAATGGCAGCTAGTGGTGGGACATATGTTGCGCCTGTTACAAGACCACAGAAAATTATGTTTTTTGGTGGTAAAAATAATCAGGTTTATCTTGGTTGTTGGTCTTGTACTAGGTATGAAAAAGATTCTGTGTTTAACAGCTATGGAGATTATGGCTCAGAATATAGGAATGAAAGCCTGTTTAATTCATACAGTGACTATGGTTCGGATTATTCAAATTATAGCGCTTGTAATTCATATGCAAACAAGCCGCCTGTTATAGTAGATTCAAATGGCAATTTCTACGGTTATTTAACTCTTAATAAATATAAGAATCAAACATACAACCAAGATATATTAACTTGGCTTGTGGCATTATGCGCTGACTAAGGTAGTTCTGGTGGCCGAACATCAATCACTTTACCAAGGATTCTAAATTCTTTAAATATTTTCGGATAATCCTGATTAAGAGGGTTTAAATACGGCGTTGTACCGTCATACTTAAGTTGTTTGAAAGTTACTGCATCATTGCCATTCTCTTTAGCAATGACAAATATTCCATCTGTTGTGTCACCTTTTTGATCAGGATCAACTATTATTATATAACCCTCTGGGAATGTGTATTTGCTTCCAGATGATGCTGTCATTGATGATCCGTTAATAACCAGCGCGTACGAGTTTTCTCCGTGTGATTTATGGCACTCGACCATATCCATAGAGTCATTTAAATCGTTAATAAAGGCCACGTGTGTTTCCCCTGCTTGAACCCAAGATATGACAGGAACACGACCAAATGTTTTATCTCTGTATGAGACAGGCGTGGTGTTCTCATCAAACAAGTGTTTTGGTTTTTTCCCTTTTACGATCCAATTGATGTGCCTGTTAAGATATTTTTGTATAGGCTCAATATAATCCTTTGGAACGCTTCCCCTTGCTATCCAATTATTTATGTGTTGTGGTGTGACACCCAAAACGCGTGCAAGTTCGGTTTTAGTTTCATTTTTTTCAATCAACGCTTCTTCAATTCTGTGTTTCATAGTTTTCATAAACAAATAGTTTATATGACGAAAATAATTAATAAATAAACATTGTGTTTGACTTAAAATAAACAAAACGTTTATAATCAGGGCATGACTATAAATTCAATATTAAACAAACTCATTGATTTATTCGGTACGCAAACTAATTTAGCTCATCATATAGGTGTAGAGCCTATGGCTATTTCGCAATGGAAAAAGCGCGGATCAATTCCTTTAAAACGTGCCAAGCAAATTGAAAAGATCACATTAGGTCAAATTACTGTTGCCGATATTATCTCACTACAAGCGGACATTGCAATGGTCAATATTGACAGCAAAGGTAAGAAGAAACGACACCCTGTAAGAAAAAATAGACAGAAGCAGGGGGCGGCGTGATGTTTAGTCAGTGCATACCAGCCTCGAACAAGGCTGGCACGGCTTTTGATCAAAGTTTCAGTGCTGTAATTATGGAAGCTATTGCAAACAAAATCTTAGCAACATTCACTTTAATTTCGATATTCTTACGTTTCTTCATATTAAGTCCTGTAAGGGTCTCGAACGTTCGAGAATTAATATTCTCGGTTTATAGTGCGGCAATTTTTCGCACTTGGTTAAGGGTTATTCCTAGTTATAACTTTAACCGTCAGGAGGTGTCGTGCGCTCACTTGCCCCATGTTCGAGATAGGGGTGTGCGCCACTTCCGCCTTTTAGCCGCTGAGCAATCAGCTACCAGCAGGGTTTGCTTTCCTGCACCTATTATCATAAATGAAAAGTTGTTCATTTACCAACAATCAGAATCAGAAACAACCGAGTTAAGCACAATGGTTCTTCCATTGTGTGTTA
This sequence comes from Sycon ciliatum, assembly GCF_964019385.1. Lineage (NCBI taxonomy): Eukaryota > Metazoa > Porifera > Calcarea > Leucosolenida > Sycettidae > Sycon > Sycon ciliatum. Next base: position 27,952 of record NW_027044487.1, on the reverse strand, counting down.
GTTGCACCCGTCAATCGGCGGGTGTTCTTTTTGGGGGCGTGGTGTGATCTACCTAATTATTAATTATTTCATTATTGGTTACATATTCACGTTTTGGCTTTTTATTGACATTGATAGAGAGCATGGCACTCAGTATGTTGATGGTTGGATTGTAGTAGTTTCGACTTTGATGATTATTTTTATTTGGCCTGTTGCATTTAGCGAGTCTAACTACAAAGTGAGCCGTGAATGTGTGTATGACCATGTGTACGAGGTGTCTCAGTGAAAGGATTTTGGATTGATGGAGATGACTTTCTGGATGCCGAATTAAAGATCATGGACAAGCTTATGTTAACAGCAATTAAACAGCTTGATAAAGCCGATAAAGGGTGCTTCGCAAGCAACAGTTATTTTGCTGACTTCTTTGATATTTCATCTGGAAGGTGTTCACAAATAATAACTAAATTATCTGAGCTGGGTTACATAAAAGTAAAAATTCACCGTGAAGGGAAAATCATCACAAAGCGCACTATTACAGTAGTTAATAAATTAAATAGGGTACTTAGAAAATTAAATAGGGGTAGTAAATATTCTAAAGAGGGGTACTTAATTTATTGTGAAGGTATAAATAAAACTAATAATAATAAAGATATAAAAAAGAAAAATACAAAAAAGAAAAAGGAAATCGAAAAGGAAAAAATAGTTGTTCCTGAAAACCTAAATCAAAAAGCTTGGAGTGAATGGATGTCATACAAGCAATCAATCAAAAAACAATACACGTCACACATTGGAATTAACAAAGCCATGAAGACCCTTTCTAAACTACCAAGTGAAAATCAGCAGAATTGCATTGATGAAGCTATTGGCCGCGAATGGGAAGGGTTTTTTATTGATAGACATCACGAGATTAAAAATGCAAATCAACACAACGAGAAACGAGAAACCACAGCCGAGCGTATCAACCGAGAAGCAACTGAAGCAATTAACATGGCTATGGGCAACGATGAAGATCAAGTACCCGAACTTGTGGGTGGAACGCAACGGCTCAAGCTATTGCAATGATGATGGCGAAATAACTCCAATAGCATACAACTGGATTGATGAGTGTACAAAGCTTACCTCTGATCAAATCAAATCGGGTATCAAAAACTTAGCCAGTAGGAAAAACGCGGCTTTCCCGCCTTCGGCTATTGAGTTTATTTCACATTGTCGAAAAATGGGTGCAGAAGATTGCGCCGATGAAATCTTTGATTATTTAAACCAGCCTAGTGAATCGGATTGGTGGTGGCAGTCACAGGTTGCGTTCAATGTTTTTAAACGACTTGGTTACAACCCTGCTAACAATGAAAGTAAGCCAAAGATACTGGATCGGATAATTTCAATCTATGGACGCATGGACATGAACAACCTTGATGATTTACCAATCAAGCCAGTGATGATTCCAGTGGAAGCGCCTAAAAAAATTGATCGTGACCGTGGCAAGTTCCAAGCAAAGATGTTCGGTGTAATTATGCGAGCAAGGCCAGATTTATTGGGGGTTAAGCAAGACAAAAAAACCACAGATTTATTTACGCCCCACAAGAGCAGAGAGCTGATGCTCAAGTGGTATGGGGACGATATGCCGGACATGGCTGACTTTCTTAGAGTTGAGGGTATAGCCGTATGAATAAGTGTAATTGTTATTCTGCTATAGATGGCGAAGGTCAAGAGTCAATACGAGCAAAGGCTCCTAGTTGGTCAAGTAAAGAATGGATATCAATTGATGTTTGTATTTGGCCTTTTGTCAAAGAACTGTGGTCGCATGATATTCAGACAGGCGGCTCATGTTGCGGTCATGGCAAAGAAGAACCAAGCGTAGTTCTGGTTAATTACGATGACATAGGCGATGCGATAGCCGTGGCTTTAGATTCTGGCAATCCAGATGTAAAAATATTTGCATGGAAGGACGGTCAGATAGATGTTTATTACGGGACAGTTACAACTTATGAAAACCAAGCAATACAGGAGGCAGTATGAAAAAGCATGACATAGTGGCAGCATTAATTCTTAATAAACTCGAAGATAGGAAAGGTATTGATTTCGCTCAGTGGGGAGAAGAAATACAAGATGAAATTGGTAAAGAAGTTTCCGATTTAATTAGGGTTAATTACCATAAAAAGGAACAGCCCAATGACTAAAATCCAAAAATACAACATACCCGAAATCTCATACCTACACAGAAGCAAAGATGGTCAAGCTTACCTGTGTGAGGACGTTGATCCAGTTATTGAGAAATATATTTTAAAACTGGATCAAGCAAGCTATGAAAACTATGAAAAATCAAAGGAGATTGAACAGTTAAAAAAAACAGTTGCAGCTTATTTAAAAGTCGCTCCGCCATCAACTGACCAACGTTACGAAATTGAAATTGATGGCATGAGAGAAAAATTAGAGGAGTTAATTATATGACTGACAAGATGCATATACCTTTGTCTATATTAGCTGATGTGTGGGATTTTTGGGTAAAGCTTGAAAGGGAAGACCCAATAAAAGGTGATAGATTAGAAAATATATTACACAAGCTTGAATCTGACCACATCAAAGCAATGGAAGCTAAGGAGCAACAACTAAAGGGATTCGGCCAAGTACTAAGGGATAAATACGACAAAATTGCTGTTCTTGAACATCGAATAACTGGTCAAAATGAAATACTAAATGAGCAAGAAACAACCATCAAGCAGCAAGCCGAGGAGATAGAACAGCTTAAAAAAATAATAAACCAGTTACCAAGCGATATTATCGAGGAGCTAACCAAATGATAACAATAATCCTAACACTGGCACTGCAAATAGCCAGCAACCAAGAACAAACCATACAGGCAAATAAAGCCTGTGAGAATAAGCCAAATATCCAGTATTACATTGAGAGTGGATTGATCTGCTTACCCACTGATATTATCTACCGTGGAGATTTTGAATGACCATAGTAATCAACATACTCACAGGGCTGTTAATCGGCGTGGTGGGGATAATCGCATGGATGACTATAGGCTACAAGGTTAAAGAGAAACGAGCTAACAGGAGAAACCGTGATGCTAATAGATGAGCTAGGTCAAATGATACCTCTTGTTAAGCCAAGTAAACCATGCGTAAAGCGTAAAACAGAAGATGTGCTTAAAGCGGTGATGAACAGGGCAAAGAGGCTAGGCAGGTTCAGAGCGCGAGAAATTGATGATATTTCAAACAATAGAACAGCGGATCTTAAAACCCTAATGGAGCAGGGTAAATTAATCAGAAATGGCTGGTATTACGAGGTGACAGGTGACTAGAGATCAAGTAACAAAAAGAAAACCAATGGCACTGCGTAAAACATACGGAATATATTTATTAAGAGCTAAAAAGTTGGGCGTGTTTTTCTCTGATGATTTTGACGATTTAAAAGGGCAAACAAAGTACTACATCAAAAAAATGCTTAAGGCGAACATTGCAAAGAAAATAACCACAGGCTGTTACGAGTGGTCAAGGTTATGAACAGAACACCAAAGCAAAACAAATCAATGCACAAATGGTTTGAAATGGTAGCCAAGGAGATGAACAAACAAAACCTTTCTGTTGACATGGTTCTGAAAACCTACAAAGTGCAAATTGATTGGAATAAGACACGATTTAAAGAACTGGTATGGAGGCCAATTCAAGAGGCGTTGACAACCAAGGAAAGCACAACAGAGCCAGAAACAGAGCAATACATTGAGGTGTATGAGCATATTAACAGGTGGTTAGCTGAACAGGGCGTGCATGTGCCATGGCCAGACAGATTTAGCCAGATGGAGCAGCGGAAATGAGTGCCTATAGAAGACCAATCTTAAAAAACAAGCGTGTCAGAAGCAAGAAAATCACACAGTCAGCTAATGGTGAGCTATGTACACTCAGAATACCTGGAGTGTGTAACAGCAATCCTGAGACAACGGTATTTGCTCACATGAACGGCGGTGGCATGGGTTACAAGCATCATGATATTCACGGGTGTTATGCGTGTTCAAGTTGCCATGATTTGATTGATGCAAGAATATCATACGGTGATGAATTTATTAAAGCAAAGGAGCTGTTACGAGCCATGATAGAAACCCAAAACAAACTAATTCAGAAGGGGTTAATCAATATATGAAAACACTTCTAATAATAGCCATGCTACCAATGTTTTTAATCGGCTTAATTGTGTTCTGGTACACCTTCAGACCAATCAAGATTACACCAGCCTTAGAGGAGCTTAACTTTGATACATCCAACAGGGTAAATAGGATTTGGCTTTTATGGCTGGTAATGAAAAGGCCGTGGCGATTTGTTGTGGTTCTCAGGTTTTTACAGTACGACTTAGCCGAATTAGCGGCAATGATAAATGATAGGGAAGGTGATAAATGAAAATTACATTATTTGACAGAGACATTAAAGATGAAGATTTAAGCAGACGTGAGTCTTTTAATGTTTCTTATGACACTGAAAAAGATGAATTCAGTGTTGGGGCAATGATATCGCGCTTCATTAGCATTGATTCCACAACAATAAAATTGAGCTTTGATGAAGCAATGAAGCTTAAAAACAACATAGAAAAAATAATCAAAGAGTACAGACAAAACAACACTTATGAAAAAACTAAGGACATGTTAAATATCGCTAAAAAGGTACAAGAAGAAATGGAGATTGATAATGATTAGTTGGATCAAAAAAGTATATAGACAGCCTGTAAATTACAAGATGGTAGAACACCACTTATTCGATTGGCATGCTAAAGAGAAAGCCGATAATAAACAGGCAATTAATGAGGCTATAAAGCAGGGTAAGAAGCGAGCGGGGATATTGTGAACACGGTTAACATCAAACCATTATCTGCGAATGTTGCCTATAAGCCAGCCAAGCACTGGAAAACAGGTCGATTAATCATCGTATCTACTAAGGAGCACAAGAGGTATATCAATGATGTTTGTGTACAGCTTAACCACATAGGAAAGCCAGCAAAAAGGATATTTGCATATTATGAGTTTGGTGTAAGTAGTCCTCTGTTTGATACTGACAACGGTGTTAAGCCATTTCAGGATTGCCTACAGAAAAAATACAGCTTTAATGACAGAGATGTGATTGGTCATTTGGCGGTTAAAAATATAGTCCCAAAAGGTCAAGAATATATTAAGTGGGTATTAAAAGAAATGATGCCAGTAGAACAGATATTAACAGCTATAGGTGTTGAATGAAGCCAATTAAATACCAAAAATTAATGAGGAAACTATACAGAGCAGGTGACAAAGGGTGTGCATTACATAAGTTAAAACTAAGCCAAGCAAAAAAAGGATATTTGAAAAATAGAGACTATGTGTATTTTAAGTCTGATGGCTATTATCAAGGCATTGCTCAATGGCGAATAATATTGTCTAGGAAGGGTAAAGAATATTGCGAATCAATGGGGGTTAAATGAAGTCTGAAACAATAGCAAGCAAGATGTTAGAGCAAACATGTAACCTTATGTCATCAGGTGGTGGTTCATTTGAAGCATTGACCGCTGGCGATATCCAAGGGCTATTAAGGTCTATCGAGGCCACGCCGTTAATCTGGTCATTCTTTGAGGCTAAGTACCAGATACAGCCTAAACAGCAGTTCACAGATAAAATGTATTTCTGGATGTACAACCGCCTGTTAAATCAAAAAGACCTTAAACCTGAGTACATAGTAAAAAACCATATAAGCGCAGTTAACGCAGCACATGAGTTATCACACGGGCTATCAAGCTACCTAGCAAGGCATAAGGTCATGAATGAGTCATTAAGTCCGTGGTTTCGATCTCTCAAGGTTGGGAAGCACCAATTCAACAGAAAGTACGCGCCATTTATCCGTGAGTGTATAGCTGATTTAGAGGCACAGTTGGGTAAGCTAGAAAGGAAAATACATGCGAGGACACAGAATGATTAATGAGTTTATGAATAATAATTGGTATTGGTGGTTTGTTGGTAGTTTGCTTTTATTTATTTCACCTATTTTTAGTAAGAATATGCGCAGAGTTGCGGAAAGAAATAATTTTGATGGGTGGGCAATTATAACTATTATATGGCCTGTTTTTCTATTAATGTTTTTCTTTGAAAAGGCAGATAATTTTATAAGGAGAGCCAATAAATGAAAGGCGCATTTAAAATAGAAAACATAGATGATATTGTTTGCGAATTAACCCTGTCAATGACGGTTAAGCAATGGAGAGAATTGCAGCAACAACTTGCAGATAAGCATCCATCATGGCAACTCAGTTCAATTATTACAGACTTGTTTTATGAGCTTAATACAAAAGCATTTAATCAAGTGGAAATGCAAAACAAAGAATAACTTGCAAATGCACCGCAATTATGATTAAATCTCTAATATCTAAAGTAGTCCGCTGAGTTATTCCAATTCAGACGGGCTTTTTTTATGCGAGAAACAAAACCAAGCACGAAGCGGCCAGAACCTTTTAAATAAAATATAGGCCATGTGCCATTAGCAGAAAAGCTGACCGCTTCAAACCTACACAAATCAAATGATATTCAAACACGGCGTAAAACTACAGGGGATGGGTCCTGAGATAGTTATGGGCGCGCTTGTGGCTGATACAGTATGGAAGGAACACGGACGTCCAGAGGGCGTCACAATCACCTCGATAGTTGATGGTAAACACAGCAAAAGGTCATTGCATTATGTTGGTAATAGCAAGGTAAATAAATTTGGTAATGCGATTGATCTACGCACTAGGTACTTCAACCGTGATAAGCAGATTGAAATCACAGCGGATCTTAAGTCTAAACTAACTGATGAATTTGACGTGGTACTGGAAAAAGACCATATTCATCTGGAATTCGATCCTAAAACACCCAAAACCTATACATTCACATGAAACCATTTCTTTGCAGAATAGCCAAGGGCATAAGACTTGTCTTTGATTGGCTTATGTCTATGGTAGACGCATTATTCAACAAACACAGGTTAGTACGCAGGATTATAGTGTTTATAGCACTGGCTTTGATCACATTCTCTGTGTACGTGATTATTCCTAAATTGGACGGTGGTAATGCAGTAACAGCATTGGGTTTAGTGATAGGCATATTAACCCCTGTATTGGCGTTCTATAAATGGCAGAGAGACAAAGACGGTGATTAAACCAAGAATTAAGATAATAGATGGTGTTTGGATATGCTCTTGTGATGAATTGAAAGGGCGGGGCTCTTGTTTTTTTAGCGCTTATCGTAAATGGTTAATTAAAAAATTAAAAGTTAATGAATTGCGGTGGCGTAAAAGCACATATAGAGCATAACTACAATGATAGCTAACCTACTTACATATAAGAAAACAGCCATAGTAATAGGCTTGTGCTTGACAGCATTCACAGTACAGGCATTGCGTATTAAGTGGCTTAAGTCATCGAACAAGAGCCTAGAAGTAGAAACTACCAGATTAGAGGGTGAGATACAAAAGGCTGTAACAGCAAACCAATCAAATCAAATAACAATTGCCGAACTTCAGGCAGCAAATCAGCAGTGTGTTCTTGACTCCGAAATTAACGAGGCACACTCCAAAGCCTCAGAGAAATTGCACCAAGAGCGCATTGCTGATATCACAGAGAAATACAATGAAAAACGCAAGATTAAAAGCACTTCAGTATGTGGCACTACTCCCATTAACGCTGATGACCTTAACATCTTGCAAACCCGAGGTAGTCAAGGAGACTGAGACTGTCACTGTATATGTTGAAAAATTCAGGAATTATGATTTTTCTAATATCAGATGCAGCGAAGTGGTTGTTAAAGAAGATCAAACATATATGGAAATAATCATAAACAAATCCGAGATGAATGCTATGTGTGTGGCAGACATTCTGGCTATAGAAAATACCCTAAACCCAAATTAAGCCGTGTGTGTGAGGCAAATAAATTATGAATTATGAACAAGAGAAAAATGGCAGACAAATACGACTACGAAAATACCCAGCACGCCCATTGGCGTATTGATGAATTGGCTGAAGTGGTAGGCGGATTAACTGAGGTGGTTGATAGTCACGGTAAAGACCTGAACAGCATAAAGCAGACAGGCCGTGCCATCAAGACAAGTTTATACACACTGGCGGTTGTAATTGCATCATCAGAGGTTGGATTGATTGAGGTATTGCGCAAGCTAATAGGAATATGAGCAACAAACCCAACAACGTACGTCATGTTGATCTACACAAGGGAGCCAACCTTATTTACAACGAGGTCAAGCGCAAACTTGAGGACACCAAGACAATCATGTTTTTGGTATTCATGGTTATAAACGTGTTTCTGTGGGGATTGTTCTTAGCAGAAGCTAGGCAAACCAATATTGAATTAAGAGACTTGAAGGACAAGTACGAAGTAGTTCAAATCTATTTAGCAAAGGTAAAAGAAAATGACAGCAGCAGCATGTAAAGCAGCCATATGTGATGGTGAGGCTCAAGGCAGAATGCGCACGGCACTGGATAAGATATATGCAGTACGTGAGGCATCAATTGATCTAAGGGTAGCCCATAGTGAAATCTACATAAAGCACATTAAACGCGCTCAAAAAGAAGCTGACACGCTGATAATGGAATCAGGTGAATAATGAACTTAGGCTGTGGTGTTGATATAAATGGTGGTGCTTATGCTTCATCAGGTGGTGGTGGAGGCGCAAGCGGTGGTTTTGACCCTGCTACACTTGGAACTGATGTTGATATAGATGCCTCTGGTTATGTAGCCAGTACATCCACAATAGCCGTAACCAATGCTGCAAACGCCAGATCATTAACTACCAAGAGTGACAGCACAATATATTACTTTGAAATTGATGCAGATTTCGGCGTTTTTAGTCAAGCGTATATAGGTATATGTAACGCAAATCACAGCAATGCAACCAGAGTGGGTTATTCACCAGATAGCGCTGGACTGTATCAAAATGGTGTTGTTTATTCTAATAGCTCAGTAGCAGGTGTTAACGGGTTCCTAAACTATTCTGATCCATGTGTTATTAGAGTATGGTTTAAACCTTCAACAGGTGAAGTATGGTTTGGTAAAGACACCAGAGTAATAGGTGATCCTGAAAACGGATTGACCCCATTCACTACGATCAACACTGGCGATATAGGCGCAGCAGTAACCCCTTGGCGCATAACCTCAACTTACACACTTAACGCAACCTTTAAAGAACTAACCCACAGCGCATTAGGCGCCACCCCATTGGAAGATTAAATCATGAGTTATAAAACACAACCCGGTCTAAGGTTTACTAGACAAACATCATTCCCTGTTACGGGCGATTTCAGGCGTATCTATGTACCAGCAGGTGACGTGGTAGTGAAGAACGATAATGACGTGTCTATAACCATCGTAGAGGCTGAGATAGGAGCAATCAATAATCAGGCTACATACCTGAATGAAATAACAAGCGCAACAGGTGGTGTGGTTTATACCGTGAGTTAATGATGGTTAAAGACTTATATAAGCCTCATATCAGAAAAACTGGCATTGATGCTGCACCATGGAGATGTGAGTACATGAGAAAAAGTGACGATATTGTACAGAGCGGATATGGACATTCACCTAAACAAGCTTATGAGATTTGCATGAATGATAAAGACAGCTGCGTGCAAGGTAATGCGTTATTACATAGGATTTTAAATAATGCCAGTAGGTAGACCTCCAAAGTACAAAACACCTGAAGATATGCAAGAGGTTATTGACGAGTACTTTGATAGCGTGCGGGGTAGAGATGATACTGGTCGCGTTACAAGCTTTAGGCCAACAGTATCAGGCATAGCATTAGCTTTAGGGATGAGTACTGAAGCGTTCAGAAATTACCAAGATAAAGACGAGTTTCTTGCGACGGTAAAAAGAGCTAAGCAACATGTAGAGGTTGCGCTAGAGGCTGCGTTGTATGGAACTGGCGTTGCGGGGGTTATATTTAACCTTAAGAACAACTTCGGAATGGTGGACAAACAAGAGGTAGAACAAACAAATAAGATCGAATTCGTAGATCATGACCCAAGTATCTACGAATAGATTAAAGATACCCAACAACTGGTTACCAAGACCGCAGCAAAAAGCAGCCATGAAAGCATGGATTGTTGATTGCGTACTGGTAAATGATTGGATATGGCACAGAAGGTTCGGCAAGGATGATTGTGCGTTACATGGGACGTGCGTTAAGGCTCACCAGAGAATCGGTAACTATTGCATCATGTTACCGCAGGAGAAGCAGGTAAGAGAGGCGCTATGGGAGCAAGTCAATCCACACACTGGCATATTAAGGTTAGAAGAAGCATTTCCATCATGCCTAAGGGCTAAGACCAATGAGCAACAGATGCGGATCACGCTCAAGAACGGCTCAAAGATAGTATTTGCTGGCTCTGATAACTACAAGAACAAGATTGGCTCATCATTGGCAGGTATCGTATGGTCAGAGTGGGCATTGAGTGATCCATCATCTTACACATTCTTAGCTCCAATGCTTAAAGAGAACGGTGGTTGGTGTGTAAGACAAGGTACACCAAGAGGTGAGAACCATGCCTATAGAACCTACCTATCGGGTATAGACAGTCCAAAGCGATTCAGTCAACTGCTTACCATTGAGGACACAGGAGCCAGAGAGTATCTTGATCTAGATGAGATTAGACAAGAGTACTACGACATATACGATGATTGGGATATTGCAGATGCAATGGTTCAACAAGAGTATTACTGTTCATTCAAGGTCATTATGCCCGGTGCGGTATGGGGTTCTAAGCTAGCTAAGTTAGAAGCTGAAGGCAGAATAAAGAAGGTTCCACATGATCCTAACTATCCAGTGCATACAGCATGGGATATAGGACGCAGTGATAGCACAGCTATATGGTTCTACCAAGAGATAAACGATAGATTAAAGATAATTGACTTTGTACAGAACTCACAAAAGGATGTTGATTGGTACGCCTCACAGCTATTGGGTAAAGAAGTTACGATTAACCTTATCAAGGATGAGATCAAGGTAAGTTATGGCGAGGACATACAAGAAGCCAAGCACAGGCAAGACTATACGTATGAAACCATTGGATTACCCCATGATGCGAAAGCACAAACACTGGCAGCTAAGAAATCAGTACAACAACAATTGGCTGCGGTATTTGGCTATGAACAAATTAAGTTAGTACCAAGACTGTCAATTGATGACGGTATCAAGGCCACACGTAAGGCGTTGGATGTCATGGAGTTTGACGAGTCATGCAAGGATGCATTTGAAATACTCAAGCAGTACCGATACCGAGTAGATGAAGAAACCAAGATGATTAGCGATAAACCTATTCATGATTGGACATCACACACATCTGATGCACTCAGATACCTAGCAGTTCAATACAAAACACAAGCAGAACCTAAGAAGAAACCCAAGAAGAAAAAACCTAAAGATCAGTTCATTAAAGGGCTGGAATTAACAGCACCTAAGAAGAAGCGTAAACAATGGTAAAAGACATAGAATTAAAGACAGAAGAATGGCGAGATACATTCCTATCGGCTATTGAAAACGCAAAGCGTAAGCATAAGTGGACCAAGAAAGCTGACGAAGCTATGCAGGTATATAGATGTGACCGTGAAGACGGTATGACTGTGTATTATCCAACACTTGACAACGTGGTGCAGATACAACAGGGTGCTATTATTAACAAAGCACCTGAAGTTGTGGTTACTGGTAATAACGATCTAACGTATAACGATGACATACTGGCTCAGATAGCCACGGCTGTTATCAATCATTATGCTGAAGAAAATTGTTTGGCTGATGAGATAGACAAATTCTCAGCCTCATGCTTTGCTTCATCAAATGGCGCAATTAGGGTTAATGATGACCTCACATTCACGATGGTCAATCATGAGAACAGCATATATGAACCATGCTCCGATTATGCTCAGTGTGATTGGAAAGCCTATAAGCATTACATCTCTAAAGGGGTGTATGTTGATGAGTTTGGTGATCCAACAGCTGAGGAGTACAAGGATGAAGATAACAAGAGTAAAGGTTATTGTGTATGGGAGCTGTGGGATAAGAAGAACAATTTGGTGTGGTGGTTGTCTGATGCTCATGATGAGACATTAAAGGTTAATCCGCCAACTATTGAGTATGACAACTTTTATCCAGATGCTAAGACGTACTTAAACGACTGTAAAACACTGATGTTTGAACCAGTGATTGAGTATCAGAAGTGGCGGCACTTAGACTCACTGATACAAATATATGCACAACGCGAAAAAGAAATAAGCGAGGGTATTAAAGCTGGTTACTTCTATGATGCGGCTGCTTTTGGCGACCTATCGCAGATTGAGTTTACAGCGGACCAACAAGGCATCCCTGTATCGATACCAGATGAGTATTTGGATATTAACGGTCAGTTCGACATCAATAAGGCCATTTCATATTGGAATAATAAGCCAGCTATTGAGGTGTTAATGATCATCCAAAACCGCCGATTAGGTTTGTTGGATGAAGTAAACAAGATCACTGGTATTAGTAATGAAATGCACTCAGCAAGTGATGTCAGAGAGACAGCCACAGCACAGAATATTAAGCGTGGTTATGGGTCAGCTAGACAAGAGAAGAAAAGACGCGCAATACATACTCATGTACGTGATACATATAAGAACTACTGGAAAGCAATACTGGCAGTAGTTGGTATTGATGAGATGATTCAAATCTATGGTGGTCAAGTACCAGATGAGTTGATATCTCAGATGAATGATGGAGCATTGTCTAAGTATGACATTGACATAGAAACTCAAACCACACTAGCTATTAATGAGCGTGATGAAAGGGCTGAGAAAACCGAATCATTGGGATCATTAGCACAAATTATTACAGGTTTAGCCCCGTTGGTGGATACAGGTAAGATGACAATGCCTGTGTTAATTGAGTTCATGAAAATGGTCACTGATTCTTACCCTTCAAGTCAGACCATCAATGACGAGCTTGACACGCTGGCTCAGAACTTCGACATGGTGCAGCAGCTTAATGGACAGATAGGTCAAATGGGTCAGCAACTACAGCAAACCCAACAAGCATTAATGCAAATGGAGCAGGAGAACCTAGGACTGAAACAGTCGTTACAGAACACCACTCAAGTTGATATGGCTAAGACAGCAGCCGAGACTAAGAAGATACTTGCAGATGCTCACGTTAAGGTTGCTGAAACGGTTAAAAAGGAAATGGAAGCAGCGCAGATTGCAAGTGCTCAAGAGGTTGCGCCAGATGCTATGGTAGATGAGCAAATTGCTTACGATCAAATACGATATCCTCAGTGATAAGCAGTGCCTTGAGAGGACGCTGAAGGGTAGGTTCACAAGTAAATCAAGAAGTATAGGCTACCACAAGCCAGACTCATTGGGTTTGGTGGTTTATGACAATATCACATCATTGAGTGCAGAAATATATTTAGGCGGTGTTGGTAATTGGGTAACACGGTCAATCATTAATCATTTTTTAAAGTTCGCTTTTGACACATTAAAGGTCAAGCGCATTGTTGCGCACATCGATCCATCTAATGAAAAGAGCATTAAATTCGCAAAAGGTCTAGGCTTCGTAAAGGAATGTACTTTACGTGGTATAGGCGTTTATCAATATTCACTACTGAAAGAAGACACAAGGTATTATGGGATTTATAGCAGATTTATTTAGCAGCCCCGGTGACAAGCTGCCATCGAATAATGAGATGCTTGAATACATGCGTTCAGATAGAATAGGTGCGAACCCTAATGTTAATTCACGTTATGGCTCTACCAATGTTCAATGGGACGGTGATCAAGCAACAATTACACAACAATTATCACCAGAGTATGACCAATTAGCAAACATGCAACTGGCATATCTACAAGGTGGTCCACAGCAATTAGGTAATTATTCAAACCCTTCATTAGAAAATCTATTTTCTTCATTCGCTAATCGCGTTGGTAATCGCGGTGGCGGTATGGGTTATGACGTGGGTGGATTATCACAACCTCAACAACAAGTTGGCCCATCAAATGGATTGCCTCAAGTTGGCGGCGGTGTAGGGCCAACACAGCAAGCACCTACCCAACAGCCAATGCCGCAACCACCCATCCCACAAGGCGGTGGTAACTTAGGCGGTGGCGGACCTATCGGTGGTGGTGGAAATGGTGGTGATTTTGAGAACATGTTTAACCAGTGGTTCATGCGTCAAAACCCACCTATTGATTATCAGACAAGGAGATAGTAATGCCTTATCAATCAGATCCGATGCAAGGCGCATATACAAAGCCTATGCAGCAACCGCAACAAATGACTCCCGGCGGATTAGTAACCACACCTCACCCTAATTATTCAGGTATGGCTGGTCAGTCAGGTAATGGTAGTAACGCTGTAGGTATGGTTCAAACTGGTGGTGGGCCAACAAGCGCAACACCTAATGCTACACAATGGCAGACTAACTTTGGTCCCGTTGATACTGGTACTGGTGCATTTCAACAATTTGCTGATGCTTCATATAATCAGGCAATGGATCAGATGCGTCCAGATATGGAGGCTCAGCGTCGGGCTACTAGCCAGCAATTAGAGGCAAGAGGCTTACCAATGGGTTCCGCAGCTTATAACTCTGAAATGAATCGGATGGAAAACCAGCATAGCCAAGCGTTGCAATCAGCTGCCTATGGGGCACAACAAGCAGGATTAGGCGCACAAAACCAGTTCTTTAATCAATCCATGCAAAACAACCAGTTTGGATTGGGTCAGGCTAATCAAAATCATGGTATGCAATTTGGTTATGATCAATTAGCGAATCAACGAGGTATAGCACAGATAGGCGCAGCAGCCCAAACAGGTGCGGCTGGTATTGGTGCTAGGGCTTCAATGCATGCGGCTGATTTACGCAATCAATTGGGGTTGGCACAGCTGACAGAGGGTGGCAGACAATTCAATGCGACTGATGCATTTAGAAACCAGCAGTTAGACTCATCCAATATGTGGAATGCTGCAAACGCATTCAATCAATTCAATCAAACAAATACCAATAACTGGTTGGCTCAACAGGGGGCTAATCAAAACTGGTTTGGCAATGTACAAAGTCAGGTAGGAATGGGTCCGGGTGCTCAGTTCACACCTGTTGGCGGCACTGCGCAGAACATGCTTGGAGCAGGTCAAGCACAGGCCAATGCTAACGCTGGTTTATGGGGTGGGTTGTCTAGTGGTATAGGCGCATATTTTGGATCTCAATGTGATGTAACCACCAAAGAGAATATTGATTATGACAGCACAAAAGATGGGATCGACTTATTCACCTTTAATTACAAAGGCTCTAAGACAAGATACCGTGGGCCAATGGCTCAATTGTTAATCAAGTCACATCCTGAAGCGTTGTTTAAACGATTAGGTAAGTGGATGGTTGATTTCAGTAAACTGCCTGTAGATATGGAGATTGTCCATGTTTAACCAATATGAAATAGTAAAGATGTTAAGTGATGCACAGAATTACCGTGCTCAACAAGATGCGGCGGCTTATGGTGCTCAGTCACAAGATGGATGGGCTGGTGGTTTAGGTGCTATCTTATCGGGTATTAATGGTTTTAGAAGCGCTAAACGCGGTGAACAAGCAGCTGAAATGGAAGCACAGGCACAACAGGCTATATATGACCGTGATCAAGAGCAAGCCAGATTGCAAGCAGAACAAGAGAAAATAGCCAGCGCAGCTGCCAGAGAGCAGGAGTTACAAGACCTTGCAGCTAAACGCACCCATGAGCTGAAATTAGCCAACACAAAAGCCACAGCTGGGCATGAGAATGCAATGGCTCTACAGGATGACAGGCAAGCATTTGAATTACAACAAACAACTGACAAAAGGGCATATGCTGAAGCTAATAAAACGCCTGATTATAAGCAAGGCGATTCATTAAGAAAAGAGTTCCAGAATCTTCAACCTGTTAAGGATTTTGACGAGGTTAATGCCTCTATGCAGAAGGTTGTTAACAGTTCTAAGAACCCCAACCCAGCGACTGATATTGCATTGATAACGGGCTTTATGAAGATGAATGATCCGGGCTCAACAGTTCGTGAAGGTGAATTTGCCACGGCAGCAAGTGCTGGCAGTGCTAATGAGAAGTTTGTAAACCTGTATAACGGATTGGTTAATGGTCAAAGATTAACGGACGAACAACGTAGCTACTTTGTTAATTCAGCTGGTAGGTTATACCAAGCACATGCGGACTTATACGGAAGTCTTAGAGGTCAATATGATGCATTGGCACAACGGCAAGGACTAGACCCTGAAAGTATCTTTATTAAAAGAAGTCGCGTTGAAATGGAGCAACCAAGTCAAGCCACAGACTTATCTAAAATGAGCCTTGAGGAACTACAAGCACTGAGATCACAGTCGAGTCAATAAGATGCCAACACTACAAGAAATAGATGCAGAAATAGCAAGAAGACAGCAATCAAGTGCGCCTAGTCTTGCGGATATTGATGCTGAGATAGCCAAAAGGCAACAGCCAGAACAAGGGTTGATGTCTAGAGGTTGGGACGCGCTGAAAGGAGCTGTTCAAGGTAATGCAGAATTTAAAGATGCAGGAGATGCCTCAGACTTTGTGATCAATCAAGCCGATGCTGGCAGGTATAAAGATGATGGTATCTTCACCAAAGATAGGTTTTTTCAAGACTTATTGGGTGTACAAGGTGCCTCAGTCTTTGGTAATGAGAACGATGTCACTAATGAACTAAAAGAACGGTTCGGTAAAGATGCTCAGTTTACCAAGGATTCAAACGGTAACTTAATGGTCACAGATGGCAAAACAGCTGAGTATGTAAACAAACCCGGTTTAGATGTACAGGATATGGCAAACTTTACAGGCGAGGCTATAAGTTATATGCCAGCCCTCAAGGTTGCAAGCGGACTAAATAACCCTTTAGTGAGAGGTACGGGTACTGGCCTTGCTACAGCTGCAACTAATGTCATAAACCAGAAAGGTGCGGGTAGGGAGTCAGTCGATAAAGGAGATGTTATTACCGCAGGTGTTGTTGGTGCTGGTGGTGAGGTTGCTAGTACATATTTGGGTAAGTTATATGGATGGGCTGCTAACAAATTATCTGGCAGTAAGGGTGCTATAAAAAAAGGCGCTGAACTTGCGTCTAAAAACAACTTAGGCGGACTTGAAGATGATGCGTTAGAAGCTCTTGGTAAGATGCGCGGTGCTGTTGATAACTCTGTGCCTGATAGCGCTATTATCGCTGAATTACAGCATGGCTTAAAGCTCACAAGAGGTCAAGCCACTGGTAACATGCGACAGCTATCAACTGAAGAAGGGTTGAGAAACCAGACCATATTGATGGATCAATTTAAAAAGGTGGATGATTTAAACCAAAGCGCGGTTGAAGGGGGTTTAAGGAATATACGCTCTAACATGTATGGAAATGCTGATGATGCTATATTGCCAGCAGCAAGTGCTGAAACAGCCTTAGATGGCTTGAAATCGGCTGCAAACACGGCTAAAACCGAGTATCAGAAAGCCTACAATGAAGTAGGTAACTTATACGTTAAAAATGAAGCAGTTGATGGCCTAGAACAACGATTGGCATCAAGTGTGAGAATGTCAGAGAGATCAACTCCAATGGCTATGGAAGCAATGGACGTTGTAAGAGAGGGTATTGAAAAACTACCGACGAATTCAAAAGGGTTTTCTATTAAAGCATTCGATAACCAAAGAAAGGAAATAAACAACCTGTACTCTAAGGGTATGAGTGACACGGATAAGCGAGCATTGACCACTGTTAAAAATGAGCTTGATGATTGGTTCTATTCATCTGTTGATGACAGCCTGTTAAAGGGTAATCCAGAGCAATTGGAGAAGTTAACAAAGGCACGTGGCATGATGTCTGATTACATGAATCGATTCCAATCAAAAGAGTCATCAAAGAAAGTTATTAAGCAGATACTTGATAAAGATGTAACGCCAGAAGAATTTAGCAATATGCTTGTTAATGTGAATGGTTACAGTAAGGCAGGGGCTGCTAATACAATTAAATCATATAAAGAGGCTGTTGGACCTGATAGTGATGCATTTAAAGCACTACAGGCTAACGTATTTGAAAAGTTAATCATTGGCGGTGTCAACCCTAAAACAGGACAGGCAGCAGTTAAAGGATATGAGGGTTTATCTTCAGCATTTCACAATGCTTATAATGTTAAAGGCACATCTATGATGAAGGAGTTGTTTGATAACAAGACAGGAAATGAAATCAAGTCATTAATGTCATCTGTTAGAAAGCTAATTAAACCTGATGAAATAAAGAACGCTTCTGGCTCTGGTAGGTTAGTAGCTCAGATTATGAGCCAACATGGTAACAAATTCCCTATATTATCAAACCTATGGAACGGTGTAAGGGGTGCGGTTAACTATTCAAAAGCGACCTCTTTACCAGCTCAGGTAAGCGGCAATAGTATTAGGCAAGTTGGTGGAGTTTTACAGACAGCAGATTAATCTTCACCATAATATCTACCATAGCGAATACGGTGATATATCTGGTGAATAACCATAGGGATTATGAGTATTGCAACTCCTATATAGCCAAAGAACTTAAGTACTCCAGCAACCAATAAAAAACTAATAAATCCAATCATTCAACTATATTAAACCTTAAAGGCCGCTTTTTCAAGTGGCTTTTTTTATGCCTATGTTATACGAAAGCAAATGCCACAAATGCGGTGAGGTTCACACCTACATTGCAAAAATATCGAACTACCAAGAAGCAGCTCCTATGTGCTGTGATGAGCGTACACAAAGATACTTTTCACCTAACTCAATTCCCTTAATAAACGCATCAACAGCGCGTGTATTTGAAAACTACAAATGCCCTGAAACAGGCCAAATAGTTACGTCTGATAGGCAGCGTAACAACATCATGGCAACACATGACCTGATTGATGCACGCGAGACAGGAACAGGCAAAGAACACATTGCCAGAGCAAACAAAAAGCAAGCAGCTAAAGATGCTATTCAACACGATAGCGTAAGCACTGATTGGACAGATTTAAAAACCACATAGGAAAATAATATGCAAGACCCAAATGCGGAAGTTCAAGCGAACGACACCGAGATGACTACATTAGATTTAGCTAATGAAGTCTATGATGAAATGGAAGCAGCAGAACAGGAGACAGTAGAAACGCCAGAGGTTCCAGATGATGCTCCCATTAAGGATATAGAACCCAAGGATACTGAAAAGGTAGAAGAAACACCAGAGGAAAAGACTGAAGAAAAAGAGACTGATGATAATGAAGTTACTATTGAAGCTCCGAGTGAATGGAACTCAGAATTAAAAGCTGCCTTTGACAAACAAACACCAGAGGGTAAAGAGGCGCTTAAATCTGCACATAAAAACATGTATGGCGATTACCAACGTGACAAGCAAGCACTGGTAAAAGAGAAGCAAGAATTTGAGCCACAGAAACAGATGGCCCAGCCCATTATTGATCACCTAAATAGACATGCAAATGTCTTACAACAAAGGAATGTTGATCCTGTTAAATATACCGAGGAGCTAATTAAATGGGCTGATGGGCTTATCTACAATCCCGATAAAACTATGGATGAGTTAAACGGGACCTTTAACAAGAAACAAGAAAGTACAGAGTGGGTATCACCAGAACAGGAACAGATAAACGCTTTGACTAAAGAGCTTGAGCAGATCAAGTTTACCAAACAACAAGAAGTACAAACCCAACAACAACAATTTGATGATCATCAGAAGGTGCAACAAGCCGACGCTGAAGATCGATTTAGAACCGCACCCAATGCGGACGGAAGCCTAATGCATCCACATTTTGACGATCCAACTGTTAAACAGTACATGAACGTCTTGGCAGGCAATGAAATTATCAACCTTCAAAAACTAGGAAAAACCCCACAGGATTTGACCCCTACAGAAGCAGCCGAAAGCCAAGAGAAATTCTACACTGAGGCAGTTAGATTAGCTGGAAAAGATGTGCAGGCTAACAAAGCCCCCGTTGAGAAACCTCAACGAATTAAAGCAACCGCGCCTGTGGAAACGACTCCAAACTTGTCAACTAAACAAATAGCTGAGCAAGAGTGGGATCGAATGAATCAGGCGTAAATATAGGAGAATAATATGCCTGCAAATTTAGGCGATTTGGCTGCTTCCGTTGCACGTAAGCGAGTCAATGCAAGCAACCCGGCCGACAATATCACGGTCAATCATGCGCTGTTTCACAAAATCAAAAAAAACGGCGGTATTAGAAAAGCAGACTTCAGCGGTAATGGTGTAGTCGAGCTGTTCAAAAACGGCATACTTGATGATACAGGTGGAGCTGGAACACCCACTAATATTGGTTGGTATAACCCATATGAGGTGTTTAACCCCAACAATACTCAAGAGTATGTTGATGGTGCTACATTTGATTTTAAACAACTTGGCGCAATGATTCAGTTCACTGGATCGGACAAGATCAAATGGGCTGGTAAGACAAAATCAGTTGAGTTGGTATCTACTCGCGTAGATGTCGCAATAAGTAATGTTGAAAACAAAATGGGTGTTGGCGCGTTTGCCGATGGTACTGGTTCTGGTGGTCGAGAGATGGGTGGCTTACAGCTGCTTGTTCAAGATGTGCCAACCGCAGCCGGTACAGTTGGTGGAATTGATCAAGTAGCTAACCCGTTTTGGCAAAACAAAGCTCAAGACAACTTAGCTGTTGCTGTTGATTCAACCAATGTGGTTGAGAGGTTCAATAAGCTTCATATTAAGTTAATTAGGGGTCAAGACGCACCAGATTTAATCCCGTGTGATGAGAACTATTACTTAGCTTATGAAGATTCTGAGCAGTCAAAGGGTCGTTATTTATCACGCAAAATGGCTGATGCTGGTTTTGATGGTTATCGTTATAAAGGTAGTGATGTTATCTATGATGTTAACTGTCCAGCTAATCATTATTACATGTTAAACACCAAGTATTTGTATGTCAGATACGCTGAACAAGAGTGGTTCACCGCAGACTCATCACGTCAAGTGGTGTTAGGTAATCATGAAGTAGTTCCAGTGTGGACGGCTGCCAATATGACTTCTTGTAACCGTTCGTTGCAAGGTGTTGGTTTTAACACTTAACCATTAAAGGGTGGGGTAACTCGCCCTTCTTTATATATGAAAGATTTTACAGAACAGCAATTAGAAGAAAAGGTAATACCACCACTACCATTACACGTTAGGTTCTACCACAACCCCGTGGTTAGTGAGGTTATCAACGGTGTGAATATCTACCAACCTAGAGAGATGGTGGAAATCAAAGTTGAGGGTGAAAAAAACACATCTATCTCAAAGATAGCAACTGATAAGCACAGACATGAATATGCCTCATCATATAAGTTGTTTAAAGATCGATTGTTTGAAGACTTAACCCCTTTGTGCGCCATTACAGATCAGATGACCGCACAGTCATTGATTGATTTAGGTATCAAGTCAGTTGATGAGCTAGCAACAGCCGACAAATTACCTTTATTTGATCATTTAAGAGAACAAGCCAAAAAATTACTGGAGATTAAAAATGCACATTCAGATAGACGCGAACACAGCAATAACAAAGAAGAACTACAAAGGGAAACTCAAGAAAGTGAGCCAGTCCAAAACAGACCCCAACATGCAGAAGATAGACAACAACACGTACATCTTAAAGAAGAAAACAACCAAGAAGAAAACGGCCAAAACATAATATTTGAAATGAGTTATTCGTTATGAATCTAAAAGAGTTATTAACCCAAGTGCAAAAAAGGTCAAGAGAGACTATTGCGGTTACATATACCTCAAATAACGACCCTAAGATAGCGCGTTTACCAACATATGCGGATCAAGCCGTACGTAAAATAATTAATGCGAATGAATGGGGCTTTTTGAAGAAGCTGGCAACCATCACTGTTGTTGATGGCACTACTTTGTATGACCTTCCATCAGACTATTTTGGTTTAGTCAGTGACACCATGCACAGGGGGTCAACATTTATACCGATTAATTTTGTGGCTAACTCTCAAGACATCGTCTTACAGAAGAACTACAACACTGGTCAGATAAATACAGGTAGGCTTTATCAGGGTAAAGTAGAGTTGATTAACTACCCCGCTGGTGAGGCAACATTTGAATATGTATCAAATGGCTTTGTACAAGATGCAGCTACCTCAAATCTAGGATTGGGATTTAATAGTGACAATGATGAATTTCAATACCCAGCCTTAGATGAATTGCTGATATGTGCCACTCATTGGATGTATTTACGATCCAAGGGAGATGAAAGTGCTGGCGCAGCATTTGAAGATTACAGAGATGAATTAAGGCGGCAAAAGATCAATGATCAAGGAGCTAGGATTATAGACAATACTGGGCCAAGATACGCTCGAATACACCCACCATTTAATCCTGATTATGAATATTGATTTTGAAGTGCCAACAAAAGGTTGGAATGCCAGAGACAATATGGATGCTATGGAAGCAGGTTATGCAATAGCCATGAATAACCAAGTACCTGAAAACGGTTATTTAAGGTTGCGTGGTGGAACCAGAACATATCAAAGCGAATCAGTTAGTGCAGGCAAAGGCGCTACTGGTAGTTTAGAGACATTGGTGGTCCATGATGCTGGTGGTACAGAAACATTAATAGGTGCAAGAGATGGAAGTGTTTTAACCATTGACAGCACTATAGCTGCTACTGAAATAGGCGCAGGATTTAGCAATGCCAGATGGCAAACCATGATGTTTAACGGTAAGTTAATCATGGTTAATGGTGCAGATGACCCGCAAGAATATGATGGTACTACTTTGTCAGCCATCACGATGACCTTAAAAGATGCTGCGGGAGTTGCAATACCGGGCAACCCTAAAAATACACTTATTGGTTGTGTGGGACATCAAAGCAGGTCGTTTTATTGGGCTGATAATGAGCAACGGTTCTTCTATGCGGATGTTGCAGGAGGTTATGCTGGTGATTTAATAGAATTCCCCATTGCAACAAGAGCTACCCAAGGCGGTAAGATTGTATCAATTATGTCTTATTCCCGTGATACTGGTAGCGGCATGGATGACATGTTAGTGGTCCATATGTCTACAGGTCAGGCGCTGGTTTATTCTGGGAACGATCCATCAACAGCAGCAACATGGGCAGAGGTCAATAGATATAACATAGGCGCACCCGTATCAACACGCGCTAACACTCAATTTGGTGGCGATCAAGTTATGGCAACATATGACGGCTTCCAGAATTTAACCACAGCGCTACCGAATCAAAAATTCTCAAAACAAGGAAATGTAGGTGATGTAATAGTAAATGCTGCAAGGAGAGCTGTTACAAAATGGGGTAATAACTTTGGTTGGGAGGTTGTCTTTTTTCCTAGGCATGCATGGTTAATATTTAACGTGCCAAGATCATCTAGTTCATTTGATCAATATGTTATGAATACAGTTACAGGTGCATGGTTCAAGATTACAGGAATTAACGCCATAACCTGGTCTGTATGGAATGGCAGGTTGATGTATGGTGATCCCGATGGAAATATTATGGAAGCTGAGACGGGGACGTATGACGAGGTTGGAAACCTTAAAAACCCAATAGAATTTAAAGTAATAACAGCATTCTCAAAACTTGGCTCAATGAGTAAAACCAAAGTGGCCACTGGTACGGCAATGACGCATAATTTTGCACAAGGTCAGTACTTAGATATAGACATTCTTGAGGATTACGATAAGCGATCAGGTTATGTCATTACTCAACCCGATGAATCATTCGCGGCGGTATGGGATGTTGGCTCTTGGGATGTGGATTCATGGTCAGAGGCAAGCGACCCTGTAGAAGGATATACGCGTAGAGATAATTACCCAGCAACTGGAACAGGTGTTGCGCTTGCATTAAAAATACGAGGCATGAGTAAAGCGCAGCAAATTGCTATTTATGACCTTTCATTACAATATAGGAATGGCGGTAGAATATGAGTAAAGTTGGATCAACATATGTAAGATACAATGGTGATGACCGTTGTGCAGTGGAGGCTGTAACAGGGTTAGGTGAGGTTAACTCCGCTGAAATGGATGCTGAATTTAATGATTTTAAAGGTGCATTAAATCAAATAATCTGGCGTGACGGGTCAGCTGCTATGACGGGAAATCTTGATATTAATTCTAACCAAGTATTAAATCTTGGAACAGTAACAGGCAGCCCAACTTTTACGGGAGGGGTCACATTTGATACAACCAGTGTCCATAACGGTGGTGTAAGCATCAACGGTGCATCTACAATTGTAGGTAATACCACACAAGTTGGTAATAATGCCATCACAGGTAATTTAGCTGTCACAGGCGATATATCGGGTGATGTTGATGCAGGCAGTCTAACGGCTACATCAATCGTGTGTTCTGACACCTTAGTAACGTCAGGACTTGCCACATTTAATCAAGGCGTTACATGTAATGCAGCATTAAGTGTAACCACTAGCCTGTTTTCGGCTTTAGCAGGGATTAGAATTAATAGCGACCCTCCAGCCAGCTCTGTTTCAGAAGGTAATATTGGAACTATAACTTGGGATACCAATTATTTTTATGTTTGTGTTGATGATGATGAATGGAAAAGAGTCGAATTAACATCATGGTAATCATAAATCCTCACTTGCTGGGGGTTGTGGTAATCTATCCACCAAAGCCTGTTTATATCCTTCAGCTTGTCCATTCGCTGCTGCAAGCTGGACATTCAGCTTCTTATTCTCAGCCTTTAGTTCTTTATGATCCAAAGTAAGTTTTAAAACATCATCTAAGGCTGGTCTGGATAATTTATTACAATGACCTTTGTCCAAGCTATGACCCAGTGCATATGTAGAACATCCGGCAAGATTCCATGCTAAATCATGCACTTCTTTATTTAGTTCCTCTATGGCTTTGAGGTGGTCTTTGTATTTCACAAAATCACCTTTGCTGTGCAAAGTGCAAAATGTTTGAAACATGGAATCACTAAATCTGTACCTCTTAACATCACTCACAACACACCCCACATATATAGTTAATCATCTTTGCGCTCCTGTTGGTTTTCGACCCGTTGTATAAATTCAACATCATCAATCTTCAATATATTGACACCGCCGCCCATTAATGAAGGTTGCCAGAAACCACACCTTTTACTAATTGGTTCAAGGTGGATTATTAAGTTGTCAAGTTGCAATATTCGCACTGTCTGAATAGTGTTGGAATATGGCAACCTTACGTACCAGTTCTGTTGTTCTTCCAAATTACTCATCAATCTCTCCATCTGGCTGGGTAGTGGGGGTGTCACCAATATGGTATCTATGTAAATTATTTAGCAATATTTCAGCATTTTCAGTGCCAAGCTCCCTGCCTAAATATGCTATTAAAAAACCCAAAACTTCTGTGGTGTTCTGTAAATCTCTTTCAAGTAACTTTATCTTTTCATCACTCACAATCATCTCCTGTTAGTTGAGCGGGGTTATATATACTTAAATCGCACACACGTTTAATTTTTCTGCGTAAAACTTTATTCATATTTCCCTCTGACCGATTGGCTTTGTAGTTGTGGTGTTGGAGGTCAGGGTAGGAGTCGAACCTACTCTTTCTGGACGCTTACCTAGGAAGCAACCCATCGCCACGAATCGAGCCGCCGCTCTACCAATTGAGCTACCTGACCATTGTTTGTTATTCACCTTCAAAAGCTAATTTGTTTTTAACGATGAACTCAATAAACTCCTCCTCTGGAATATCTGTCACAGCATTTGCTGCTCCAACAAAAATGTCACCTGTTAAGTATTCTCTGATTTCATCATCAGGCCAGTTTTTCATATCACCTTCCATTTCATATAAGTAATAGATGGCGAATCCTTTTAAAGCTTGTTTTTTACCTAGCATCATTTTCTCCGTTGTTAGTTGGGGTGTTCATTTTGAAATCCCTAAATATTGATCAGCTATAAACAAATCATCATTATGAATCTTGTCAGAATATTTCATTAACAACTCGCTGAAATGGTTTTTAATAGAGTCTATTTCACTATAATGGTTGGATGAACCCTTCCTAAAACTCTCTACCAATTCAATGTATTGTCTGAGCTGTGTTTCTTGAATGTTTAATATGCTTTCAAGGGATTTTCTGGCGCACCTTTCATGTTTAATAATTTCTTTAAGCTTTTGAATCTCTTTTGAATCTAATTCATCTTTTAATGAGCTCATAATTTACTCCGTTTTTAGTTTGTTTGTTCATCAATCCAGTTGCCTTCAGAGTCTTGTACGTTCTTACTTCTTCGCTCAACTTTGGGTGTTTCTTCTATTTGTTTTTCTAGTCTATTAATTTTTTGTTTCATGCTGTAATAAGCACGATGAGAAGGCCAAGGGCTGTCAGATGATCCACTACCCCAACATTTATCACAAACCATAGCTCTGCCAATCATGCCACCCACGCCACCACGCCACCCAGCAGTAGTTGGATAGCCTTTTACACCAAAACCTTGACAGTCTTTGCAAAGCTCTTTGTCATACAACGCCCTACCGCCTAAGAACCAATCTTTAACTCTCTCCCTTGTCCATTCACTCATGATTAATTTCTCCCGCCAAAGCGTTTGGCTGCGTGGTTTTGTCGAATGGCAAAAAGCTATAGCAAACTTCGTCAACTTCATCTTGATAAATACCAGAGAAAGAGTAATGTGCTTTAAGCTGGTAAAGACCATCTGATAAGTCACCAATACCTGTCATGTAATCTAAAGCAATTGCTTTTGCAGAATCATTACTTAATTCATCTTCAATAGGCCGCCACGTACCTTCAGACATTCGATGCATTTGTTTGATTGTTTTTTTGATTACAATTTGACCTTTTGGACTTTCGAAATAGTCAGTTGAAACTTTAAATACTATTAAAGGGTGTTTAGTCATTTTGAATTTCTCCGTTTGGCAACATAATTGGCAACATCTGAGAGGAACATGCAAGATTGAGCAAGGTGGTCTGGGCTAAAGCATAGCTATAGCGAGGTGCATATTGCTGGGTTGTGCTGGGAGCGGGTTCGATTCCCGCGGCATGTGGCAAAAACCACCGTTTTGTGACAGTCTTGTGACAGATTTGACTTGCGATTTGAAAGCAATCGCTGTAAGTGCTTGATTTAAATGGTGGACACGGAGGGTTACGATCCCCCGACCCCCTCGATGTCAACGAGCCGCACGTGACACAAATCAAGCTATATAACGACGTTATAGCGAGGTTTTGACTGTATTTACCTATTAATATCATAGTTTTTTCGATAAATTTGTGACAGTCTCGTGACACTTTTTCAGTAGGATTCTGTTATCACCGCTTTTTATTGTAACGTTATTCATGTGGCCGCCTGCTGCAAATGTTTGGCCAATGATTTCATTATGTATTTGTTCGCTGGTCATGTTCAAAAAATATGACTCTTGAAACCCATAATCACCATGGTCAATCAATGCTGTCTCCACTTCTGTTAAATGTCCATCGGAAATAAATATTACTCTTGCCGTTGCTGTTTTCTTGTCACTCATTTAACCAACCTCACTAAATCTTTCTTACTTGGAATAATAACTTTCTTTGTGTGCCTTTGTATCTGCACGAGAAAGCCCTCAATTGCTTCTATGCACCCTGATAAGTAGTTAGGGTCATAGCTTGCATAATCATCTGTTGTTGTGCCTGTCCTATGGCCTAAAAATCCTGACAGCTCCCACTGAGGAACGCCACAGCGCCGTATCTCAGTTGCTACTGTATGACGTATAGCCTTTTGGATAAAATCATCTGGCAAGCCTGCTCTTATTCGAGTCTTGCGCCATGCCTGTCTGATTGATTTAATCTTCTTACCTCGATATGAGAGTAATGGCTCATCCCACTGTTCAAGCCACCATTCAAAGGATGGCGATAAGGGAATCACTGGCCTAAACTTTTTGGTCTGCTCACGACCCTCAGGATTGAGGTCGATTAGCTTGAC
>NW_027044486.1:0-25519 GCF_964019385.1 Sycon ciliatum | reverse complement strand
GTTGCAACACAGTCCGACCTTCATATCTATTCATTACTCTTCGGACTTTTTGAGGAAAAGTTGCAAACGGGAAAAGCAGCAATTGACCGTCACTCCCTGGACACGAACCAGGGATCCTCGTTTATGGCCAGCGATGCTCTGCCATTATGCTATGGTGTAGTCGACATGTTTCCAATTTTTAATTTTTTGTTGCTAGGAACATGGCATGTATATACTGTGCAGCAGGAAATTTTCGGACGGAATTTAGTTTCGTACGATTTCGTCCACGGCCTCTTTTGTACTAAAATTGATACCGTACTAAAATTTGTTCCTGTGAAATTATGTGCACACTATAGATGCGTGCCGCATGAGAACACATGCATTTAGCGTGCAGCACTGTACGAAAATAAAATCCGTCCGAAACGTCAAAAATCGGCTTTGTCCGAAAATATTTCCGTCCGAAAATTTCCTGCTATACAGTATGACTACTACAGTATTCACTTGGTCTTGGGCTGGGTTAGACATGGGGAACAGCGTAATACAAGACACAGGGCATGTTGCCTTGAGGGACAACAGCCTGATTTTTGTAGTTGACGAGTGTGGTTGCGAGTTTTTTACGTCTGACGTCTTGCTCCCCCAACCGGGAGCATGGCGTCCATTGACTTCGGAATTTTGGATAGTGAAGGCTTGGAGTCACTGGCAAAGGCCAATAACGTCAAGTGGGCCGGCCTGAGCCGGGTGCAATTGGTTGGCGCCCTGAGGGGAAAGTTGCAACCACTGGACGATCAGATCGACACACACAGGGTCACAAAGCAGGCAGGCGGATGTGAATGTACCAGTACTGATGCTACTGCGCTAACGAAGATGATGGTTGACCTGATGGAGACGGTCCGAAACCTGGTAGCAGAAGTTTCCGACCTACGAAAAATCTCTCTCGAAAAGGAGAAAAGAAAAGATGCCGCCATTGCAGAACTCAGGGAGGAGCTTCGCGCCCTGACACAACATCACCAGCCCATCGATGCCTCTAATCGCGCCCTCGACAGCCACCAGGATGAGTACTCGTACCGAGCAGCTACAAACATTCCCGCCACGGGTGTACCAGTACCCGCATCCGCACCAACAGGGCTTGAAACCGCAGCTCTGGGCGAGACGTACGCTAGTCGTACCTTCTCTACACCACGAACAAGCAACGCCAGTCGTACTACTGACAAGCCTGTCAGCACCAAGTACGACTGGTCGATCGTACGTGAAGCCGCCAACCGCCACAGGAAGCCCGCAGATCTGCGTGGAGGTAAGAAAATAACACGCAGAGTTGTATTCGTTGGGGGCATCAATATCAACTGCAGTGCTGATGATCTTGTTGCGTACTGTAGAAAGAAGAATGTGGAAGTTACTGGCTGTAAACTGATCCCCTCCAGAACAGTGTATGGCACGTTGTACGCACATCTGACAGTTGCTGAGCATGACGAAAGGAATGTTCTGGAAAACGATTTCTGGCCCGAGCATGTAACAGCACGAGAATGGAAGTTCAAGAACCCACCCCCTCCCCAAGAAATCATAAACTGTGATGTTGAATCCACACGCACCCATCTTTTTTCCCACTAGGACCACATCGACACCATCATCTAACAGTGTGTCAGGGCAACTGAACCCAGATGCACCTACCTTCACTCTCCCATCACCATACGATACCTCAGCCTTCATACCAAACAAACATCCCCATCATATGCGGCTAGCCACAACCAATGCTTGCAGCTGGTATCCAAAGGCCGATGAAATTAATAACATATTTGGTACTTCAGACATGGACATATTAGGCATCACCGAAACCTGGCTAACTCAGAAAATTCCTAACTCTGTATTATTGCCAACTGCCGCTTTTGACATAGTGCGAAGAGACCGCCCATCTCATGTCGCTCTGCGTGGCGGTGGTGTTGCTTTCTTACTCCGACCAGGACTCGCCTACGTCAGACGAGCAGACCTCGAGCCTGCCAACACCAACCTTGAAATCCTATGCATTCAACTTAAAAATGGCCACAAAGATGTCTATATTTTCTGCTGTTATCGGCCACCAAGGCAGGATCATTCAACCTTCCTCTCTGGCTTGCGTGAGTCCATCTCTTCCATTACGGACACTACGGCTTCCATTATCATCCTCGGTGACTTTAATGCTCGGCACAACGAATGGTATAGGCAGGACCCGAACACTGCTGCTGGAAGATGCCTTGTCGAACTGCTGGATGATACTGGTTTTACACAACTTGTACGCGACCGCCCAACACGTTTCTCCGCCGCAGGTCAGAGCTCTTCTCTCCTTGACCTTGTTCTTTGTAACCAACCATTCCTCATCCACAACCTCACCACACTTCCCCCTGTTTCTGATCACTGTCCTGTGGTATTTGATCTCGCAATACAGACTCGTTCCCAGCAACCAGTGCACTCTGATTTGCTCGTGAACAACTATGCAGCCACAGACTGGCCCGCACTTAATAACCACCTTTGGAGCCTCCCTCTTCTCGCTGCTGTACAAGAAGCCAGTAGTACAGATGAAGCATGGGTCTCCTGGCGAACACTAGTTGACACAGCCATATTATCTTTTGTTCCGAAGGTTCGAAAACGAACAAATCGTTATGGAAAGCCTTGGTTCACCTCTGTGCACCATCGCCTCCGTCAACGTCGAGATCGACTATTTGCTGCAGCAAAACGTGTCAATACCCCTGAGTGCTGGGCTGCTTATCGCATTTCAAGGAACTGCCTCGTCGCTGCCATCCGTCAAGCTAAACGTCACTTCTACGACCAGATGTCAGAAGGCCTTCATGCAGATCGAGGATCTTATGACTGGTGGAAGAGAGTCAAGAAAATGTGCCACATCAATTGTCCTCACACCGCTATACCTGATATACAAGGAGTCGATACCTTAGCGGTTACCGACCCTGAGAAAGCGAACATCTTCTGTCAACAGTTCGCCAAGAATAGTCAAGCTACACCGTCGTCGGATGCAGATCATCGTGATCTCGCCATGCCTTCTTCTTCGGAAACATTTGCCATCCGCCCTCTGTCTATCGTGGAAGTATTCAAGGCACTGTCGACCCTAAGTGTGCGAAAGTCTACAGCTGGCAGTCTTCCTAACAGGATCCTACGAGAGACAGCAGAAGTGCTCGCCCAATCCCTCACTGCTCTCTTTAACCGCTGCACCACTTACCGATCCCAACCCCTTGAGTGGAAAGTTGCAATCGTTACCCCAATTTACAAGGGTAAGGGAAGTCGCAATGACCCTGCTAACTACCGGCCGATATCTCTGCTGAATGGTGTGGCAAAATGCTACGAAGCGTTAATCAGCCGCCAGGTGTACACGTTTGTAGCGAAACACAAACTACTGTCGCCGAAACAGTTCGGGTTTCGCCACCACCGAAGCACGGTTGACCAACTTGTGCATATCACATCAACTGTCAGCTCTGCATTTGATAACCGGGCCCAGTGTGATGCCGTCTTTCTCGATTTCTCGAAGGCATTTGATCGTACCAGCCATCGCCTCCTAGCCTCATGTCTGTCCGGTTGGTGTGCACCTGACTCATTCGCGTGGCTGATGGACTTCCTGGAAGGCCGATCGATGTCTGTGCGGGTCGGAACCTCCTTATCAACCCATATGTCGCTCACCGCTGGTGTGCCACAAGGCTCCCACCTAGGCCTCTATTATTCAACCTTTCTATCAACTCCCTTCCCAGCATTCCCCAATCCAGCGATCTGACTCTGTTTGCGGATGATTCCAACATGGTCTGCGTTTCTCCGCCTACTGTCGTACCCGCCGCGCACACTGCCTCCCTGCAACTAGACCTTGATAGATGTGTGAACTGGTCCCATAAAGCTGAAGCAGTTTTCAATGCTAACAAATGTGTCCATGTTCCCTTTTGCAGACCTAAATCAAACCCACCTGATCCCAGGGCCGTCACCATGGCCGGTACGTTACTGACCCAGCCCTCTTCCCACCGCCATCTGGGCATCATCCTCACTCCTTCACTCAATCTGTCCCCCCATATTCAACACATTACCAGCAAATTTCGAGGTCGGGTTTTTCTTTTAAACCACATGTCCAACTTCCTTCCTTTTCCTGCTGTGAATCTTTTGTATAAATGTTATGTTCGTCCCTCCTTGAATATGCTGTTCCCGTTTGGATGTTTTCCGTTTCAGCCACCATGTCCACAACCCTTGATAAACTGCAGGCTACTGCTGCTAGAGCATACTTAAATAGTAAACTCAAGCGTCGGCCTGACTGGACGACTTCCAAAGAAGACCTCAATGTTCTGTCCTCTTGGGAATCGTTAGCATGGCGACGGCAGATTCTTGGCCTTGTCTATTTCCACCATGTATTCTACCAATACCCCTCCTTGTTGTCTCACTTCCAGCTACCCTCTTCCCAAAGCAGTCGTCACCCTTCATCCATAATTCTTCCTAAAGCTGGCACCTTCTTTCGTAAATCAACCCTTTTTTCTTTGAGTGTTGCCTGGAATAAACTTCCTGAAGATATTCGTTCACTCTCTACAACAGCGAAATTTAGTATTGCTGTTCGTCGGTATCATTCGCAATCTATGTTTTCTTTGAAAGGTATTCCTGACTTTTGTGTCTAGGCTAACCATATCTATGATAGTTTCAATAGTTTGTGTATATGTCAGTTATAGTAGTCCGCAATGCTGCTTTTCTAATTCTCATTATGATTAGCATGCAATGTACTACCCGAAGTACTGAATTTACTTCTTCTGTACTCTACATTCTAATGTATCTTCTACCTCTTCTCCCTTACGAACATACTTTCTCATTTTCCATACTTATATAGGAGACTCCCTTCGATAGGCATCTATTTGCCTCTGGAGGATCCGTGAAATAAAAATCAATCAATCAATCAAAAAAACAACCTGCCTGTCGTCTCGGCATGTGTGGGTCACCAAAGATAAACAATGTGTCCCGAGAGGATTCCTAGAGCACATTCTTCAGAGTAGGGCCGAGTTGGGTAGCATTTTCTTCGGGTATCGTTTTCGGGTAATTTCCCACGGGTAGCACGGGTACCCGATCGGGTACTGTTTCCATGGTAACACCACAATACACACCTTCCCTTACACACTGGGTAGACATGCGGAGTATTACATGAATTTGTACACGTGCACTGTACACGATGTAATCCGCGACTTTGGGTTTTCTGGTTCTAGTCTGTACCCGTCTACCCGAGGTCCTCACAGGTGGCACGGGTACCCGACTGCCCGTGCACACCACTACTTCAAAGCAACTGGTGCTATGGCTTCTCTGCCCAGGCACATTGTAGCACTGTATAAGCTTACATACTCGTGTCTAGAATATATTTTCATCCTTTTCTTCCAAGGAGTGTTCGGACTAAAATATGCCGAGCTAATACCGATCTATACTAAAGAAAAAATGAGGACCAAGGAACTAAAAGTTACGCTATAATGCCCACTCATTTCTTCTTATAAATTTATTAATCCTTGACTCTCTACCCGAGTCTAACAGCGGTCTGTCCAGCTTTTCAGTATGATTTACAATCTATGGACTAGACTTACAAACGGACGAACTCCCTTTCTTTAAAGTTGGATGAAATTATTCAAAGTCTATTTTGCCTGTACAATACTTGAGACGCATGCCCGCCAGTGCAAAGTTATATTTTAAATCTGGTATGATGTCACCTCAAGGATACCAGTGGATGTATGTGTATTGTGAGCGTGGCCGCCCTCGTTTTCTTTTTCGTTTTCCTGGGTTGCCGTGCTCGTTTTCCACCCACCAACATTCACTGCAAAGGGCTTTAAAAGGAGAAACGGGAAACTGTCACACGTGCATTGCAAAATGTGCCGTGTCAGGACAAATCTCAACCCAGCGGGGGCCAGAACAGAATCACGGGGTGCGAAAACGGTTGATTTCTACCTACCTTGGAGGTATGAGCCCTGAATTTACAAATATTGAAGTTTTACTGTAGCAGATGTACATGTAGTAGAGGAAGTAAACGAGACTATCGACTATCGACAGTACTGACAAAAGTGAAAGTCATAACATATGCCAGATAACATCCTGACGTCAGTAGGAGGTTGAGGGCTACAATTACAATGAAAATTAATGTTAATAGATTGGCGTACCAGACTGATGAGTACGTGAATGCACTAGCACCTATTCAGTGAGACTGAGCAGGTATTCTTGGTATTCAGCGTCTTTGTTTTCTCAAGGGTGTCGTCAAGTGGTCTTTTGCTCTGTCACTGACCACTGCAAGATGCATGATGCCCTCTTAATCTTGCAATCCAGAAGTAATTACATGTAATTGCCGCTGTCCTGCTGCAAATGGCCCATCATTGTACATTCTACTAGTACTATAGACTAGTTTCAGTAAACTAATTACTTTTCGGCTCTCCATCAACACTTCTGCTGAACTACATGCCTGTATGCTTTGCGGGTAGGTGGACGGAAGTAATGTCCCTGTCACTTCATCATGATCTTCAGTTATTATGATCTGGATTGCAGTCTTACCTCAGTCAAGTGTCAAGTTGCCCAGGAGGCATAAACCATGGTCGAAGTACATGTACTAGTACATATAAATGAGCAACTAAACTTACTTCGTCTACATCATGGGTGCCCATTCTGTGGCATTGATCAGGCTTTTTTTCGGGTGCATGTACTGTGATCTGGTTGGTTGTTACAGTGCTATACCGGTTTAATCTAACACTATTGTGTAATAAGAAATGGTTTGCTCCCCACACCGGAGCTCGCGCTATTCCGCCGACTTCACTTGACACTTGACTGACTCACGACTGCCATCCAGAGCACACGAGAAGTCCATCGAACCTTCGACTCGGCAAACCTGCAAGAAAGCACCACTTCCTGCTCAATACACAGTGTTTCGGGGAATTCACCCCTCATCAGTTGAGCTTGAGTAGGCTGAGGAAGATTGTGCCTGAAGAGCACCACTTATATAGTGCTCTCCAGGCACAAACATCACCAGGGATACAAACTTACAGAGACGCTCCGTTTCAAGCGCGACAAACACCTTGTGAACACCAGATAGCAGCGTGAGTCAGTGTCGCTCCTGGACGGTGAGACAGACGTCGAGGACCCTCGGTCATTCGCAACGCTGTCACCTCCAAACCAACTAGTCGCAAGCCCGCGCTGGGCACAACAGTACGAAGTAGTGGTTGCGACTTCGGCGATGATTTGTAAGAAATGGTTTGCTCCCCACACCGGAGCGGACTTCTCGTGTGCTCTGGATGGCAGTCGTGAGTCAGTCAAGTGTCAAGTGAAGTCGGCGGAATAGCGCGAGCTCCGGTGTGGGGAGCAAACCATTTCTTACAAATCATCGCCGAAGTCGCAACCACTACTTCGTACTGTTGTGCCCAGCGCGGGCTTGCGACTAGTTGGTTTGGAGGTGACAGCGTTGCGAATGACCGAGGGTCCTCGACGTCTGTCTCACCGTCCAGGAGCGACACTGACTCACGCTGCTATCTGGTGTTCACAAGGTGTTTGTCGCGCTTGAAACGGAGCGTCTCTGTAAGTTTGTATCCCTGGCGATGTTTGTGCCTGGAGAGCACTATATAAGTGGTGCTCTTCAGGCACAATCTTCCTCAGCCTACTCAAGCTCAACTGATGAGGGGTGAATTCCCCGAAACACTGTGTATTGAGCAGGGAGTGGTGCTTTCTTGCAGGTTTGCCGAGTCGAAGGTTCGATGGACTTCTCGTGTGCTCTGGATGGCAGTCGTGAGTCAGTCAAGTGTCAAGTGAAGTCGGCGGAATAGCGCGAGCTCCGGTGTGGGGAGCAAACTATTTCTTACAAATCATCGCCGAAGTCGCAACCACTACTTCGTACTATTGTGTAATAGTCACATATATTCATTAGTTGAAGGAATGGACGAGGGGAATAGTCATAAAAGTGACATGATCAAAAAAAATTATACTTACTTTCACATAATGACAGTGGATATCCGGTGATTTATTTTGTTTTGTTTCGCAAAAGACCCTGCGGGCTCAGGACAAATACCTGGAGCAAGAGATAAAGAAAAGAGGGTTTGTCAACTGACAACCGCTCTATTCAGTCCGCATGCCCTGGATGCAAAATTCTTCACTGTGATGTCGAAAAGTTATGACGTTTTGGGCCAGTCACCGATCGTGAGAACAATTCACAATGGGAGAACCTGGCCTTTTATAGTGAAAGCAGGCGAGAGCGTACATGTGTGTAGGTCCATGTACAAAAACAAACGAAACACACCATAGCCGTATAAAATAATTGAGTGTATGAATTGGCATGTACAACAGACAAGGTTATGATGCAGTTGCGTGATTGTCCACTGCTTTCTTAGTGAAGAGGTAAAGAGGTGGGGAAATCCCTAACCACCACAGTACATGATGTACACCTACATGTACCTGATCAAAACGTGCAACTGGATTTTAGAGTACTGTATATCAAACTGACAAAGTTTCGTTTGGAATTCACTTTCGCTATACAGTATTCGTTAGGGGGCACGAGATAACTAAGGTTTTTGCCAAACTGAAGAATTTTTTTCTGAACATTCGGGGTGACAGACCTCGACGAAAAACGAAATTTAGTACGTAACGAGCCTGCTGGTGGAGTGATCTAACGAAAGGATTTCGTGAACGAAATGTTTTACTTATACAGTCCCCTGCCTTCGACAACCACACACTCTGCGCACAGCCTCCTGCCTAAGATAACACCGCTAGCCCCCACATTCTCACAGCTTTTCATACCTTCTCCTGGCATATATACTGGCATGGTCGGCACCCAACCTTCATGTTGCCTGATGATTGCGAGAGCATGAAACTTCAAGTCGCAGCAAACAAGCCTTGATTGTCCTTGTTGTTCTGTTCTGTACTTATATACAGTATGCATGTATGTACAGCATTCCATGATATAGAAAACGTTCGGAAAACTGCCTGAAGTGTGCTCCATACGCAGGATGCACAGCTCTTTACATAACGGAGGACAGGGGATGCAAGTGACAGAATGTTGTGTTTCAGAACTTTAGAACTGTTAATGCCGAAGTAATCATCAAATAGCTGTTGTTTCCAATCATCATCATCTGTATGATGTATGTGAATGTGCCCATGTGCTTCACAATCTCTTCTGGTATTTTTAGTAGACAAAAGGACATTGCGCTGGCAAGCGTATTACATGACAATACAGTAATCTTCCAGGAAAAAAATCGCAGTCACCACCTCCGCAGCATAGCTCGCTGGGTATCCCATTGCTTTGTAAGTTGCTGATAATCCCTTCCCCTGTTGTGTACGTGCCTTTCATTTTCTCATCGTCTACTCAATTCTATTGGCTCTCTGGACATGCTACAAGGTGCAGAAATAGATACATAAATAACATGTATTCACTGGTTGAGGGACTGATTAACACATACATGTATTGTGTTGAGAACAGAGGAAGGGTTAAAGTCATTTTGTGCAAACTCGCTAGCTAAGCAGAAAAGAGTTCCCACCCAACAGGCACTACTCTTTCTGTCCTCTCCTTTTCTAAGTCGTCTCCTTGTGAGAAGGCACCATTGCCTGTTTGGTTGAACGACTATAAATGAAAGCACAACAACAACAACAACAACAACAACAACACTATCCCAACCTGCACAGTGTACTGTGGACATGGTGCATGCAGCACAGCGCTAACATTGAAACGTTTGTGCTGTGCAAGTCGAAGTGACCATGCGGTAATCACATTTACAGCACCCTGGGCTGGGGTAGCTATTATATGAAATTTGCACCCTCCTGCGGAGCCCACGCTGCTTTGGCAGTGGCGGAGGCTCGCTTGCCGACGTAACCGTCGGAGATCATCATGAACAATGGACTGACTAATTATTCACTTGTCCTGTCTTTATAAATAACATGTTAATGCATAATGTTCTTGGTTTAGTTTTTGGCCTTTTTCGTGCTTTGGAGTTGATAACATTTTCCTCACTGAATTTTTCTCCTCAGCAAAAAAATAAATAAAATAAAATATTATATGAATGATATGATGCCGACAGGGACTGTAACCAATTCAACCAAAATCTCACGATGCGCTGTGTTTCATTTGTTTCGACATACTAGTACACGTATTCACCATTTTGTTATCAATAGCCTGCTGTGGTGAGCTCTTTTGGAGCTAAACAGCTTTCTGAGTGGTATCACTGGTGTGGCAATATGAAAATCAACGGGATTGTGCTTGAGATGGAGGTGATGTACAAGTGGAGTGGGTCAGCCGTGAGAGCGCATTATTTGTTTTCATTTCAAGGATTCCCCAGAGGCCGTGCAGGCCTATCGAGGGGGTCTCTGTTTCTGTACAGAAAGGATGAGAATATGTGAATGCAAAGTGAGCAGAGAAGGATAAATAACACAAAGAAAAGGACAACCGGGAAGGAATAGGGCATTTGATGTTTACTGAAGTGAGCATAATAGTTTTCCTCATTGATAATTATTATCAATGAGGAAAACTAGGAATATCAGTGAATCACCTTTGCAGTTGAATTGTACTATTATGGAGGTGTGGAGTGATGGACTTCGACACATGCACTTATATGTATCAGGAAATAAGTTTCCACGGGCATTTCTCCAGGACGAAATACTGGCTTGTGGACGAAATACTGGCTGAGTGCACTTCACGCTGAGCAGTGGACAAGTAGCCATGGTCTACTATGCGCAGTGCAACGAAGTAGCCGTGCTGACGGTGTCCAGCTAGTTGCGATCTCACATTACATCACACAGTACCTTGTGCTTTTGGGATCCATATCCTCTGTTTGTAGTACTGGGAAGAAGAAGTCGGTGAAGAGGTTGGTGCGACTTCGGTGATGCTTGGGGAATTGTGTGTTTCTCCCTACATGGGAGCTCGCGCAGCTCGTGGCGGGCGGGTCGATGGACTTCTCGCGTGCTCTGGACGGTAGTCGTGAGTCAGTCAAGTGAGAATTTAATTAATGCACGGCGGCAGGAAAACCGCGAGCTCCCATGTAGGGAGCAACACACAATTTAATACTGAGTTTGCATATTTTTCACTCTTTATTCTTGCCAATGTTTGCATTGCATGTCCATCCATTGTGATTATTTTGCCCGGAAAAAGATGCTTTCTGTAAGTGCTCACTCAGACGAGTGCCCAGGGAAGACGTTCTCAATGCCACTCTCCAACATCAGCCAGGGAAGATATCGGCCCAAAAAAGAGAGTACGGTCAATTATCGTGGCAGTTCCCGAGGGCACTCGCGATGGTCGTTATCACCTGGTAAATCCAGCAGACATGGTCACATCAGCCAACCGGATCAAGAAAAGCGGAATGGAACAGAGTGGACACTTGTTTGTACCCGACTGCCATTACCATTCAACTACATGTATTTTGGTATTCCTAGTCGGCAATATGCTGTCATGATGCGAGTGCATTGACGCAGAGTCGTTACACCTACATGACAGCAAACAATAATTTCTGTAAGTCGTCCACCACATTTCGAAGTGGTAGTGCGCTGTACTCCACTGTGGCATGGCCTGCATTGCATCACAGTATATCTGTGCACACCAATTGCAGGTACGTGCACGCGATGTACACCGTCACTTACAGAATACATACTTCAACACAGGGGTCCTCCGCCTAGTGACATGCTGTTAACCAACAACGTAGAGTTCAGCCAGTATCAGAGGGCGCCGATGAACAGGCTGCTTCTAAGCAACAGATTTAGGAAAGGGTTTGCTCCCCACAACCACTATCTCGTAGATTTAGGAATATGCATGTAATAATACTGCAAGTCTACACTGCACCTACATTATTTGAATGTACAAGCACGGAATAGGAACAAACTAGTATTTCGTACTAGTAAGGCGCTGCAACCCTAGAGCGAAGAAAACCATCATCCATTGTTCTTTGCCTCCCCAGGTCAATCATTTCTATCTAGCTATTTATAGCTAGTAGTATCAGTTCTATCACACTTTAAAACGCTCTTCTTTACTGGCGTCTCGCCATCGTGCAAGAATAATATACGTAGCAGTACAGTGAAAAACTGTAGTAAAATTGCCCGCCTGCTTTTGAAGCGGAGATTCGCATTCCCCTGAGCATCTAACTATAAAATGGAAGCCGACGCAGAGAAGGCGGACACTGAGGTATGTAAGAGTTACTGCCAACCTTTAACATTGCTATTGCCACCTTTCCCCCGAGACGTCGGGAATAATCCCTACTCTGTAGTGCCCCATGTTTCTGTTGTGAATCCTCACAGCCCTGTGGGAGTGTATCCCCTGGCCTGCAACACGCAGTCTATGCTCAAGAGGAACACTAGCCTCTATTGACCATGTGTTCGATGTATGACAACTTCAACTTGAAGTAGGCATTTGAAATAGCGCTAGCAGTGGATATTTGTTGTATACTTTATTTATAGTGGAAATCAAAACAGGCATAATGCCTAATAACAATGGATCCACGCTATTCAGCCTGAGAATACATCTTATTCAAGCTATTCAAAGAATGTGCCTCTCACCAACTATCCTTTTATCAGGCTTATCTTTTCATTTGTTTTCTTTATCGTTCTCTGATCGGCACAAGCGAATAGTGTGGGTCGTGTCTCAACAAGGCTGAGCTGGACGGTGAAATTGAATATAATTACTGAGTACCCTCATGATGGGCCAGGCCCTACAATTTGGTGTAATGTAAATTTGAATTGAATCGCAGTGAAGAAACAGTTTTTTTGGAGTTGAGAAGTGAAGTTTTCCATAATTATGTGTAAGTGGCTGGCTGCGTTGGAGTTTGCGGACAAAGGTATTATGGATAGATGCGGCAAATGGGAATTTCGGTCTTTGGCCACTTGGTGGTGGGTCTGATCTACTCACCTCCCATCGCCCTATAGGAGCCGCATCTTCACTAGTGAGGGGGGGGGGGGGGGGGGTGGAGTCCCTACGGATGCGGAAAACTCGGTCTACAGCCGAGTTTCACGCGAACCGTCAGAATACGGCTGTACTCTTCAACCTAACAGGGACAACCCCTGTAACCTACTTCTCGCGTGTCTTTCAAGCACTGACTTAGCACTACTACATCTACTTGTAGTACTAGTACACTGTACATGTCAGTGCTCCTCTTTGGAGGGTTACAAAATAATTGTGTAGTGAGCAAGGCGAAAGGCACCAAGTGAATACCTGTTGACTGAAAGTATGAGGGTTTTCCTGTGTACCTTTTTGTTGATTTTTAACAGTCGCAGTGTAACTCAAACATTCATCAGGCATCAGTCCCAGTGGCTCTAAGCAAATTCTCGCGAAGTCGGACACTATGGATGTATTGCCCTTAAAAAACACTTACTCACAACCAAAGGAACCAATATCCAGTCATGGAAAGGCTGGACGTTTGACCAGGTCCAGGAAAGGGCACAGGCACACTCTGCGACCAAACCCATGGAACTAAGCTGTAAAGGTCGCTAATGTCACTAACTAATTACTTGATCGTCCTTGCTCCTACAGATCAATACATACCTCGTTTTCAGGGCAACGCACTGGGATTTCAGGTGGCATGGCTAAGTGGGATACGCTACCGGAAATGAACATGATTTCAATGAGAGACTGCCTGAGTTTCAACTCTATAATTATCTTCATACGCGGGTGTGCACAAATGGGGGTCAACGTTTTCGAGATAAGGTCCGGCTTTGGCGGACTAGTCGGACAGGTTGCTACGGGCAAGCTCTCTAGCTCAGGCAACCAGGCTTTGATTCTGAAGTCTGCTTCGGCGACAGTTTTGTTGTAACCCTACAAGTATCTGTTGCAGCACTGTGACAGGGGTCGATCTCTGTTGACAGGTAACGTCGTGGCGCGGTCCTGACGCAACCTGCTTTGTCTCCAGAGTCCTTTTCAAATTCTTATCATCTTCTTAGCCCTGCAGCGCTGACGGTGCTCTACGTACTACGTAATGCATGCTACTTCACGTAATACGCTTTTATCCTGAGGAGTCATTTACTCTGTATGAATATTTGCTGCTCAACACTTTAGTCTTTTGAAGGACTCTCAAGGGATGGAGATGTGCGAAACTCGCACTCGAGAGAGAAACAAACTTCTTGCTGTTGCTTATCGAGCTATAACCGTATACAGGTGTTATAGGTGACCTCTCGGCCGGCATTCGACCTTGACTCTGGCTTGCAATCTTATTTTTTAAACCGAAAATTTGTATTGGAGTGCGCGTGCGAGCAAGGCCATAGCAAGGCAAGCCAGCCCAGTGTCAACTGCCAC
The DNA here is from genome assembly GCF_964019385.1 of Sycon ciliatum. Taxonomy (NCBI): domain Eukaryota; kingdom Metazoa; phylum Porifera; class Calcarea; order Leucosolenida; family Sycettidae; genus Sycon; species Sycon ciliatum. Next base: position 11,331 of record NW_027044486.1, on the reverse strand, counting down.
CGGATTATCAAGTACTTTGTCAGTTGCACCTTTTTTTGTCGTGAAGTAAGTTAGCTTCGAGTATCGTCACTGACGATTGTGGCTTGGAAGTAGTTAGTTGGAACCCCAACGCGTGTCACATATCAACGCGACTTGAAGCTAAAACAAAGCCTGGAGGCTACCGTGCGTTGCAATGCTAGCGCTAGCTGCTGGAAGTGTACGCGAAGCAGGGTGTACGTGCTTTGACTGCCAGTTACACACGTAGTAACACTGTCTGCCGTCGGACATCGTGTACTTTGCAATGACTTTAGACTTGTAGTCTAGAAAAAAAACTGAGCGCTGTCACTTGTCAGTGGCCACCACAGTCTGCCGCCGGCTGGTGTGAATCGTTCGCACCTATTAGTATTATCCGCAGGCCACACACATACACGCGGGCAGGACGGAATGGCGTTCGCGCGCCGTTTGCTGGACGGCAGGGACGAGTCTCCGCAATCAAGGCCATCTTCGCCGTCCTCCCAATCGCCTCTTCACAAGGACGAGCGGAAATTAGCCAAATCAGGCAGACACTTGTGGAGTCAGCAGGGCAAGCGGGTGTCCAGAACGCCATCAAAAGAGCAGAAATGGGCACGGGAGTGGACAGCTATCCAGAAAAATAGTACCTTGCCTCGGAGTGGCGAGCAAGCTCTCGACCGTTTGCCATCCGGTGGGAGCTGTCCCAACCTCGCCGAACAGGGCAGAGGAAACATTGCCGATACGAATAAACACGACTGCCTGCAGATCACAAGAAGAACTCTTGGAGTTGGAAGAAATGCAGCTGACGACGAGGAGAAGCGGAAGAAGGACGGGAGGACGACCACGGAGATACAGCCCCGGGGTCATCAGCATCTCGCCAGTGCCGCCATGCAGCGTCAGTACGGCACGGAGGAGGAGGGTGGCGGCGGCGGCGGTGTTGTCGATGCACCTTCGCCCGAGGACGTGACGGCGCAACAGAGTCGCATACTGTACAAGTTGAATGCGTACACCTCGACGTTTGATGGAGGAGACGCCGGCGACCTAATGTGCTTCGACGGACAGATCACGAGCTACGGAAGCGCAGCTCTGATCGGAAATGATGTGCTAATTCGACTGGACGAGGAAGGTGACGATGAGGATTACGAAAGCGGCGAGCTGTTGACTAGTACGCTGCGTGAGAGATTGCTAAATCGCAGTACTGGATCGCTCGATGATCTAACTATCCGCTCCACTCCACATCAGCAGAAAGATTGGGCAGCATGTCCGTCAGGCACAGGGAGCTTGCCACGCGATTTCACTGCCGAGCACAGGACCAGAATGCTACAGCAACCTGCAGTGCCCCAGAACAGCGTATACAGACATAGTGTGAGTGTGCCAGTGGGTCGGAGTGGTCGCCACACTCCGCCCAGGAACATTTTATCAGCGATCGATGGAGGTTTTCACCCGAAACCGTCGTCCATAACGTGTCGGCACCTCGCCCTGAGACGGGTCAGTTCGCAGCCGTTACTGGAAAATCAGGAACTCGAGAAAGCGATCACGCAATGGCGAGACCAGGAGCCTCTGGTAAGGTGTGTGTGTGTGTGTGCGTGTGTGTGTGTGTGTGCGTGTGCGTGTGTGTGTGTGTGTGCACAAGCTGCTATGGCTTCTGCTGTAGCATCGCTATCATCGCCTCCGACGATGGGCGTCCAATGGTGTGTGTGTGTGTGTGTGTGTGCATGCCTGTGTGCGTGTGTGTGTCTGTGTGTGTGTCATCTGGGCAAGTAGTCATCGTATTGAAAGTCGTAGTAGTCATCGTACTTAAAGTATTCGTCGTACCCGTAATGGTACAGTCGACCCCTGATATATAGCGCACCATTGTGCAGGGGAATTAGTTCTTTATAACAGAAATGCACTTATTCTGTAGATTCCATAAAAAATGAAAAAAAGGCCGGCACAGTGGGTTGGTCTAAGACCATGATTGAGAAACGAGAGGTACCAAGTTCAAATCCTGCTTGGAAGCGGAAGGATTTTTTCCAACCGTGCTGCGACCCACAGTTAATTGGGAACTCGTTGCCTGGCATGAGTAAAACACGGATGTGGCAAATGGGATTTAGGCCTTCGGCCTATGGTTGGTGGATCTGATCTATCCTCCCCCACCGCTTAGGAAGCCGCATCTGACGCCTGATCATGGGGTGGTGGCGTCCCACGGAAGCGGAAAGGTGGTTCTTGACCAGAGAGTTGTATGACTAATTGTTCTTGACCTGCCCGGTACGCAAACCCGTCGAATTTTTTTCTTCAAACTGGGACATGTTCAGCGGTTCGCTATACAAGTATCACGAAATTCGCTATAATTATGCAAGTTCATTATAAGTGGAGTCAACTGTACATTGAATTTAAAACCAGTCGAAGACGACAGCTCAAGGGACCTTCCAAACCGGGGTATCCATAACCAGATGGTCTGCTTATCCAGGGTCATTTGACCGGACATAGCATCTATTGGTCCTGGTTGCGGTGGTCTTCTGGGACAGGTGGCCACCTTATCGGAGTGGTCGCCATGGCAGGTTTTACTGTAGTTATACTGTGTGGCACCGTGAATATGAGGTAGCAACGTGGGCGGGGCTGGTCCTTGTTGCCGAGCGTTGCCTCCACCAGCGCCTGTAACGGTAGAGCCTAGACTGGAAAAACTGAGCGTTGAGTATTTTTTAGAACTATACGTTTAAATGGACGGAAAAGAGCCATATTGCGTGAATACCAGATGCCAAACAATTGCATCAAAATTTCAAATTATTGAAATTGTGTCAGATTTGAATATGTACTTTTCACTTATCTACTTGCGTCCAGCGAGGGTATTGGCGATTGAGAAGACCAGGAATAGTCGATGGGTGAGGAAATTCACCTGCCTTGATTATTTCAGGCCATCGCTGCGCTCCCTCTCGCTGCTGCTTGGAGAGCGAATACTGCAATGGCTTCAGCGATGGAAATTCTCATTTTCGATTTAGATCCTGAGATTATCGCTACTACAACTCTCTCCTGGCGTTCACCATCACTAGTAGACATCGACAACAGCTAGAGCAAGCTATATTCCAGATACAAGCAGCGTAACCGAACGAAAACACGATCGAAATTGCTAAAATATATCGCAGAGCGCTGAAATTGCAAAGCGCACTTTTCGCCGCGATCGTTCTCCATACTTTCAAATGGCAACCTACCCACATCATACATCAAAATTTGCAGTGGGATCTCAGCTGCCCAGCGCAACAAACCGCGAGTCGATCGGAGCAAGGACGTCGAACGGCGCGGCGCAGTGCGGTGCGTCGAACCGTAACGTACGTTACGGTTCGAGATGGGGCTGGTACACAAAGGGTTAAGGCAAAAATTAAAATTTCACCAGTTGTAGTCTTTGGGGTGCTGAGTCGAATGGTCCTGGTCCGAGAAAACTGAGACGCTCCCTTCCTACTTGAATCCCAATCGAACTCGCGCACTTCCACCGAAACTGGGTGACTGCGCCCTACTAGATGGGGATTTGTATGCAAAATGTCACTAAAAGGGCCATTTCGTTCTTATAAAAGCACGGATGACCGTGATTGGCCCATATATTGTAGTCTTTTGGACGCTGAGTCGACTGGTTTTGGTCCGAAACGGCTGCGATGCAGCGTTCCTCCTCTATTCCCAATCGAACATGGTTGAACAACCGGTCACGTGCTCCTGGGTGCCCAAATCACCTGGTCACCACGCCAGCAGGCGACAACTTTCACACCAAGGTTCAACTCGAGTGACAGGACTGCACCCAAAAAAGGTCAAACAGGCTAGTAAGTTGTACCCTGCAGGCACGGTGACCAAGTGACTGGCGTACGCAGCAGCACGTGACCGCTTGTTCAACCATGTTCGATTGGGAATAAAGGAGGAACGCTGCATCGCAGCCTTTTCGGACCAAAACCAGTCGACTCAGCGTCCAAAAGACTACAACATATGGGCCAATCGCGGTCATCCGTGCTTTTATAAGAACGAAATGGCGCTTTTAGTGACATTTTGCATACAAATCCCCATCTAGTAGGGCGCAGTCACCCAGTTTCGGTGGAAGTGCGCGAGTTCGATTGGGATTCAAGTAGGAAGGGAGCGTCTCAGCTTCCTTGCACCACGACCATTCGACTCAGCACCCCGAAGACTACAACTGGTGAAATTTAAATGTTTGCCTTAACTTCCCCTTTAACCCTTTCACTGCCACTGTCGACGAAAGTAGACAGCGCATTCATGCACTCTGAGTGCCACTGTCGACGAAAGTCGACAAGCAAACATGCAGTCCCCAGTGCCACCGTCGACTTTTGTCGACAGGCAGACTTCACCCAGTTTGGGCCGCTATTTTTGAATATTGGAGATGTTTAGCCGTGGTAGATGGCCACTAGGCCCTAGAAGAGGTCCATACCCATCGAAATACGCTGCCAGAAACATAGGTTGCCATTTGAAAAAAATCGAACCAGCGTCGTTGAAAATGCGCATCTGATTTTTAGCCGAGCGGCGCGGAAGAAATCGGTTCTCACGCACTTCCACCTTGCTGAGTCGGTGCCAGTTTTTTTCTCTTTCCCGTCAACTTTCATTGCAAGGAGCACGACATTTGGTTCAGACTTGACGCCTAGCTATTGCTCAAGACTCCAGGCGGCTATCCATTGCGATAGGCGGTTGGAGTCATGGGTAGAGACAACCACACGACGGATTCCTCGCGAACGCATTCACTGCAAACTTGGCGGAAACAGCGCTGGCGGCGCTCACTGAGTCCAGAACTAAAATTTTCTAAGGCCTACCACGTTACAATGGCGACCAGCACAGTCAAGAGACACTACAGGTATGTCAGCTACAACATAATTATATTCTTTCTACAACGACACCTACCTCTGGCTCAGTACCTGACGATCTACTGCAAGCTGATGCGAAAGTGCAGTACACCCGCGAACGCCGCGCTTGTCAACGGAACCGGGAAGCGCTTCACTCTCCGAAGTCGAAATGTATTCGGACTGCTGCTAATCGGGAGAACAAACGACCACCATGGCGGCAGAACATTCCGCAGCTGTTCACCGACACGATCCGCTTCACGAAACGACTTACGATCGTTCGTTCTCCGAGTTTTCTGGTGACAGCAACAAGAATTTCGTCCGCAACAACAGGACGAAAGTCTCTCGCAACTGAAGTCCTGTTGTCACGAAGACAGAGAACATTCCGCACGCCATCTCTTCTGCTTCCAGTGTTGTAGCTCTCCGGTCCACTGGCAGATCTTTCAATCCCAGCTAACAAAAAATAAGGATCTGCTTCTCTCTCCAAAACAACAACTAACTTTACTTCGCGAGTGTCCGGGCCGGTCGTGTACATAGTGTATGTAGCGCATGCGGCGCACGGCGCACTTTCGCATGACATGACATGCATTTTTGCACAGCGGCTGGCGCTAGAGCGCGCAGCACGTTTGAACTTCGGATTTTGCGATTTTTTTCGACGGCAATTGCTTCCTTTATGAGTTGTCTACCTACGATGTATACTTTAGAAAGCGATATTCCGTACAGAAAGTACCAAAAAATCCATGAGAAGTTGGCCTTTCGATTTTTCGACCTGGAGGTAAAAAGTGCCTGGCAGGGAGGGGGTGTACAGCTCAGCTGACAGCCTGGCAGGGAGCGCCTTGTCACCTTGAGTGGTCAGCTGGCAGTGAAAGGGTTAAAAGATTATTTTTCATCCGAAACTCAACAGTGCAGCCGCACACAATTTAGAGGTTTAATATGCAAATGATTTCATGGCGGATTTTCTAACGCACGCCAAGTATACCAGCGTGGGTCAGCGGATTTTCTGTTGGCCGCTAGTGCAAGATTTAGTGCAGCGCTGTGCCGCGACTTGGCGAAAGCATCTCTACCGATGATGTAATCGCATAGCCTGTATAATTTATAGAGGCCCAGGAAGAGGAGAGGTATAGGCTTAATGACCTATTGACTTATGGAACTGATGTTTGGCGTGTTGTCTGATTCAGGTGAAGGACACACATCGATTCGCCGTACGCACGTTACTGTCACGAGTAGGATCAGTGCCGGAAGCGGGACCTTTGACCACGATGAATCTGCTGGAGACTCTGCAAGATGTAAGTTCCCCATGCATGCATGCTCTCTACGTATTTCTGTTGTCTGTGACTTTGGCTGCGTATTCCTTTCTAATCTGCCTTGCTCTTTGTTTTGCTGTCCCTTTGTCTCTTCCTTGTTTTCTGGTTGGAGTGCTGGGTCCCCGTCCCCCCCCCCCCTCCACACACTCAACTGCCCCCCCCCCCCCCCCCCACCCTCTCTCCATTTTACTCTCACTCACTCACTCACTCGCGCACGCTCTCTCTCTCTCTCTCTCTCTCTCTCTCTCTTTTGTGTCTCTTTGTGCCTCCTGGTAATTCCCCCTTTCTCTGTCTCTTTCTTCCTCCTCCCCCTCTTTCATTATCACCAGCTTTTTGTATCATAATCATCTTTATCCAATTTACTACCCGCAGATATGTTTGATAGGAGACGAGAGGCATTCACAAGTCGTCAGCGAAGAGAGTACGAACATGGTAAGCATATGCTGATTCAGTGTGTGGACTACCTGCTGGTTGTTGTATCTTGCGTTTAGGTGATGAGTCCAAACTGTGACCGTAGTCCTATCATTGGCAGGGGGGGGGGGGGGGGGGGGGGTAGGGGTAGAATGCCAAAGCTCACAGATCAGGCTAGACCATATAACACTCATCTTGGCTGCTGTTATTTCAGACATTACGGGTGTACATCCACTTTCGTTACGTTAGGCATCTCTCTTTCATAGCTAAATTGCTGGGGAGCATTCTTCCACAGGCAGCTGCTTCTCTGACTCAGTTTTATACTTACCTGTGCTGGTTTATTGCCGAAACGACTAAACAGATTTGTGCACCGCTTAAGTTTTGGTTTTTGGGTAAATGGGTCCCGCTGGTTTCTTCGTTTACATCTTTCAAAAAAACATTTTGTCCGTGGCTCAGCAACTGAATTATTGCGTAATATGGTATTCTGCCGTCGTTGTTCCTGTTCTCAGCGTGTATGGTGTTTCATTCTTGTCTGCTTGCAGCCAGCTGGCCATCAGTGTCTTTCAGTTCATGGTAAGAGAAGCAGTATCTGTCCACTAGGGTTGTTTGTACATGCGTTCATACCCCCCCGATCACTGGCTCCTTATTCTATACCATACAGAAGTATAAGTTTGGCCGCTGCATGCACTGTACTTTACTGGTTGAAAGTCAAGATAAGTCGACTCCCCATGCTGGGGGCCTAGGTTTCAGATGTAGTCAGACTCTGTTTGGATCCCAGTAGCAAGCTGACTGAATCCTTATTGAAATGAAGTAGTTTATTTCCTACTTCTAAGTTCGTAAACCATTGTAAACGTATATCCGATAACATTTGGCACTCAATACACTCGCCTAGCATAGGTTTCCGGGGAGGGGAGTGGAGGGGGGGGGGGGGGTTGTAATTTAGATACCGCCCCTGTCAGTGGCACAATCGTCTAGTCGCCACCCGGATATGCTGCGCTGCATTTTCAGCAATATAGTGCTCAGCAATCTGGTGTGTTGAGTGGCACGATTGTCAGATGTCTTGTTGGACGGCGACGCACTCGTAAAGTGGAATGTGTCATTCATGACGATTGCTAGTTGTATGTTTGTTTTTACTGGCAATACGAAGAAAAACGTGTATTGGTGTGTACGTGTGTGTGTGCATGCATGCGTGTGTACATGTTTGTGTTTATGTGTCCTAGTTGTGGAGGCGCGAAGTCTTGCTGCCAAGGACCCGAATGGTGAGGACAGATGTCGAATGCATTGATGATTTGTGTTCTTGGTATGATGTCTGCCTATTTTGAAGGGTACACTTTAGCCGCTGTAGAGTGTGAAAAAGCCTTGCAATAGTGATCCAGTAGAATGTTTTTGGGTGGACACACGCATTCCCAAAGCACTGCAAAGGACGAACTGATTCCGTTTCATTATAAACATTGTTTCATTCGTACCTGCCCATGGCATATTGCCGAAAGGTTTTACGGTAGGACTTGGTTTGGTTCTTTGCAGTGCTTTGAGAGTGGGTGTGACCACCAGACTACTTTCTACGTATGAAGCTGCAAAACAAAATCACGGTTCACGTTAGATTCGGCTGGAGACCGAGTTTTCCGCATTCCCAGGAACGTCACCATCCTTTAGGATCAAGGCGCAGATGCAGCTCCTAAAGCAGTGGGAGGTGAGTAGATCAGACCCACCACAAAGTGGTCAAAGACCGAAAATCCCATTTCACTGCCTCCATGTTTCTTTCGTGCCGGGCCGCGAGTTCCCAAATTAACTGTGGGTCGCAGCATGGATGGAAAAAATCCTTCCGCTTTAAAGCAGGACTTGAGCCTGGTAGCCTCTGATTCTCAATCATGGTCTTGGACCACCCCACTATGCCTGCCTGAAGCTGCAAGGTGCCGCGAAATTACTTCTCCATAGTGATTTAGCTCACCGTAAAACAAGTTGGCAGAAACTGGAAGCTCCATTGTTGTGCCCAGCCACTGGAGCTTGCAAAGTGTGACGTCATGACTGAAGTAGCCCTTGGCAACATGACTAGGATCTGCCATTTTGTTGTCACCGATAAGTCTGTTATGATGTTGCAGATACCGATGCGGGTAGTTTTACGGGGCCGATCTCTCAGTTCTTCGGCACTCGAACGTACTGTAGAATACTGGAAGACATGGCTTTCGTTCTGGTCTTCTATTATTCCACTTTGTTTTTTTTTCAGGCTTTAGCGACCCCTATGTGATCATCGGCATGGAGAGCAAGACACGGAAGACGCATCGGCACTTGGACGAGTAAGCGGCCATGCATTTCTTGCACCATGTTCTTTCGTATTAGGGTGTGCACGCTCCACTGCAGCCACTTCATTACATGAAAAGCCTACACACACTATCCTCAACAGGGGCGTCGGACAGTATTTTAGTGTGGTACGGACAACCATCTGAAGCACAGTTTATTCGTGGGGGAGCGGTGGCCGAGCGGGAACAATTTGGAAATTTAGAATCCAGATCAGTGTATTTTATTGATTCGCGGGGTACCTGGGTCAAAAAGTGGTACGGCCAATACCGTAGTGACCGTGCCGTGTCCGACGCCCCTGCTCAAAGCAAGTAGTCTCTTCGCTGCAAATTACAAATTGCTCAATCAAGTTTTCCGCCAGGAGCCAACACCAGGCTTCATGTTCTGTCTTTAAATTAGTACTTCCAAGCGGTTGGAGAGCTGTGTCTTCAAACGCAAATGCCACCAAAGGGTTTATGTGGAGGCTTACAGTATCTGGTCAAGTGCTAGTCTCTATTGTTCTTTGCCTTTTCTGTGAAACCACTATTACTTCCAGATAGAATAGTTCTGCGGCCTTTTCAGAAGCCTGATTCAGACCGACTTAAGGCTTTGGCTCCGTCATAAACCCACTATTTAGCAAAAGCCATCATTTTCGTTCTAATTGTGTCGCCTCTCAGTCATAAGTAACGTTTGTTAGCCTGATGTTCACAAAATTGGGCTCTACTCTCTTCTCAGCACGAACACCATGAGCTACAGTATCACTCGACGAAATTAAATTTTGATGTGCATGCCCAGCTTCTTTAGCCTAGCAAAGTAATTCTATCAGCAGGAACACCCTCAATCCCTTTCACCTTCAGCCATTTCAGTTTCCTTGCTCGCCCAGCTCTGATTGTTTTTTTACTACCGCAGCTGGCAGCCAGCAACAGGATCTATGCAAGAATTTCGATGACTTGTACTTGAGAAAAGGGGGAATTCCCCGTTTCATACCCGAAAATGTGCTTGGAGCGAGAAAAGTGAAGTCACCCAACTTTCGATCACGATATATCAAGAACGTTCGTTTGTTGCAGACAACTAGCGAGAATATATTGTTTACTCACTTCTCTTTTGTAAATATTCACCCTGTATTTATTTATTTATCTAAGGATTCCCCAAAGGCTGTCCTCCTATCGAGGGGTTTTCTTGTATGGGTAATGAGTTGGCGTTTTTCAGCCTTTACTGTGCCTGATTTTGTTCTTCTCCACCTGTGCAGCTTTTTTCACATCGGTTTGAACACACGGCTAAACGCCAAAATATCTCCGATGAGAATGGCGACACGTGCCCGCTCGCACTCCCCGCCGCGGTCTGACCAGCGGCAGAAGACGATGTCGTCCATGCTGGGAGGTGGTGATCCGGGTCACAACGAGGGCATGTCACGGTACAAAACAACGGAGGTCGTCTACCGCTCGCTCAATCCCAAATGGGACGAGACCTTCTCTATGTGAGTAATTCAAATCGAGGTAGGAATATCAGGGTTCTAACCAGGTTAAAATAGTAGGGAGGCGGGCAGGTGAACAAGTTATCACGTGATTCATTTTTTCCATTTTCCACGGTCTTGCCATGCAAGTACAGGGCGAACCCCCAACTCCATCCAAGACAAATGTGGCTTTATGATACCGCGCTGCCCCCCGCCCCCCAACCCCTCCTTTGAGAGAACCCTGAATGTAATTATGTAGGCGAGCACAGTTCATAGGTTTACTGTATGACCTGTATGACCTGGATTACAGCCACGGACCTTTATACGAACGTTGCTATATAAACCCTGAAGCGTTTGCGACCGTTTAGTTCGTGAATTACGATGACGGACTATTTTATACTATGATGATTGTCTCGAGTCTACAGTTTGCACCCACCCACCTATTTAATAATTAGCGCGATTTCTCTCCCCCCCCCCCCCCCCCCCTCCCCCCCCCTCCCCCCTTCGCGACGATCATGAACGTTTCAGAATCGCAAAAGTTTCTGGGTTAGCAGTATAGTATTTTGATTAAAAATTCACGGTTTTGGTGAGACTGTAACTGAGTTTTCCGAATCCATAGGAACGCCACCAACCCGGGAAGATCAAATTCGCAGATGCAGCATTGTTATGGTACCCTCTGTTTGTTTCTGACATAGACTTTTGCAGTAGATTGACCAGGACGTAATGCAGTCCAGTGTTTATTGTTGATTGATGTTCTTTGTGCATTTTTCCTATGTCTTTCTGATCACTAAAGGCGTGTTGATGACCCGAACAAAGCCGTCCTGGTGCTCTTCGTCGTGTAAGCACTTCTGGACTCCACAGTGCAGGCTGTTGTGCGGTCAAGTGTTGGATTCATGTATTCTGCTTGTGCTGTGTGTGTGTGTGTTTGTATGTGTGTGCGTGTATGTGTGTGTGTGTGTATGTGTGTGTATGTGTGTGTGTGTGTGTGTGCGTGTGTGTGTGTCTGTGTGTGTGTGTTCCGGAGGCGGCAAGATCTGGATCGCCACTTGGAGCATTGCCTTCCTCCCCCTAACCTCTCTGACAGTACCTCCCA
>NW_027044485.1:0-4000 GCF_964019385.1 Sycon ciliatum | reverse complement strand
ATTTCAGTGCAACACTTTAGTTCCGTGTGTTTTTCTCACTGATGATAAGAACAAGAAAATCGATTCTGGTTTTCAATAATATTATTTTGTTATAAAATACGCAGTACTACATGTCAAACAAGTAACGTAGTTGCGTGATGTCTGCGGCATTATTAAAGGTATTATCTCCACGTAGATTATTTGTGTAATGCTTTTATTTGTTTTTTAGAACGCGGAGGCTCCACTGCAGCCAATTCATATTATGATCAGTCATCACCACTACCCAAAGGTCATTGACGCTGCTAATTCAAACACTCTGCACTCACATCACCATCACCACAGCGAGCACAATCCCTGATGAGCTCAGGAGGAGCGAAACAGCTGTCTGGAGGGTCATTATCAATATCAATATTATACCGGAATTGGAGTGGTGGTGACTGATCATAATATGAATTGGCTGCAGTGGAGCCTCCGTGTTCTAAAAAAACGTATTCCCGGGCGGTCGCATTCGGGAGGTTCCGTGGAGGTTTGAGACAAGCAGGATAGGTCCTCAACATCAAATGCTAGATCAAAATGTAGCAGCATCGGACACAGCACAGCCTGGACTGGAGTGAAAGCCACATGGGCCTCTCGTTGTGTCAAGTGGCTGGTTTGTGGCGGAAGATGCTGACTGAAGGCGCAGGCAACACCAGTGTGCGCCACCAGTGTACGTCTTCAACGGGCATGGTGGCGTGATGTGGCTGTGGGTGCGACGGGCTGGCAGGACAGTGATTTCCTCTGGGGCCTCTGGGTCTGCAGCGTCGGCCAGTTCGCTTCGTCGTTCGTTCCCCGTCACGTCACTATGGGACAAGTACAGTCAGCCGCAGTATCTTTGTTTTTGTGACACATGAAATAACTAACTTTTCTCGTGTTAGACTGACTGCTGTTTTGCCCCCTTTTTTTCACACGTGCTACATGTTCCTGTCGCAATCATGGGCGCGTGTTGTTATCTCCTGACCTTGTTATCACTTTTGTCAATTTTTTACTTAGGGTATGCTATCTTTCTATGCAAAATGAGCGCAATTGCGCCAATTTAGCCCTATACAGATCAGTCTATTCTTATTATTCTTTCATTCAACATCATTTATATGCTTCACCAAAAAGACCAAATGAACGGATAATCGTCATGAAAAAAAGAACTCAGATCATTGTCATGATGTGGACTGGAAGATTTGTGGAAGTACAAGACAATAATATGCAAGAGGAAAAGCAAATTCACAAGCAAACATTAAATTGAAACAAGGCAATGATAGAGGACACTGTGCAGGAGCGGAAGGCCAAGACCCATGCGCAGCAAAGGAGGGAAGCTGTGGCTGTGGCCAGCGCGGCTGCTGAAGGGTTGGGTGATCGGGACAGGAGGCGTATTCTCGAACTTTCAGAGAAGGGTCCCTCTTCCTGGCTCTCTGTATTACCTATCAGGAGGCATGGTTTTAGTTTGTCACGAAGAGACTTCCAGGACGCTGTCGCTTTGCGATATGGCTGGCCTTTGCAGTGTACGCCTGAGTCCTGTATTTGTGGAACTGAGTTTTCGGTCGAGCACCAACTTCGTTGTAGTCGTGGGGGGGGGGGGGGGTTCCTACTCTTCGGCACAATGAAGTTCGTGATCCCCTTGCTGAAGAGCTCACAATCGTTTGTTCTGCGTTTGGGACGGAACCGACGCTCGCACCTCTAGCTGGCGAGCGTTTTCTTTTTCGACCAGCGAACGTTAGTGAGGAGGCCAGACTCGATGTGAGCGTTCGGGGTTTTGCAGCAGTGGGGAGGAGGCTTTTTTATGCAAGGGTTTTTGCCCAGATGCCCCTTCCTATCGCTCAAAATCTCTCAACGCTCTCTACAAGCAACATGAGGATTCTAAGCGTCGCGAGTATGAGGAGAGAGTTGTCAATGTAGAGCGCAGTTCTTTCACCCCTCTGGTGTTCGGTGCTCATGGTGGTTGCAGTCCGTTGTGCACTGGTTTTTTTTAACTGGTTTTTTTTTAACTCACCATGTGAGTCTTCTGGTAGCAAATACTCCGCTGTTAGGAGTCTGCTGCGTGCCCGTCTCTCTTTCTCCTTACTGATATCTAGTGATCTTTGTATACGTCGTGCTCGTTATCGTCGGGATTTCCCCGTCCAACGTTTTGTGGATAGTTCCGTCGTGGTGTCTGAGTCTCGCCTTGTTCCGGAACTTTCTGATCATCTATACTGTGTTTATTTGTTTATCCATTTTTTGTTCTTGCTTTTCTCCTTTTGAATTGAGTATATTGATTGAGTTTTTTTAATTTATACAAAAGAGAAAGACCAAGGAACTACAAGTTACGCTATACTGTCCACTAACACCACCAGTTACTAAACTATCAGCTCATGAGATAACATTGCACGACACTGACCGACGGTACTGACGTTCTACAACTAAGGGCCGATTCCCACTACGGTACCGTAAGTGCCGTGCCGACGATTTGGGTAGGTCACGTGTACCCCACGGTACGAGCTTGACGCTGAGAGTGATTTACACCTGCGCACAGTCATTCCGTGCATTCCGTCGGCAGGCCGGATCACCATTTTTTTTAATCAATTTCTGACTTTGGTCCTGAGGGAAAATAGCAGGGGCCGGGGAGATGACGACTGTCGACTGGAGACAGCTCAAGAAACAACCAATCGAAAAGCCAAAAGCCAAGAAAAAACTTCATACCACAAATACAAAAGAAAGAAAAAACTTCCTTTCAAGGAGTAGTAAAATACCTACTACTCACTGCATTCGACCTCGCGGAATACCACGGCATGCCATTTCCACCCCCCAGAGACCCTCGGCACCGGGATGTCCACGGCGCGGTACGGCAGGAGCCACGGAATGAACTCGCGCCAAAACTGCCCCTCACGTGAGCAAATCACCATGGGTACTCATCGGCCCTAACTGGCTAACAGCTCTAGCACATCTTGGCTGCGTACTTGTAGTTCCTTGGTCTTTCTCTTTTGTATAAATTTATTAAACCTTGGCTCTCCATCTGAGTACATTCTTTTTAATTATAATATTTTTGATTTGAAGTGTTTTTTGGTTTGGGTTTGAAAATCTTTCTTTTACACATGCATTTTTCTGAGTTTTTCTCAAGTGTATGATTTATTGCATTTTAATCCATTGGGTGATTTTGGCCGTAAAAGAGGCCTGGAAAAGGAAAACGTTGGGAACAGGTTATACCTTAGAATCCACCAACGAAACCAGGTTTTGAACAGTCGGACAAAAATAATATGAAGCTCACCTGGTGGATAGTACTGTTGACACAGGTAGGGCCGGTTATAGTCAGCTACATTGGCAAAGCCTCCTCTTGTTGGGTTGTAATTGACACGATACTTTGAACTACCGCGTTTAGGATAGCCACTTCTCCATACTATGCTACCTGACGCTGTGTTGGAGGATGGTGTGTACCATGTCCAATTATGAAATTGGCCTCTGGAAAAGCTTGATCCAGTCAGGCCTACCCATGCACCACAGGTACATGATTCCGTCCCAGACACGCGAGTACACTGACAGCGACTCTGTTCCTTACAAGAACACTTTCTCACATTATTTAGTGCTGTGGTGGCACATTTGATCTCAAGTGTGGAGTGAACAGTAGCTAGATCTGAATGAATATGGTGACACTTGTTTCGAGCTGCGTCATACATCGATTTTTCCAAAACGGCAACCATCTGGATTTTGCCATATGGTGCTCCGCAGTCAGTCCATGACACTGAACAAACATACACACACGCATATACAACTGGGAATGTAATACACGTATGCAAAGATAAAATCTCACATCCCCTTCCCCCGCGAAATCACGCACAGTCAGGTACGATCACACGAATTCACCCTTACACCCTCAATGCTACCTACTATTTTAAAATCCGCTTTTAACCACTTCCATTCTCTTACACGGAGGTGTTCATACATGACCTATTGCACAAACCACACCTTCTAGATTGGTACTAAATGTTTTTGTCACATATCCTCTGCTTAGTTCTTTGCC
>NW_027044484.1:0-17073 GCF_964019385.1 Sycon ciliatum | reverse complement strand
AGAGCATTATGGAGCATAAGAAAGGAACAAAACGAGCATTATGTGAGGTTTGAGCGGCATAACGAGTTTCATAGTGGATAATATCGGGAAATCCCAGGTTTTTGGCAACAGTCGGCTACAATCATGATCATGAGGTGCAACCAGACATTATGCATTGTACTGGCACATTTATATTTTATATTTATTTCACCTTCCCGTGGCCAGAGAATATAGGCCAATATGGAGGGAGGGGGGCGGTAGCCAGCCATGGTAGTAAACAAAAACAAAGCAAAAAAATAAATATACATGTATATATAAAGAGTCGGCGTGGAGAAAGCAACTTTATTAATGCCATAAAGAGTATAATAGATGCAGACATGGCCAGACAACAAGACGGCAACGTCTGTAGGGCCTTCCCTATCAAAATAATAAATTCTACTACTACTACTACTACAACAACGAGTTCATGCTTTGTGCCTGCACTCAGTTATATATTCTAGCACTATGTTTGACACCTATTAATATGTAATGCTGTAGCACTCCTAGGCCTCGACCAAATATGCTAAAAAAAAGAGCATATTATGCTCGTCGCATATCAGGATAAACGTCCATAATATTTCAAAGGCCTAGCAAGATATGCACAAAGATATGCCAAAAATGCCAAAATATGCTCGACATAAGCAGAAAGTGTAGATCATTTCAGTAAAATTACAACCTTGGAATATTCATTGGCTTCACGGCTATCATGCTTTTGGTGCAGATCAAAACACATGCGGAATAGTATGGCTGGGGTGTGTCCCCAGCAACAGCAGCGATAGTGTTCATCCATGGGGAAATGTACCAAACGCCTCAACCATTCCAAATTCATCCATAAAAGGCATTTCTGAACGCATTTTGTCCATAATATGAATGTTTTGTCCTCATTTTCTTCAGAATATTTATATTATATGCTGGCTTCATTCCAATATTCCCTTTGTCGCTCAATATGCCATATATGAACTGTCTCACAAAAATATGCGGAAATATGCGCAAGCATATTTGGTCGAGGCCTAAGCACTCCCCTTTTTTGTTCACACTTTTAATTATGCTGTCATTCAATGTTCTTTTTTGTACACAGTACCCTCAGTTCCGATACTATTCACTGATGAGCGGAACACGAAAATCGATTTTGAATAACATAAAAATCCTTTAAAATCCATGAACTCGTTGTTGTCTGGCCATGTCTGCATCTATTATACTCTTTATTGCATTAATAAATATATTACACATTACTGGAGGCAAAGAGAAACAAATCTGGATGAAGAATTAGCAGTTATTAGAACACGAGCTTCATGTTGGCCTTGAAATCCTTTAGCGTACAACTTTACAAGACGATTCTACTGATAGAGGCAGGGCCAGCCAGAGAGAATAGGCAGCGAAAAACGGAGATCTGGTATAAGCTGATGTTCGGGCTTTAGGTAAAGTGCAGGGATTGCGCGTAGGACGAGTGGGAAGAAACCAATTATATTTACGCAAGTGTGGCGGGGCTTTGTCAAGACGAATAGAATGAACAACAATACACAGTTTTCGATCCGCTTGACTAGAGATAGGGAAGGTATGAAAAATATCATACAGCTCGGCAGAAGGAAAGTATGATGGTTTGCGGAAAAGGACTTTGAGTATCCTCTTATTGTGGACTTCCAGGGTACTCATTAACGATTTACTTAGTAGGGATGACCAGGCGGTTGAGCAATAGAGAAAAATGGGGAGAATATTTATTTATTTATTTATTTCACCGTCCAATGGCAGAAGCCAATGCAAAGGAGGGGGCGTTAGCCAGCCATGGCAAGAGAAGAAAAAAAATGAAGGAAAGAAGATGATAATCGGAAGAAAATAATGCATCAGCGGGGTGAAATGTATCACTATGTTGACCATGGTGGAGAGCGGCGAGATAAGCTAGCAAAAGAGGCGAGCGAGCCTACAACGTGGCACGACATTTAACATGGTCTATGAACTGTCTAATATTGGATATTGTCTTCATTTCCATGGGCAGCTTGAGCCAATACGAGTATGCAGAGAAGATAGGAGATTTGGTAAACATAGTTGACAAAGCTCTGGGAAGTACTATGCCATTGCGAGTGTCCCGTGCGAAAGTAAACCAATTATACTTGGTGAGATGTTCAGGGACAATGTTCAGTTTAATACGATGGACCAGAACGCATGACTGTCTCTGCGACAGGATGGAGATGGGGCTGGTGGAGGCCAAACTATATAGATCAGTAGAGGGGAAAAGAGAGGGTTTACGAAAAATAATTTTCAACACACGTTTATGATATATTTCTAGTGTCTGTACAGCAGATTTACTAAGCAGGGAATGCCAAGCAGTGGCGCCGTACAGAAAGATAGGAAGGAGGTAGCATTTATAAAAGAGACGAATACATTCGGGGGACAAGTGGGAGCAGTGAGACATCAGGCAACCTACAGATTTGCTAACTTTGTTGCATACAAAATCTACGTGAGAATTCCAGGACAATTGCGAGTCAAATACAACACCCAAATGCCTGTGCGTATCTACAATATTAATGTTAAAAGTCCGGGAAGGGTAAATGTGGGAGGGTGGTCTAGTTGAGGGAGAAAGACTATTTCTGTTTTCAAGATATTGGGTTTCAGACGCCATGACAACATCCATTTATGAACAACATTGATTCCATTCTGAAGCTTCGTACACAGGTTTGCAATGTCGGCGTCAAACTGAATGAGGGCTGTGTCATCAGCAAATAGTGACAAACCATCTATACAGTCAGGTAGATCGTTTATATACAACAAGAATAGTAGAGGCCCCAGTATAGATCCCTGGGTGACTCCCGACTTCACAGGCAGTGGATCTGAGAGTACCCCTTCGACTGACACTGATTGCGTTCTATCTGTCAGGTAGTCCGTAATCCACGCCAGAGACGCTCCGGAAACATTGTACATCGCAGATAATTTTAGCTAGGAGTCCACTGAACCATACCGTGTCAAACGCCTTTGCTAGGTCGAAAAAACACATACCAACATGTTGGTGGTCATGACGAAGGGCCACAATGTCCTGCACAAGGCGTGTCAGCTGCATGGTGGTTGAGTCTCCTCGTCGAAAACCAGATTGGACTGGGGCAAGGGCCGGCGACACATGAGCATAAAGCTTATCAAAGAATAATCGCTCGCATAGTTTCGATACACAGGACAACAAGGAGATAGGACGGTAATTGCTGGCTTGTGACTTGGAGCCTTTGCTCTTGTAAATCGGAACAACCTTCGCGAGTTTCCATGCTGCTGGAAATTTACCCGTCGAAAAGGACACATTAAAAATACGGCAGAGGGGGTACGATATCGACGGGGCAAGTTTCTTCAGGACATCATTCGTAATGGTGTCCAAGCCAGGACTGCGGCGAGACTTTAGTCGGGCGATAGCCTTTCTAACATCCGCAGTTGTGGTGATGACCTGAACAAATGTTTCATGAAGTTGGCTGTGGGCACGAAGAGCTGGAAGTGATAACGACGGATCATCCGGCACAGCAACGGAGGCGAACTGCTGGTTGAGGACTGTAGCCTTGTCGAAACTGCCAGAAACTGGATGACCGCCTTCATCAATGAGGTGAGGAAGGCCACGATCCTGCTGACGATTCCGCTGAGAACGAACAAACTGGTACATGTTAAGGTTACCTGACGCCATGCTGGCCTGTATAGATGCCAAATAGTCACGGTGAAGAGATCGAGATAAGTTTCGTACTCTGTTACGCTGAACTTTGAAGGCAGACTGGTTAGCTGGGGTTGGGAACTTCCTATATCGGCTGTAGAGTTCGTACTTCAACTTAATGGCAAGTACTAAAATCTCGATTAACCCACGGAGGATATTTCCTAGATACAGCTCGCTGGGTGGAGGAAGAGATTTTCCGATAAGGCGACAGGTAGTGGGAAAATGCATCATTCAAGGAAGAGGAGAATCTGGCTAATGCGTCGTCGACATCTGGTGTGTCCATGAGATCATACCAGTTGAGCGAGGAAAGATACATATTTACTGCTACCCAGACAGAAGGTGGCACTTGCGCAAAATTGTATGGAGTGGCTGGGGAACTACGGGCAGGATAGCATGGTACTTCCTTTGCAGGCGTTCGGGTTACAGTTCTGTAGAAAAGGGTGGTAACTACCTGTGAATGGTCGGACGCACCAAGCGGGGCAGCATCGTCGACAGAGAATACTGATTGAGGACGATTGGTAGCGAGCAAGTCTAGGCACGACAGAGTTCCGTTAGGAGAGGTGTGAGTGGGAAAATCTACCAGCTGGGAGAGACCGAAGCTGGAGAATATATGCGAAAGTTCCTTTCCAGCGCGTGATGTAGCGTCACCGCTCCACCAGTCAGAGTTGTGAGCATTGTAGTCACCAGTGAGGAATATATCAACGGATGAGAGGTCTACAGCCCGTAGGGTATCCGTCATCATGTCACAAAATGAGGTAAGTTCAGGTAGGGATTGCGAAGGAGGGCGATACTAGGGAGGTTCCGGAGTACGATTTTTCGTGCCAAAATCCGTGGAGGCTCTACGGATTTTTTATACGTCGTTTTCGAGCAGTGAAAAGTTCCGGGGTACGGAACTTATGTGTTTGCCGTCATTGCCTAGGTTACGATCGCAAACACGTCACATTCCCGCGCTATGTCTTTATATTTTGAAAATTTGTACCGAAATCAAAACTTCCCGCGAAAAATCGAAGTTTCTCGTACCAAATTTGTACGCGAAAAATCTTTCTGCACCCGATGACGCAAAATCTCCATACGAAGCATGGTTCGTATGAAAGCCAGTCCACACGGATTCTCGTGCCGAAAAATCGTATGGAGCACGCCTGGAAAAAATCCGTAGCGCCCATACGGATTTTGGCACGGAAAATCGTACCCCGGAACCTCTCTACTGACAGCCAATGAGTATAGGATTAGCACCCAGGTCTGCAGGAAGTCCAAGCTCAACCCATATGTTTTCGCATTGGGGAGAGTCAAGGTCTGAGCGCTGGGCTGCATGCAAAAATGTCCCATCTCGTACAAGGATGGCAACACCACCATAACCTCGGAACTGGGCCCTTTGGTTTGCTGGTATTGGCCTATCTCGACGGAAGCACGTATAACCGGGTACACTGAGCATATGTATCGGGCAGAGCCAGGTTTCTGTCAGACATAGGATA
The DNA here is from genome assembly GCF_964019385.1 of Sycon ciliatum. Taxonomy (NCBI): domain Eukaryota; kingdom Metazoa; phylum Porifera; class Calcarea; order Leucosolenida; family Sycettidae; genus Sycon; species Sycon ciliatum. Next base: position 11,907 of record NW_027044484.1, on the reverse strand, counting down.
GTCGGTGTGTTGGATCGACACAATGCATGGAGTTCAGGGATTTTGTTCGACACGGAGCGACAATTAATCGTAACAATAGTGATATTATGTTGAGTCTTAGGAAAATATGGGAAGGCCTGGGCGCTCAGCGGTGCGGAAGCCATCATTCTGACGACGTGGAGGTTTTACCTGGTTTGTTCGTATTTGAATCTGCAAACCGCCACTTTCTTACGGTGTGCTGGATAGTTGCAGGCCAGAATCCGTCACCCAGTACCTTTTCCGTAGCTGAGGCTGGGAATGTCACTCTGGCGTAAGCTGTTCCGAAGGTGCGGGATTCCAAGATGGTGCAGTTGAGCACATCCACTGCACGCTCTTGGCACCAATCCTTGATGGAGTCGGCACTGCAGCCCATGTGGACGTTTCCTACATAGAATATCGCTTTGTCCACCTTTTCGACACCTGTCAGGACTACAGGGTTTGTTTCGACCGTGGGCATAGGCTTGACGTACCGAGATGTGACCCGACGTCGTACAACATCTACCCAAGAGCTCTGTCCATCTGATTTGTTGCGGGAACTACTGTCCGTAGTGACGTGACCGTTGCTAGCAGGTCTAGGTGCTGTACGAGCAGTGTCTCTGGACTGGGAAGCGGCACGGGGTTGCGAGTGCTTACCGGTACTACGCGGTAGTACTACGGTCATTTGAACTTGAGCGTGCATCCTGCGATGTGGAGGTGTGCTGTGATTGCGGTGCAGTGGTGATGGATGTGTCAGTTTCATACAGGGAGGGCTCTACGGTAACTTCGTTAGCACTTGTGCGACGGTTGTTGTTGTTGTTGTTGTTGTTGTTTATTTATTTTACATCGCATGGCAAACGGGCAGTTCTGCCCAATATTATGAAAGCGATGACAGTCAGAAATGAAGAGAAAATAAAATAAAAATACGAAAACGGAAGTAGCAATGAGGGGAGGCAGGGTCAAGACGAGCAGAAAAATGGATCTCAAATTTACAAGTCGGGTCATCGTAGCATGATTCTATCGAGTCTCATCAGCAGGTTACGAAAGCCATTACATTTAACCGAAGTAGAATACGCGTAGCATGCGTTTGAATTCACGGACAGGTTGTGGGTGTCATTGGCAGTTTGAGAAAGTGCGCCTGTAGTGAAGTTCCTCAGCTCTAGTACTTCCAATTTTAGGCTGGAAACCTCATCCCGAAGTGAAGAAACAATGCCATTTATTATAATATCATGCTTCGCTTGCTCAAGTTGCTCTCTTAGCTCTATCACTACACATACAAGCTCGTTTAGAGACTTCAGACTACTACTAGTACTGACCTCATTGGCCTTGATCGGGGTTACACCCACACCAGCTTGTCTTAGGGAAACCACAAGATCAACTCGGCTCTTTGACTCGGCTCCGTCAATAGGATGTTGTTTGGCAAGATGCCGCAGCTCTTCGAAAGTCAGCAAGGCGAGGTCGATGTCCATATTCAATGCCACATTCCTAGTGTGTCCAGATCAAGTTCTCTGCCACAGGTACCTAAAGTAAGCGGAGCTTAAAAACTTGCATCCGCACCTTACCCATGTAATATAACAATGATAAAAAGGCGAATGCATTCAAGCGGTAGGTGGGAGCAGTGAGACACGAGGTAGCCAACAGCTTTACTGACTTTGCTACAGATATAGTCGACATGTCTACTAAACGATACCGGTAAGTCTGAGTCAATGACCAAACCAAGATGCTTGTGTTGTTTTACCACTGTGAGGTCTGTGAGGGATCCGGGAAGAGTGAATGCATAGGTTGGCTCTGAGTTCGGCAGGAATAATATCTCAGTCTTGGCGATATTAGGTCTTAGTCTCCAGGTCATCCACTGATGGACTTCGTTGATACCGCGCCGGAGACTGTCTCGCAGCCTGTCTAGACACTCAGAGTCATTGAACCGGAGCAGTGCAGTATCGTCAGCAAATAAGGACACACCTTCAACATGACTGGGAAGATCATTAATATACACTAGGAAAAGGAGGGGCCCTAGGATGGATCCCTGGGGCACTCCAGACAGAACAGGTGAAGCATCTGAGAGAAGTCCGCCTACAAAGACAACTTGCGTTCTGTCGGATAGGTAGTCTGTAATCCACTCCAGCGCTGCGCCACACACACCGAAAACTTTGGGAAGTTTAGCAAGTAATGCACGGTGCCACACGGTGTCGAAAGCTTTCTCGAGGTCGAAAAAGCACATGGCAACTTTCCGCCCAATATGACGATGGCCGGCAATGTTTTGGATCAGCTTGGTGAGCTGTAGAGCGGTCGAGTCACCACGACGAAACCCAGATTGGGCACATGTATTTGTGATTGTGTACTCACTGTGTAGACACGTAGCACCTTCAGCACTAATGCTACATACCAGTAATTATACACACTTGAGAGGGACGAAAAGCGTTTCTTCTGTAACTCTAAGTTTCACGGTTTTAACCGATCATCAGACAGCAACTTGACTACAATTTTCAGAAGATAAGATTGATATAGGCTGCAAGCTTGGATCACAGCGCGAATGGATGATCCGGGCTGATAGTGTAATTGTAAAAATGCGCGAGTTGGTTGATGGGGTGCAAAAATAGGCGCAAAAAAAGAATACACTTTAGGCCTAGGCTCATGCAACCACATGTTCTTCTGAGGGAGGCAAGAAGAAGGACAATGGGGTAATTATGAGCAGCACCTCACCTGCGACTGCGAGTGGTGAGAAGGTTATGTGACGGCTGATGGTGAGAATTTTGAGAGGTAGTACTTATTTTCATGCCTGCACATGCTAACTAGCTCCGATCTTTTGTTGATGTTGACACGCTTGTCCGCCTGAAGGATCTCCAGCTTCTCTCTTAGGCACAGAGGACAGCGCTTGGTTATGTTACTGTAACCTGGAGTCTGGGCGATAACTGACCAACCAAGACTGTACTCGTTGTTTTGACGCTTCAGGTTCCAGACACACTTTGATAGTTCTGTGCTCTTCTCATGTCTCTCATGTCTGAATGATGTTAGATGGTTGCCGTATCTCTTCTTGAATTCTGGCTCCGTAAGGCCGATATACTCCTTCTGTCTGTCCTCTCCGGTTATTTGGACGGTTGCCTTGTACACGATAGAGCTGATTTGGCAGTTGCCGTCCATCGGACACTACGCTTTGTCTCTGCAGTTGCATCGTCTTTCCTTGGGCTGTCCATCGTTGTTTCCACTCTTCCGTTTAACTGAGTTGTTGTGTGACTTGACCATGCATTGCAGACATATTCGGCATACAACTATAGCTTACTTTAACTGTATTCCGGTTGAAGATCTTGTGTAGTCTGGATCCGGCGGGGAAGTGTATTTCGATTAGTCGCAGGAATCTCTGTCCGATGTTTGTGGCCACTGTCTTGCTGAATGGCGGGTTGTACCAGATGACATTCCGCCGCCTGTTTTTCTTTTTCTTGCTTGAATCCTTGTCTCTCTCTTCCAAGTACTCTAGTCCTTCGGTATATCCACTGTTCCTAAGCGCGCTGTTGTATAGCGGTGCGGCTTCTCTGAACGCATCTTGGTTGGATGAAATATCGGTTAGTCGCCTACTAATAGCTTTCGGTATTTGCTTGATGATTGTTGGCGGATGGTTCGATTGGCTGTGGACATAGACCGGTGTATCGTTCGGTTTTCTATACGGACGATATGTTCCGTCTGCTAGGTTCAGCGTCACGTCCAGAAAATTCACAACCTTCATACCGGTGTCGATGGTTAGTCGTAGTCCGAGGTTGTTGAATATCTTGCAGACTGTCTTCCTCATTCGATCTGCTTCGCTGCCTGTCACGTCTCGTAGCACTGCTAGGCCGTCATCGCGGTACAGTCCGACGTCACTGCTGTTGATCTCGTGTGCAATCTTAGACAGTGCATACGTCCCAACTAGCTCGCATACTTCGGCACCGTCGAAGCATCCCATCGTCACGTCGAATAGTCCCCTTCCGTTCTTCTTCATCCAAGTATTGTCTCCACTGAATAACAACGAGTACAGTCTTGGTTGGTCAGTTATCGCCCAGGCTCCAGGTTACAGTAACATAACCAAGCGCTGTCCTCTGTGCCTAAGAGAGAAGCTGGAGATCCTTCAGGCGGACAAGCGTGTCAACATCAACAAAAGATCGGAGCTAGTTAGCATGTGCAGGCATGAAAATAAGTACTACCTCTCAAAATTCTCACCATCAGCCGTCACATAACCTTCTCACCACTCGCAGTCGCAGGTGAGGTGCTGCTCATAATTACCCCATTGTCCTTCTTCTTGCTTCCCTCAGAAGAACATGTGGTTGCATGAGCCTAGGCCTAAAGTGTATTCTTTTTTTTGCGCCTATTTTTGCACCCCATCAACCAACTCACGCATTTTTACAATTACACTATCAGCCCGGATCATCCATTCGCGCTATGGTCCAAGCTTGCAGCCTATATCAATCTTATCTTCTGAAAATGGTAGTCAAGTTGCTGTCTGATGATCGGTTAAAACCGTGAAACTCAGGGCTACAGAAGAAACGCTTTTCGTCCCTCTCAAGTGTGTGTACTAGGCTCTGCACCTTGGTGTATTGAGCACTCTCACGAGCAACCACAACTCCCTCCGAGTTTACCAGTAAGTATACATATACATTTACCTGGCCTGGCCTGGCCACATAATCAGTCATTGCTACATAAAAAAACGTTATGTAGCGATGTGGTCAGGTTAATCATGTATACAAGCCATTTATGAAGCATTCCCAACCGAGGCAGTTACACAAATCCGGAGAAATGATTTACCGGTACGAGGTTTCTTTTAGAATACTGGAGAGCTATGGACTATGGTCGTATGGAGGAGACATACGAGAAGTGAATAGCAAGCAGACGAAGAAGAGTTTTCTCGTTGTGCCATAGGCTCTGGCGATAGCATCAGTCTCTAGCGATACTGAAGTAGACATTGATGCATTGATAAATTTGGACCAGGATGAAGGAGCGGCTATAGAGAGAAAGAGCTCGCTCCAAAAGAACTGCCTTTGCTGAGTCCAGCTGAGGACCTAGGAGGCTCGAAAATCTCTACACACCATCTCAAGGAGAAGATGAGAGCACAAGCAAAGGATGTAGAGTGGCAAAATAACTTCTGACCACGTGTTTTCAGGATTTCCGCAAATGGGAGGGATCTCGATCTGAGATCGGCTCTCAGGAGCTGGCCTCCCGTCTGGTGTTTCAGATGAAGACACTATTTGCAGAGTGGAAGCAGTGACAGCTTGTCTGCAGGCAGGAATACTATTTGCCAACATAAACTTCATCCCAACAATGAATGGCTACCTGCAAACATGGTTTCATCTCTCAGGGAAGATTCATACACCGACTATTCTGCCACAATCCTGCATCAAAGTTGGAATGGAGAGCAACCGAAGCGATCATGTTTTATAGTGATAAGACGTGGTGGAGCTCGTGGGAGATAATGTGCCAGCTTCAGAGGCAGATCGACGATATGCATAATTTCCTGGAAGTTTGACAATGTGCAGACTTTCTTCCATTTTTGTCCCAAACCAAGAGCATTATATGATTTATATCCCTTACTGAAGCATTATAATCAGCATTATAAGGCAGTTTTTGGAGCATTATGGTTAGCATTATAATTATGAACATTTTCGGAGCATTATCCTCTGGACCCTAGTTGTCAGTATTGGATACTGGCATTGGAGTAGAAACGGACTTGGTTGTCAAGCTCTCTCCCCAAGACTGGGCATTGGCGGATAATGCTCGAAAAGGTGGCAGATAGGCATATGCGGATAATGCCGGCAGAAAAATTGGCAGAATTCGGTACTTTTTCTGGTAAGTTTCATGCATGTTTGGTATGTGGATAAAGAATGGAGCAGAATTCGAGGAATTGCCCGCCATAAGGTTTGTATGGTTCTGCCAATTTCACTGCTTTTCGAGCAGAATCTGCCACCTTTTCGAGCATTATCCGCCAATGCCTAGTGGCAGATTCTGCTCGAAAAGCAGTGAAATTGGCAGAACCATACAAACCTTATGGCGGGCAATTTCTCGAATTCTGCTCCATTTCTTTATCCACATACCAAACATGCATGAAACTTACCAGAAAAAGTACAGAATTCTGCCAATTTTTCTGCCGGCATTATCCGCAAAGGCCTACCCAAGACCCATACCAACCCTGCACAGGCTCTGCACTCTAGCTCACGGTATGCTGTGCGTGGCTACAACTTCCCGACTCAGTGAAGACTTCTGCATCATTGAAAGAATTTAAAGTGAATCTAATCAATAGCTTTTCGGCTGTTTCCTTTTCATGTATATAATCGTCTCCTTCTTTTGCCATGGTTGGCTATCACCCACATCTTCCCGTTTTGGCTGCCATCGGAAGCCAAAAGATGTTGAATAAATAAATAAATAAATAAATATCTGCCACAGACTCAGTCAGTAAATCCACGCATCTAGACCTCTGCCTCTGGAGTAGGTATGCTATTGATATTGATAACAAACTGGCATCGTAGTTTAGAGAAAATGAGTATCCGGAGCTGCCCGGACTGGATGCAGAGTCGTAAACAGGCAAACCCGTTTAGTTGATCTGGACTCTGGTGTTCCCTGAGTAGGCTGATACACACGACAACTAGCTGGCAACTGACGTGCAGAGTATGAAGCTCTTTGACTTGTCTTTGCAGATCTCCTCTTCGGAATCAAAAAAAGCTTCTTTGTATCTGAGTCAGTGAGTGGCCTTTCCAGGCTTGTGCAAATTTTCAAGGCGCCCGGCACGCGATCGGCAGCATCACTTGTCACTGAGCATGCAAGGTGCTCTGCCAAAGGTGTGAAGTGCGGGGAAGGAGAGCGACGACCAACGTTTGAATCATGCCGAAACCGGCGTCGCTTGCTGCGCACCAGGCCGCCCGGGACGGTGACATTAGCGGTCTTGAGCGACTGCTGCCAGTGCTGGACGATAGCGGAGTGGCGATCTTCCAGAGCGTGGACGACACTTCAGGGGACACTGCTCTGCACATTGCGGCCGAGGAAGGCCAGCTCGAGTGCGTTACTTGGCTGTTGCGACATGGCAACATTTACTACCAGACCAAGAACATCACTGGCGAAACGCCAGCGCACAAGGCGGCGCTCAATGGGCACTTGGATTGTCTGGAGACGCTCATTGAGTTCGACAAGGAGAACGCGAGTACGGCAGCAAACGAGACGAACAACCAGGGCCTGACTTGCCTGCACATTGCCACCATCCACAACCACATGGCGGTTATCAAATGGCTCCTGGATCGCTACCGTTCGACGGCATTTGCCATGAACGAATTTGGCGCATTGGCAATTCACTTTGCCGCCGCACAAGGTAAGAAAACATCGAATTCAATGATCGCACTCTTCATGGGACCCATACAGTAAAACCTATACCAAATGACCACCCCTTTGCCTTTGGGGCCAGAAAAAGCGGTCTTTAGTGACAGGTGGCCTTTAGTTAGAGGTTTGCACCACGCGACCATAATTATTATCAAGGGTGCATAAACAAGAGTATGCAACTGTGATTATGCCTATGGGTCCGTGCGCGGCGCGCTGCCTTCATTACATCACTTGCCTTCATCACGCTCTGAAAGCATGCATTCAAACTCACAATTTCTCGTACGAGCCCATCTGTTTTTGCTCGATTCGTTCCAGTACCTACACGATTTCTAAATTCTGGCACGTGAACTCCAGTTCCGTACGAAAGTTCATTTCAAACCAGAGGAAAAGTGCGGTGTTTGATTTTCCTCAGTGCGCGGACTGCAGCTGAATGATGTAATGAAGGCAGCGCGCCGCGCATCTGGCCCATAGAAAAGAGATCACAGTTGCATACTCTTGTTACCGTACTCGCGCGGTTAGTGCCCCTGGGGCACTATTTTTTCAATGTCCATCACAGATGGGGCAGTATTCAAGAGAGGGCACTATTTTTTTCATTGCTGGTACATTAACGTCATCCAGCATAAAACAAAGAAAAACAGAGCCTAAAGTGTACTGTAAACGCTCACGACTCCACAGAAACGGGAACAAGACCTGCTATTTTGTTCCTGAAAACACCAGTGCAAAGCAATGGCCAAGAACATTAGCAAAAGAACACCAAACTTGCGCATGGGCTTGGTTACAAGACCAGGGGGGGGGGGGGCACTATTCAAGAGAGGGCTTTATTTTTCACTGGCTCTTGGAGACTAGGGCACTATTCAAGAGAGGGCTCTAATCGCGCGAGTACGGTATGTGTGTCAAAATGCAGCTGATACATTTCCCCGTCACTTGCGCAATGGCATTTCTCCTTTGAGGAGTAGCATCAATCAGGGAGAAGGTTCTATGCTAGGCATTTCCAAAACCAGCCCGATTTTTTCGCCTAATCGGCTTTTCGATCGGCTAAGAGAATGTCCAAATTTGGCCATATCATGAGCCCCAAAGTCAGAATTCGGCTCAAACTAGTCAAAGCGGTACTTGAAGTCACCTTCACAGTATAGATGTGCATTTACTTGCACGCTGTAGAGGCACTAAAACATCCATTTTCGGCGAATTCAGCTCGAAATTTGTAAATTCGGTGCAATTATTGGCGATTTTTGACAGCCATTGAATGATTGATTTCGGAACCCTTTTCTTGCTGACCATTTTCGGAAATGCTTTAAATCTCAGTCACCTTTCGCAGATAATGGCTACAGAAATTGTATTTGCATTCTGTTGAGGCACCAAAACATCGATTTTCGGCGAATTCAGCGCGAAAATTGCGTATACGCCGAAAAGATCGGTGATTTCTTCAAAACCACTGTTTTCGGCGAATTTTTCGGCCGGCCGATTTGGGAAATGCCTATTCTATGCTCTCCAAGACGTTCACTATCATGTTTGCTCATGACTGTACTTGAAACTATGACAAGTGCAGTGCAGCCCACAGTCAAAATGAGCCTGCGTTCATTTGTTCAGCTGTAGTATCGAAAGAGTCCATTCAGGACCACGGAAAGAAAATCAGCAAAATTTCAAAGACGGAGCTTCGAACAACCTTTGGTTTCCTACATTGCGATCGCTAGTTACGGGTCAAAAACGACTTTGGGACGAGAAAAGGCGGTCGCTGGTCACAGTGCATTGATTGTTTTTGAATGTGAGACTGTCTGTGCCTGGCAAAGTGGTCGGTAGTACCAGGCTGGTCGCTAGTCACGGTGGTCTTTAGTTACAGTACTGTCGGGCGCCGAAGAACGGCCAGGCTAGAATTTCACCAACTTTTAAGAATGGTGTGGGCTGGATTTTTTTGCAGATAAGAACGGAAACCGTAATTATACACTATAATGTACAGTCAGACGTATAACTCTGCATAAATGTACATGTAAGACTCTGCATAAATGTACATGTATAACTCTGCATAAATGTACATGTATAACTCTGCATAAATGTACATGTATAACTCTGCATAAATGTACATGTATAACTCTGCATAAATGTACATGTATAACTCTGCATAAATGTACATGTATAACTCTGCATAAATGTACATGTATAACTCTGCATAAATGTACATGTATAACTCTGCATAAATGTACATGTATAACTCTGCATAAATGTACATGTATAACTCTGCATAAATGTACATGTATAACTCTGCATAAATGTACATGTACAACTCTGCATAAATGTACATGTATAACTCTGCATAAATGTACATGTAAGACTGTACCATCGAATATGAACGAAACTGCTGTGTTTGCTAAAAATAAGAACGGGCTAGGCTAGAACCCTGACCCCCAGTTCTCCGGCGCCCGACAGTACTGCACAGGTTTTACTGTACCTGTAGTTTAAAGTCACATTCACAATACAACATTTTGCGACGGGACGTGACATGCGACTGGCAACGCCTGCGTCGAGCTGCGACAGCGACACAAGGTTCACAATCATTTTGGTGTTTTGTGACATCCCTATGCACTAGGACAGTGGAGATTGGATATAACGACACTCCTTCGGGAGAATTTGTTTTCACTATGATTCAATCTTCACATTTAGTATGCAATATGTGTATAAAAACGACTGAAATGTATTGCAGATATGCATGTGCATAATAATAATTAAACAGCGATGTACAGTCGAGTCGTAAAATGCCGGTATTTTGCGACTCCCTGGTCTAGTATGTACAGCGGGGCTAGCGCGAAGAGCCAGTGCTGAAGCGAATCTTGTTGTGTGATGCCGGGAAAGACACGCGGAGAAGACGTCCTTTCTCCAAGCCATCTTGGTCATTTTTCTCAATCCGCTGGTGCGTGCCGACCAAGATATGTCCGTGACGTACTGTTGAACTGGGGTCCTGGCATCTACAAGAATTCTCCGTGCCTAGCTAACCAATGTTGTCAGAAGAACTCAGCATTTCCTGATTGCGACTCAGCACACTCTTTTCTGTTTGGCCTAACAGCCTTCAGGCTGCGATTGGGGAGTTTCCTGAATTCCTTACTAGAGTCATGACCATGATGACAAGTGACTGGTATGATCCCTGACTGGCCTGAGTCCTTAGCTTGAGTCTACACGAAGGTTAACTCTTCACTTGGAACACTTGCTGTCTCCTTGGTCCTTTCTTGTTGCACTTGCAGATATGTGCACGGCTGCCAGGTTTTGTTGGTGTGCGCGGGAATGCACGGCCGACCTTGATGTCTTCAAGAAAGTAGAACCGCGGTTCTACTTGACTGATTCTCACCGTCCATAGCTCATTTTCTCGGCCTTGAAATTCTCTATCGGTTTGTCATCCCCTATATCTTAATATTCTCTTCATTCACTTGGTCACACGTCTTTGAGTTTGAGTGATTTCACCATCCGATCTCAGCCAGGCGAAGGCCAAATCGCAAAACTCGAGACGGTAACCAGCCAAAGACACACCTTCTGAACACGATTCCACAAGGGCCTTATGTCTAAAACCAACGAATACAGCGCAAGTAAGCTCAGAAAACACCCCACAATTGCAAGAAACGGCCCGTTTTGGCATACGCTGATTGGTCAAATCCAAATGACCGTTATTGACGCTTTGTACTGTCGTGATGAGCCCTGAATGGACTGTATATGTACAAATTTTCGTTCACGAAATCTTTCGTTATTTCGCTCCACCAGCAGGCTTGTTACTTACTAAATTTCGTTTTTGGTCGAGGTCTGTCATCCCGAACGTTAAGAAAAAACACTTAGTTATTTCGTGCCCGCTAACGAATATAGCGAAAGTTAATTCCAAACGAAAATTTGTACTTTTACAGTAGATTGTAGTTGAAGGCAAAAGTCATGCATAGCAACTACAACTACACGCTGCACTGCGGCTACAATGATGCGCAATGACCAGCACGCGTGGAGTGACCCAGAGGCAGAGTGACCCAGAGGCAGAGTGGAAAATGTCGTTCGAGTCCACCAAGTCACAGGCTATGACTGCTACCCTCCGACGCACTGACCTAGACCTACCCCAAATTCTGTTTGGTGGTACCCTGTACCGGAGGAAACCAGCATATCACTGCTTGGTGTTCGATTTGACTCCAAATTGTCCTTCGCTAGTCACCTCAGGACCGTGACCATCCACGCCCAGCAGTGCCTGGGCTTTCTCCGACGAGCGGCCCACATTCTAACACCAGCTGGCCGAACAACTGTCTACAAGGCATTCGTGAGGCCCCTGATGGAGTATGCCCCGCTTGTGCGGATGGGCGCGCCAGCCAGCCACATCCAACGTCTGGATAATGTTCAACGCCGCGCACTGCGGATCATTGGCCCTGGTGCAATTCTCCCCAGTCTGGCTGTCCGCCGGACTGTTGCTGCTCTCTCGTGCATGTACAAATTGCATTTCATCACTGGTCCTCCTCAGCTACTTGCTGTATTGCCACTGCATCGCGTTTCTCCAGCCAACCCCAGAACCAGGAAAGAGCACAATAATGCCACTAGCCACGCCTACCAACTGTCAGACACGCTCCCTGTCTCAGC
>NW_027044483.1:0-2000 GCF_964019385.1 Sycon ciliatum | reverse complement strand
TCGGTAGTTCTAAATCGCTACAGTAGTCTCGATGCAACGGATCGCGGAGTAGTCAGCATGTCGCAATGTCGGCAGGTTAGCATTCTAGAATGCGCGAGACAGAAGGCATTTCACGAGGCCGTGTCGCAGGCCAGCCATGCGCAAATGTTACGCAAACGCTTACAGGCAGACAGGTCGGACACACATGTACCGTGCTCCTCCGGGCACATCGTGTGGCGCGCGCAGCCAGTGGAGCAAGCAGCAAGGCAATGTTTTGTTTTGAAAGAAAGGAAATTCGCACTCACCTTGTCCGGGCTGCTGCGGTGGCTGCGCCATGCTGTGTTGCGCTCGTGCAACACACAAGACAGTTAGTGCTTCCCTTGCCGAGATACTTCTGCTCTCCTCAAAATAATAACCAAACGAACAGCCGCTACGAAAATCTTTACAGCCGATTACCTCTTTCGCACGACTGAGAAAAATATCAACTCTGCTTGCGAGTGACGGATCCTTGCAGTTTGCCCAGTTGTTTTCATTCCTTTCGTTACGTAGCCCGATGATCCACAGGCACCGTTCAGTTTTACTGTGTAGTGTGTTCGCCGGTCAACTACAGACTCCAGACAGCAGATCTACACTACATCATGCAGCACAGCTGATCAGAATACATACAATGTCCGTTTGACAGCTCAAACAGTACTTGTGCAGTGTAGACATTACCACACAGGCACGGAGATGAAAGAGTTCAACTGCATTGCCATTGTACAATTGTACAATGGCAATGCAGTTGAACTCTTTCATCTCCGTGCCTGTGTAGCACTTGTACAAGTGTTGTTGTAGGGTCAAGTGCCCCGTCCCCCGGCCCCGCACTGCATGCACTAGTCGCACTGACTGTACTGCTACATCTACTGAAGTCTGTGGTAGATCTACGTGGTAGTGACCATGCTGACTAGTGCCAGACTGCCAGTCTAGTACTGTACATGTACAGTGCAGTGCAGTATATAACGCGTATAACATGGTATTACTAGCACTTAGCAGTGCCATTGCCAGTGCCAGTGGTTTTTAGTCAGAACTCATGATTCCACGTGCAGTGACGTAATGTTGGTATGTGGAATGTAGGCTAGGAGTAGGACAGCCTAGGAGCATGCTAGCAGTCGAGCATGCACTTTTTTTTACGGTACCTGTAGGCTGTAACACATGTACCTGTATGTGTAGGCTGTATTTCGACTCTGACACTCATGCATGCTCACGTCGAAATTTGGAATCACAAAGTCTACGCCAAATTTGACGTGAAATTACACGTCACGTCGGAATTAACGTGAATCTTAACCTCTCTATTCTGAGTTCAAGTGAGTCGGAAAAAAAAGTATTCTGAGTATTCAGTGCTTACAAGCTAAGCAAAATAATTCACTTGATATCTTTTGAAAGGACCATTGCAGAGCGGACACAAGGTTAAATATTATTGTCTGGGATCACACCTGCAAGATGTACAACATCAACTGAAAAATCCTTCCAAACAAAACTCCAGTGGAGCAGAAAATATAAATATTACTTGTATTATAATCATTCTCCAGCTCATTAGATCCATTTGAACATTAAAACAAAGTGGGATCATTTGGAGGAAAAAATGATCAATGGTCCGACATGAAGCAAAAGCTCTGCCTATGTTTGGGTTAACAGGAAAATGCTGTGCAATGAAGCCAATGGCATCTGTGTGAGCAACTCAAAATGTATCTCACGCTCTCAAAAATAATCATATCACACACTCTGTGATAGAGTCAATGCGAGCATGTCAAATGTGCCTCACGCTCTCAAAAATAATCACATCACAGACTCTGTGATAAACTGCAATAGCGTCAATGTCGCCTGTGTGAGCATCTCAAATGTATCTCACACTCTCAAAAAAATAATAATCACATCACAGACTCTGTGATAGAGTCAATGGCATCTGCGTGCTGGAGCATCTCAAATGATTGTATCTCACACCCTCAATAATAATCAGATAACAGCCAGACGCTGTGATGACA
>NW_027044482.1:0-17000 GCF_964019385.1 Sycon ciliatum | reverse complement strand
CCCAACGGAACAAAGAATGTCGATTGTTACTGGACGATGACGAGACCAGTACGATATTTGACAAAGCGGTCTAACTACAATTCGAAGCAGCAAAGCAGCACACCACCCAACTTGGGTGGGTCATAAATATCAAAGATAAGTAAAGAAAGGGGAAGCTTTGCGAAAACGAATTGTACAAACCGAAAGCCAAACTCCTACAGAACTCCTCATGCATGACGTTGTGATGGACTAGTTGACTACAAAACAAGTTGTTTCACACTACGTACGTTTCGCCGTATGGTTCGTGACGGCTCATCAGTTGTGCAATTTGAAACTCGGATGTTGAGCCATAAATAAAGGTAGAAAGGAAAAGTACATATGGATACGAGTTAAGAGTAACTCTCCATCACTGTAACTGGAAACTATAATTATACAGTCAGAAAGTGCAATAACTAGGCACAAAACGGACAAGAGTACTGAGACATTCGACGTCCTGACACCTAGCTTCAACACATCTCTGTAATGCTAACAGACAGCCTTCCAACTTGGAAGGTTCAAGGTTATGGAAAGACCAAAGAGGGGAAGGCAAGCGCAACGAAAACGAGCAAAAGCTACAGTCCCAACGGAACAAAGAATGTACTGTATATAGTATCATGTTACAATGATGGAGAGTTACTCTTACCTCGTATCCATTATGTCCTTTTCCTTTCTACATTTATTTATGGCTCAACATCCGAGTACAGTCGTCCTTCTCTAATCCGGCACCTTTTGCAACGGCATTTTCTGCTGGATAAACAAGGGTGCTGGATTATCAAATCCTGTCCTCCAACCCGACCCACCTACTAACATACATGTTTGTGTCGTACGTCAAAACGCAGGCATTTTCCGTGTCAATCCAAGTACTTTGTGGAGTGCATGTCTATACAGTGCATAGGATATTCCCAAGAGTACGTTACATGTGCAGAATGCTCCCTGACAAGTAGGTCATGCACTGACCAAACTGACATAGCTGTGCTCCGGTACGGTATGCGATGTATAACTGCTGGATTAGGAAACCGAATTATGTGCAGTTTGAGCGATTTGTTGCGGAAAATCGCTGCTGGAGGCGGAATTCAAGTGGCGGATTAAAGCGTAGAAAATGAACTGAAAAAATCCGTTTTGCCAGAAAGTGTGCTGGTTTGCAAGGGTGCTGGATAAAGAAGTGCCGGATTAGAGAGGGACGACTGTACCTCGTCTTGTCCATGTTGACCTCGTCTTGTCCATGTTGACCTTGTCTCTTCTAAGTCAACCTCGTCTCGTCCAAGTCATGCAGGTCAGCTACTTTCTTTATTTCTCTCTTTCTTTTTTCATCCGTCCTTCGTCGTCAAATATATTTTCGGTTTATTATATTTTGTGATTTTTGTAGTGTGTGTGTGCGCGCGCGCGGGTGTCCTTCATTAATATTAGGCGTCCGATCATGGTGAGCCACGCTCTTTTATTCATGTCGTATATTAGTGTAACTATGCTGGTTAGCCGTGCCAGTAGACTCAATCGGTAACCTTTCCCACCCACCTCCGCTCGAATGGACCTGGCAGCTGTCTAGACCTTATCGCGAGCAACATCCCTAACCAACTCAACCACAATCAACACCTGGCTCCTCTTGGCGCATCGGACCATGCCGTCCTGCTGGCTGAGTTCTCCTCCTCAAAGTCTTCCCCCACAGCAGCCAGCACCTGTCGTAGCCCACCATCTACACAAAGATACAATGTCCTAAGTGCCACAGATAACATGTGGAATGCCATGAATGTTTTTCGCGCAGATGTACCCTGGTCTCAGGTCCTTGCCCCCCACTGCATCGACACGGCTGTCTCCGCATTCACTGATATCCTTGAAAGTGCCTTGGACCTATATATAGGAAGATTCTCACCTCCTAGTCGGAAATCACGCCACAAACCCTGCCCCTGGATGACTGCATCACTGAAAGCAGCTATTAAAGTCAAGAGTGATCTCTACAGCATCTACCGGAAATACCCATCCCCTACAAATTTCAACAAATACAAACACCAACGTAACTATGTAAAATGCCTTTCCAGATCCTGCCATCGCTGCTACATCCGCAACCTCCGTGCCACGATATCTCCCACAAACCCTCGCCTCCCATCCCTCCCTGTGCTCATTCGTCAACTGCGAAATCCTACCAGCGCCCGGGTCATACCTTCGAAGATGGTGGGCCCCAATGGTCGAACAAGCACCTCTCCGGCATCCATTGGTAACTTATTGAACCGCCACTTCGTCAGTGCTGGCTTACAGGTTGACCCCGATGCTCCTATTCCCACAATTTCCTCCCTACCTCCACCAGCAACTACATTGCACTCCCTGATCATCACCTCATCGACTGTTCACAAGTATATTGCAAGACTGCCTCTGAACAAATCCCCCGGAGCTGATAGGATCACCAGTGAGATCCTCAGGAAACTGAGCTGCTCAGTTGCCCGCCCACTCTCCATTCTTTTTAACCTTTCCCTCTCCTCCGGCACATTCCCGTCACGATGGAAGTCAGCCACTGTCATTCCAGTGTACAAAAATAAAGGCGACAAGAACAACCCGTCTAATTACAGACCAATCTCCCTCCTGTCCTGTGTCTCCAAACTGCTAAAGAGAATAGTGTACGGCCGCTTGTATACCCATATCTCCCCTCTTCTTCACCCCGCACAATCTGGCTTCCGTCATAAGGACAACACATCCCTGCAATTGTCCCGCATAATCCAAGACCTCTGCTCCCTAAAAGACCAAGACCTCTCCAAGGCCTTCGACACCGTGTGGCACAAGGGCCTGATCGCCAAACTTCGTGCCCAGGGTGTCTCCGGCTCCCTGCTCGCCTGGATAACTAGCTACCTCTTGGACCGAAATCAGTGTGTCACAGTGAATGGAACCTTATCTGACCCCGAGTCTGTGACACCTGGAGTGCCCCAAGGCTCCATTTTAGGTCCCCTGCTCTTCCTCATATACGTTAATGACCTCCCATATGCCATTCCCAATATTTCTTTGTTTGCAGATGATACCACTGTCCTTGCTTCCTCCCCACGCCACCCTGTATCCCAAAGTTCAGACCTGTATCAACGACATTGTTCACTGGATGAGCACTTGGGACCTTAAGCCAAATGTGACCAAAACCGAGCCCCTCCTTTTTCCCCCTCCCACAGATCCAGTGCCCATCTTCCACTTTCCCGATGATCCCGGTCACCCTAGCTCTGTAGCGCCCACCATAAACACCTTGGCATTGTCATAGATTCCGCCCTCTCCTGGTCTCACCATGCTGATCATGTGTCGTCCAAAGTATGCCGATCTGTCGCCATAATGTCAAGTCACTTGTCCCATTTGCCCCAAAATTGCTGGATTAATTTTTATAAATCATACATTCTTCCCCTCTTCACGTACGGCTTCCCTGCCTGGTCCACCATTAACAAAACCCACATAGGTAAATTAGAAGTTCTCCATCGCCGTATACTGCGCATCATATTTCGTACTGATCGTTATATCTCAAATCTAGACTTGTATGCTGCTGCATCCACTACCACTCTGCAACACTACATTGATGCTTCCAAGTGCACCCTGGCACATTCAATTTTTCTTGACGAGCACCCTGCTCATTTACAGTCCCTTAATTGGTTCAAGTCAGGTGGCACCACCCGAAGCTGCGTTCGTCTCCTCCTAGCTAGGTCTACCCTATTCGTAAATTCTCCTTTCTTTTCCTCCTACTCCACGTGGCTCCAACTGCCTGCCAGTGTTAGACAAGCTCCAGATATGCGTAAATTCCGTACCCTCGTCAGACAGCACTTCAGTATCTCCCAGTAAACACAATCACAGTCACCACTTCCGCTGCATAGCTCGCTGAGCATCCCATTGCTTTGTAAGTTGCTAATCCCTTCCCACTTCCCAATCCCATCCTTTCCCACTTTGTGTACGTGCTCTTCATTTTCTTTTTTCTCTTCTTCCGTGGTTGGTCTCACCCTCTCCTCAATTCAATTGGCTGTCTTGACATGCCACGAGGTGCAGAAATAAATAAATAAATAAGTACAGAACGCAGTGTTCCTTTGAACTTGTAGTTTTCGTGCCAATATTTTTTGTGAAGGGGTGTTTGGCCCGCCTTTGGCAATGTTTGCGTTATAGCACTAGTTTGAGTGATGCGTATCATACATGTATATTTAACTAATGTAGAGAATAGGAACGTGATAACTGTAGTGCATGTTAAGTATAACACTTGTGTGACATCCGTGCGTTGTGTGTGTGTGTGTTTTTTTTCTCTACTTCCTCAGTCATTTTTTCTCTCTTTGTCTTTCTCATCGTCTTATTATTTCCCGCGAGGTCGCTGTTCTTTTTTTGCGCAGGGGAGGTATGTTAGGTACCTCCTCCCGTACGTTCTACAACCTTATCCAAGCTGGCCTGCATGCACTCTCGTACTCACCTTTTGTCTCCTTTTGTTCCATTGGCCTGGGTAGCTACTTGCGTGCCCATAATTGCCATAGCTACCCAGGCCCTTTATCTTGCCGTTCACACTTGATCTCTCTCTCTCTCTTGTCTCTCTTCCAATGTAGTCGTTTCGTTCGTCTTGGTCTCTGGCTCTTCGTCTCCCAATAAATGTTGTTTGATCAAACCTGTTCCCGTTGTCCGTTGTAATGTCTGGAGAATATGTCGTCGTCCTGTTCGTACTGAACACTTGTTTCAGTGCGTATTTAGTCAATTTTAGCCCACTATCCAAGTGTTAAGTACCTTCTACCGTACGTTCTACAACCTTTTCCAAGCTGGCCTGCATGCACCCTCATGCTCACCTTTTGTCTCCTTCTGTCATCTTTTGTTCCGTTGCCCTGCGCAGCTACTTGCGCGCCCATATTTGCCATAGCGACACAGGCCCTTTATCTTACCACCCTCACTCGATCTCTCTCTTCCATAATGTAGTCGTTGTGTTGGTCTTGGTATCCGTCTTTCCGTCTCTTCGTCTATAACAAATGTCTTCCTAACTACTCGTTCCCGTTGTCCGTTGTGTGTTGGGGAGTATGACTTCTCTTTGTACCCAACACAAGGAACATACTATTTTGTGTTCCGACAATGCCAATCATGAAGCTTACGTTCGCACCGAGGTACAGGGCTGGTCCAGGTACGATCGGCCTGGCAGATAGCAGACAGTGATCCTACAAGGTTGTAACCCTCGTTGCAAGCCCAGTCAACACGGTTCTGGTAGACCAGTCCCTCCAGCTGACGACTACCAAACATTGGCTTGCCTGGGTCAGCACACATGATTGCTGTTAAACATGGCCGACAGAACAAGAACAGAAAAGCATAGAACAGGTTACAGGAGTTTTGTTCAAGCCAATGAGATGAAAGAAACTAAATTGCATGATGTATGGGATGAACAATATTGGTTTTCAAAACACCAATCAATCTAGCAACCTGGACTTCACTCATGTCTGGACAGACGGTCGCAGACTGGCACGGGACTGCTCCATTGACCACTGGCCTGGCAAACTGCATTGGTGGCTCCAAGAGGAACGTATCCGACATTACATTGCCACGTCACTCTGTCTGTGTATTCGAGACCTTCTATAGTTTGGCTACCATTGGTTGGTGTCCCAGGGTCAACACACCGTATCCCTGAAGTAAATATTATTTTATAACAGTCAGACGCTCACACATTCAAACTACAATGGGAACGTGTTAAATTGTGTTTGCACAACACAAACAGCTCTATTAAGTTGGACAGGGTTAGCAGTTCCGCACCTTTTTCCCTTGGCAAGCGCTTCTCTGATTTTGTTGGTGCTTTCAGACCTGCTACCTTCGCAGCAACATGCGCCACAAGCAGCGCATTTTAGGAATTTGAGAACACTTTGTTCTTGCCATCGTCAACTTCAGCATTTCGTATTCAGGAGAGATACCAGGATTCTTATACCCGAGCTTGCAGTCTTGATAAATGTCCACGCGAACGATGTGGGACGGCACGAACTCCAGAAAAACGATATGCGCTCTGGGCGGAATAGTGTGGAGCGATGAATTTGCTTGGTGCGGAAGAGAGCTCCGACAAAGTCCGAGACCACCACGGCTTCAGTAACAGGTAGACATTGTGCAGGAAGGGTTGCACCAATGTTCAAACACAGAAAACAAGGATTCCGACAGTCTGACTAAGACGAGCCAAGTCGCAAACATTGCGATGTGCGAAGCGACAATTTTAATGACCCGGAGGAAGGATGTTTTACATGTTTAACCTTGGGTACACGGCGATTCTTTCACTGACAGCTATTACGAGTCTTTGATCAGCCACTGTAATCAAATACTAGTACGTACATTGACAAGTTGGTGCAATGTTGCTCCATGTACCGTTCACCTGGCATATTCCCTTGGTATGTCCAACCGTATTGTACCCAATGCTGCACATCCATGTGACAGTATCATTGTACCGGAATGGTCTCATAGTGGTACGCTGTATGCCTTTACTGACATCATACCAGCCAGAGATGGGTCTGACTGGATCTGGACAGGATGGAGCTAAGAAACACAAACACCAGAACAGGTACAGTATAGAGTTGATGGATATAGAAAGGGTTTGAAAGCGATGACGTCAGATGTCAAAATCTAACGACAAATAACGACTTGTAGATCCTCTCTGCCCATAGCGCAGTACAAGATGTGGTGGGTCGATCCCTTGTGTCACATGCAGGTGTGACTTTTTCTGCACCAGAAGTAGGACCCTGACTGGGAGGGGGGGGGGGCAGTCCAGTCACTACTGGTGGACGTGCCATCCTGATGTGAAGGGAAACCACCCAAGCGAGTATAGATTCATACAAAACCGAAAAACTGGATCCAAGTGGATCACAACTCAGCATTGTCATGCGTCCTTGTTGGCTGTGACGTAGCACTTTCAAGCCCTGTTTAAGGTGAGGAACCATTGCCCCCCCCCCCCCACTCACAGTACTTACAACACACAGGAAACACGATCAACTCTATAGGTACAACAGCCGGGGATGAACAGGTCTACTCTCACCTCCGGACCTCGGGGGGGGGGGGGGGGGGTTCAAGAGGCTAGGAAACGATCATCAGATTGATGACGACCCCACATGTGATTCCATACGAAAACACTAGCAACGTATTATGCATCAATAATCCTGCATATAGGTTGTACTTCAAAGTAATATGATGCACTCCTTCACGAATAGAGAGTTTGTTGTTTGTTTGTGTTTATTTTGAGAGTGTGAGTAAGGGTGGCCAAAAACTCCAACTTGACAACACATGTGCTTACGCTTGCAAGTGGGCTTGGAGTGCGACCATTCTCCATTGGTCTTGCACCAAACGATGCCAATCGGAGGATACAGCATGGTAAAATGGGCATTGCAGGTATATCTCACTGTGTCCAGGTACCCATAACCTGTGAGTGTATAGGTACCGCCAAGAAGCGTGCCCGGATCTTGGCAGCGTCTTCCTGCAACAGAGGAAGAATTTAACAGAATATTCATAAGTTTGAGGGAAAGTTGCAAATGGGAAAAGTCTGAAGACAAAATTGACTGTCCCCATCACGACTTGAACCAGGGACCCCGCTTGAGGCCAGCGATGCTCTAACCACTGAGCTATGGTGTAGCTGTTTACAAGCAGCGACCGGACAACATTCTCTTCAGACATCGAAACTCACTCTTCCTGTAAATTCCACAGGATTTCCGCACTGGGTATGTGGGGCACTATCACTCAGCATCTGTATTCTACTTATACACATCAAGACAAAATCAGCAGTGGCCTTCTGAAGTCCCTTTTACTACACCGGCGAATTAACGTCTTGACGGTGGTGGTGAGAGTACAAAAGGTACCAGTTCCGAAGCCCCATTTCTGCATCCATGTGTTGTCCCTGCCCTTTTGGCACGTGTGTGCCCCTTTTGGCACGTTGGTGCGGACCGCGCGCGGACTGCGCCGGTTGGAGATTATCGTACATGTTCTTGTTGTTGTGCGCATGCTTGCATGCTTATCGTGCGCATTCTGGCTGTTTTCGGTGCCTTCTTCCTGAGACTCTCCTTAGAGTAAGACGAAAATAATCTGTCCTCTGAGTGTGGCGTGCGTGTGATGTATACGAGAGTAATCGGAAGGGCTATCGTGCGAGGGAATAAAACCCCCCGACGACAATTGGCGCCCAGCTAGTGGCATCGTTTCCCACGACCCTGAGATCGTTTTCGTTTTCGCCGTGGCTTCAAATCTTGTCTTCTCCACGCGTCCTCGCCATGGCTCCGCTTTGCTCCATTTGCTCAACCCTGTCCTCGGAGCTCCTACTCAGGTGAGCATGCTTTGTCTGCCCTGCGTAATGTTTGGTACCTTGTACGTAGTTCTCCTGGTACTAGTCTTCGATTTGGGATTTTCAAAATAATTGTTTCGCTTCGTGGCATTGAAGTCCCGGGTTGTTCTCTTGTGTACGAGTACCTCGTTCGAGCCTCGCTCCTGTTAGTACATGATTGTGGCCCACGTTGTGTGTGCGGTGTTTTGAACCAGTGTACATTGTCGCCCTCCGGCCTCTGGCTGTTCGAGTGGTCGTGTGCACTGTGTTTCACACCTTCTGACTTGAAAGTTTGTTGTCCGTGCTGTCGTGCATGCTCATCGTGTTGCTTGGTACGTCATCATGGTAGTCAGCATGGGTAGCTTTGCTCGTGTTTGCTTACTCGCCCTGTGTTGTGCACTGGTGCACGTCGTTTCGGTGTCGTCGGACTGCTCCGATCCTGTGTCGTTCGATTTGTTTCAGTTTGGTAGATGTCCCCATCGATTTACTCGATGTGGTGGCACTCCGTCGTTTCCAGTTTCAAGTACAAGTGCTTTCTTTTTCGTTTTACTAGTATTCATGTTTTGTGTCGAGCGTTTTAGTGCTCCGCCTGGTTGTCCCGCTCATGTGGAATGGCTGACGCCCAGTGGTGTAACATGCTTCTGAGATTCTCGTTGACGGTCCGGGTGGCAATATTTCTGTGAGTGTGTTGTTTGGTATTTGTGTTTTGGCACGTGGGTCTCTTCATTTCACCTAGGGGGGCGTCCGATCATGGTGAGCCACGGTCTGCCTGGTGGGCTGGTGGGATCCAGCGCTTATTTGTATCGGTTCGCCTTGCGGGTGTTCGGTTTCCGTGTTTTGCTGGCTGGCCTTTGTGCGTCCCAGTAGGGTTCAGGACGGTGTTTTTTTTGTGTTTCGTGAGCGGATGTGTTTCACGCGTGATATTCAGGTTCAATCCCTGTGGTTTTTTCAGGTTAGAGGCCTGTGGTTATTCAGGGTAGCGCCCTGTGGTTTTTCTATGTTAATTTTTGTTTGCGTATTGGTGACCGATTTGTTTGTGTGCTATCTGGTGTCCTCATGGATAGACTGCCCCTGTATCCGTAGGCGTGTTCAACGTTGCTGTTCTGCCATTCCTTCTTGTGGTTTTTCTTGTCTGAATTTTGGCTCCTAGTATTGCTGAGATGTTTGCGTCAGTCCTTGTTTCTTTCTTTCTGTGTGTGTATCTGTGAGTTTTCGTAGCCCCATCGGCTGCGTGATGGTTTTCCGGACAACTCCTGTGCTGTCAGATGACTGGTCACCCGGTTCAGCTGCCGCGGTCTTCGCCGTACCGTCGGTTTGCCTTGGCTTCGCACCAGGTCGAGGTGGTTGTTTTCCGGGGGCCCACGCCTGAAAGATGGCGGTTCCCTCTATGGGTGGGCCCAGTCTGTTTTCTTTCCACCCCTTTGCTTTGGCTTTTCCCCCGTTGTCCGGAGTTACTAATGTATCCTACTGTTTTGGCCCTGCGTATCTGCATGTGTATGTTGTTCACATTTGATTTCTTTTTCTCCTGTCTGTCTTCTCGTTTTGTTTTCTTCTCTCCCATCCTCAGGAGAGGATGCATTTTTTTTCATGTGGAAGTATGTTGTCCCTGCCCTTTTGGCACGTGTGTGCCCCTTTTGGCACGTTGGTGCGGACCGCGCGCGGACTGCGCCGGTTGGAGATTATCGTACATGTTCTTGTTGTTGTGCGCATGCTTGCATGCTTATCGTGCGCATTCTGGCTGTTTTCGGTGCCTTCTTCCTGAGACTCTCCTTAGAGTAAGACGAAAATAATCTGTCCTCTGAGTGTGGCGTGCGTGTGATGTATACGAGAGTAATCGGAAGGGCTATCGTGCGAGGGAATAAAACCCCCCGACGACACATGTACCCTCAACCCAGGCCGCAAGTTCCCAAATAACTGTGGGTCAAAGCATGGTCTGAAAATCCCGCACCCCTCTAAGCATGGCTTTAACATGCTACCTTTCCATAATTGCCAACCCCTGGCAAACAGTTTCCTTGACACTGCATGACGTGTTTCCTTGATTTTGCCCATTTTTCCTTGATCTGCAATTTTTACATCATAATTGTGCAAAATATTGTTTATGACATCATTGTGGCGTCACCATGACCACAAAACATTCGCAAATAGTACAACATGTACGACAAAAAAGTGCGTTTTCATGCGCTAACTCAAAAGTTCTTGCTCGCTACACCTTCGTTTTGGGCACAGCACTGCGAGCGAGTGTCCAAAACACTGAAAATCAACAAAAAAAGGTGTTGACGGACATTTTCGAAAATCCGGTAAATGTTATAACTTTTCCGGTATACCCGGACGGAAGCGAGTTTTCCTTGATTTTCCTGGAAATTCCGGTAGGGTTGGCAAGTATGCTTTCGTTTCTCAAAATTGGTAATACACTAATGGGCACTCAGGGCCATAGAGCACAGTCGCGATGGTCCGGCTATGGTTGGACCTTGTTTCAAAAAAAAGTGACCCACCCAATCTGTTGCAAGGCGGGTTTTTCGCCAAAGATATTCATTTCTGGTCAAGTGTCCCATTTGGCCGGATCACCTGGAATCATGATGATACGGCCCTAGCACCACATCTGCCTGACTGCCTTGTCACATACTGCAACACCAAACGGGTTGCAAGGGTACAATTGAGGTCTTTCACACAACAGCATTTATACCAGGAATAACAGTCTGTTCTTCAATACCCATAGCTGGTGGGGTGTGAACAGTCATACCTTGACCAGGCGTAGTAGTTTCCCATGAGATATCCGGAACTGATCGTGTCACGATAGCTCCACTTGGAAAAGCAGTCTCCGTGTTGACATCAAAAGCTGATGTTGTCATTACATCTAAGCAGATGTTAGAGTAGAGAACATACACCAGTCTATCATCACACGTTGTAAGCTGGTTTCGCTTAAAAGAACAATTGGGAGTGAGACAGAACAGTTGAGTAATGAATAAAACTATGTGTGCACTCGTATCACAATAATAGCAACAATTTCAGGATTCCAGAACGTTTTATTGAAGAAAGCGTTCTGGAATCCTGAAATTGTTGCCCTGATTGTGATATGAGTGATACGAGTGCATGATATGCACACATAGTTTTATTCATAGAAAATAAAAAGGACCAAGAAACTACAAGTTACGCTATAATGTCCACTACACCACCGATGCCTAAACTGTGAACATTATAGCGTAACTTGTAGCTCCTTGGTCCCTTTTTCTTTTCTATAGATTTATCCTTGGCTCTCCATCCGAGTCCATCGTTTAGTTTTATTCATTGCTTTATTAAGATTATTGTCTCCACGTCGCCTGTTCAAACAGATGAGGGAATAATAATTGTTCGCTGAAATTGTACACTGAAAAACTTCTATTATCTTATACTGTAAACCAGCAAATTTTCGCCGACCTCCAAAAAACACTTTTCGCCGCCACTTAACTTTCGCCGCCACTTAACTTTCGCCGCCACTTAACTTTCGCCGCCACTTAACTTTCGCCGTGCGCGTGCAAGAGTCCAAAAAAGTGATCGATGTTTCATCCGGGAATGTAGTGCAAAGGTCCGCGTACTAGTAGTTTGTAGAATTTTTCGCACTGATTCTCTCTAGAAAATTGTTTTCTGTTGCCCGTACACGAGGCCGATATGATTGTGTTTAAAAAAAGAAAGAAAAAAGTAGTTTGTAGACCCGTGTCTACTGTACTACAGTGCCTATACTCCACAAACGGTAGGTACGGGCGCAGTACCCGTAACTGGGAAATTCTGTCACATCCGTACTAGAAGCCACTGTATACATGTAATTATACCACTAAGTTATGGAGAAAGAGAGCAAAAAAAGTTTTGGCAAATGAGTGACCCAAACTGACATTATTAATTTTGGTTCTGGTGACAAATTTTGGCTGGCGATTAATTTTGGCCGATTGGCATTGACCGGCGAAATCAGCGAAATTAACATCGCCAGCGAAATTTGTTGATTTACAGTATCTCAACTTGGACACTTGCCTTCTGTTATGCCTACTCCCTGCAGGGGTTGTCGGAACTGGTGCGGCAGGTGCGGCCAAAGCCTCACCAATAATTTCAACTTGAGAATTTTGAAACACTAAAATATAGGCTTTTTCGACCCGATATTTTCCCATCTTTTTCGCTGGAGTGGAGGACCCCAGACCCTTCACCACCCCCCCCCCCCCCCCCCCTCTTCATGGCCGCACAAATGCCCTGCATAACTGACACCATACCAGCAACCGCTTTCTTTAAAGAAATTATATAACGGTTTTGGCCATTGACCAGGGGCGTACATAGGGCGGTTCCCGGGATGCCCGGGAACCAGTAAAAAAAGTTCGATATGGGTACAGAGAATTTTTTGATCCAGTCCCAGCGCTAGTAATGCGCTCACAGACTCACAGACTCAGTGCAAGTGCATGTCTAGTCTGGAGTCCGCCTGCCGGTCCGAGGACGGTGACTAGCCCAGGTGTGAAAGTGGTGCTGGGAGTGGGACACAGCGTAGATCTACTGAACTGGGCCATGCCTGAACCCATCTTGGGTTCAACAAAGTCTCTAGTCTAGTTACATCGCCGGATTCCTCGATCTCAGAGTCAAATTTTCTGTTGGAGTTCGTTTTGACAAAGTTGGTCGTGTTTTGACGATGCTTTCGCTTTGTGGAAAAGAAAAATGAAGCGTCGACATCCAGAGGGCCAGCGCTCTATTCAGAGCTATTTTGAGCTGCACTCCTGCAGGCAAAGTGTGCAGCCAGTGCTCATGGTGCTAGTGGCGAAGGTCAAGCGATAGATGAGAATGCAGACGCACCTGACGTGCAAGTGAAGTATGCATGCAACGAGCAGCGCTGAGGAAGAAATCGTCGGCGAAGCTGTAGAGCGACCGTTGTTGGAAGCTGCTGGATCATCCAAAACTTACTTCAATGACATGGGAGTGTGTTGGAAGGGATATTCTGAAAGTCGACGTCCACAGTGGAATCCAGTCCCCCGAAATTTGCTGGACACGGAAAAGATTTCCGTCATCGACAATCATTGTGCGCCACCGCAGGCGAAGGATTTCATTTCCTGTGCGTGTCCAGATGGATGGCAAACAGCGCCACTTTCAACTATCCTTGTTGGAGGAGTTACCCTGGACAGTCTTTTGACAGGCATGCAATGGTGGCTTCTGCTTGCCCTGTGTGATGTTTGCTCCAGATAATTCGAAACTTAGGCAGCTTTCAAGACTGCATGCAATCGTCATGCTGAACAAAACATCCATAAAACGGGGAAAAGTTCAGTCCTTTAAAATCATAAATGCGTAGCAATGACATCGTCCAGCAGCTTGTGGATGGCAATTTCACCCAGTCTGAGGAGAATATGCAGAAACTCTGTGGGGTACGAAAAACAGCACTTCAATTGTGTGTAATGGTGGTTCATCAGTTGGCATGGGAACCACTCCTGGAGGCGAGCGGCGTACGCCCCTGTTGACCACCCTCGGCACTCACTGGTAGGTCACCCAGGCCGAACGAACTGTGAGCACAGAATACAGTTAGACGTGCATTCCCACATGCACTCCTTATTACGGATCTGCCGGGGAAAGAGGATCGGAGACTTCCACTGCACCATACATTTATGGGTGTAGCCTACCTGTACTTTGAAATACTAAAATGTAATGACTATGCACCACGCCGGGCCCTGACCGAATACTCCCTTACTAGTGAGCTAGAAAGTTTGCACTGTCTGCACGGCCACATTTCTAATGAAGATTCACTGTAAGGGAAGAGTGTGTTGCTCCCTACATGGGAGCTCGCGGTTTTCCTGCCGACTATAATTCTCACTTGACTGACTCACGACTGCCATCCAGAGCACACGAGAAGTCCATCGAATCGTCCACTCGGCAAACCTGCAAGAAAGCACCACTCCCTGCTCAATACACAGTGTTTCGGGGAATTCGCCCCTCATCAGTTGAGCTTGAGGTCGCACCAAACTCTTTTTCACATTGTTGTCCCCAGCGCGGGCTTGCGAATTAGACGGTTTGGGGGCAACAACGTTGTGAATGACCAACGGTCCTCAGCGCTTGTTCAGCACCTCCATGAGCGACACTGACTCACGTTGCTATCTGGTGTTTACGAGGTGTTTGTCGCGCTGGAAACGGAGCGTCTCTGCAAGTTTGTATCCCTGGTGATGTTTCCTTCCTCGGCCTACTCAAGCTCAACTGATGAGGGGTGAATTCCCTGTGTATTGAGCAGGGAGTGGTGCTTTCTTGCAGGTTTGCTGAGTGGACGGTTCGATGGACATCTCGTGTGCTCTGGACGGCAGTCGTGAGTCAGTCAAGTGAGAATTCAAGTCGGCAGGAAAACCGCGAGCTCCCGTGTAGGGAGCAACACACTCTTGGTCTTGGTCTTGGTCTAACGGTATGCAAGCAATGGGATAGCAGCCTGGTCTATATGACAGGCAAACAGGCCCAGTTGCTAGTGCTCGGCATATTCCTTGGCTGTCACAGTTAGGGACCTGCGGATTCTGCTCGAAAAGGTGGCAGATTCTGCTCGAAAAGCAGTGAAATTGGCAGAACCATACAAGCCTTATGGCGGGCAATTCCTCGAATTCTGCTCCATTTTTTATTCACATACCAAACATGCATGAAACTTACCAGAAAAAGTACCGAATTCTGCCAATTTTTCTGCCGGCAGAATCCGCCGGACCCTAGTCACAGTATTCCCTGATAGAGTTGAAATGGACAGAGACCTCCACAGATAACGAGCTAGGTTAACCACAGGCCATCATTAAACCAGTTCTCCAACAGGATGCATAGAACTGGACTATGCCTGATTGACATGAACGAACAACTCGACAGGATAGCATGCATGCACCTAGCTTCAAACTGCTTCCCAATAAATTTTAAAAGAGGAGCCCCGGTCCATAAGATCGATACTCGTAGTCAGGCCCGACAATGAAATGGATCCTCAGTATAATCCTCGATCATAGTGTTTCTGCTTTCTTTGCTTTCGCGTTTCTAATAAACAGCAGTGGAGCTTTGTGATGTGGGCTCGTTTATCTTCTTCGCTACCATTTTGTGCACTGTGTGCTGTGCTCAGATTAATTGCTTACATGAACAAGGAGAACTACTCAGTACTGGTGCAGTTGAAACTAATTGAGCGAGCAGTACGGGCGCTACGCCAACACAGTCGTCCCTCTCTAATCCGGCACTTGTTAATCCGGAACCCTTGAAAACCGGCACGCGTTGTGAAAAAACATTTTTTCAGTTCATTTTCTAGTCAGGCACCTGACTTCCTGCTTCAGCAGCAAATGTCTTGCAACGAATCACTCAAACTGTACGTGAGTTTGATTTGATAAGCCGGCAGTTGTGCACCACGTACCGTCCTGGTGACCAGCCAAGCCAGTAGGGTCAATGCATGACGTGCATGAACTAACTACATGTTCACTGTGTGCTCAATCTCTGCATGCAGGTCTACCCTCACTAGTAGAGAACCCGGGGGGGGGGGGGGGGGGGGGGCAAGTAGGCAAGTAGTCGTGGTTTGACCGTATTGTCCAGTGGTCTTGCCATTATCGTCATCGACATGCATGAACATCCGCCAACGTCCTTCACAGCTGAGGCTTTCAGCTCGTGCTTGTCTTGGTTGCACTCACCTTCCCCTCCTCACGTTATTTCGATAACTTAGAACCTTCCAATTCGGAAGGCTGTTGGAATGCGTATCCTAGATGTGCTAGAGCTGTTAGCCAGTTAGTTGTAGAACGTCAGTACCATCAGTCAGTGTCGTGCAATGCTATCGCATGAGCTGATTGTTTAGTAACTGGTGGTGTTAGCGGATAATAGGGAGGTTTAGTCCCACGTAATCCGTGGGTACTTTACGTGTGTGTACCACGTGATACTCAGTGACCCACGTACAGACGTTTTCTGATTCACGGCATACCGTGTATGGAGGCTCACCCACGTTCCGCCAGAACGTGGGTGAAAATCAGAATGGAGTACATTGTGAGAGCTGTGAGGGTGCTCAGCTGAAGAAGTTTCCGAAGCATGAAATCAAAATATTGGATGAGCTTCTTAGGCCCGGGTAGCTTCTTCTTTGACCAGGTTTGGGTCTTTCGCTTCATGCTTTTGTTTGTTTCGTGTGACTAAACACAACATTGCAACGTGGGTGCCCTTCAACCACTTTACGTGGATCACCCACGTACCGTATTTTTCCGTTTGTAAGTCGACCTTTTACGACTTAAAATAGAAGGAGAAAGGGTGGGGGCGACTTACAACCGGGATTCGACTTATAACCGGGAACTATCAGTATCTTACAAAAAAATGACCTGCACTGCATGCATGAGTGCTAGCCCTTTCCCAAAGATGCCATAATTTTTCGCAACTTATGCTTTTCGCAACCGTGCCATAACAAGTGCTAGTTGCTGAAATCGCATCCATATTTTCAGAAAAAGCTCAAAAGTTGCTAATATCGCAACCTAGACTAAGAGTTCTAGTGCAAAAAACTACACAAGAGGGAGTAGAAATAGCAGAACTTACGGTGCATCGACTGCAAACTCGTAGATCTACACCCCCTCCTGCGGTGAACCACCACTTTACACAGTGCCAGTAGCCTGTTGCATGTATCCTACATGTACATCATTCCAGTGCAAGGAAAAGGGAACTATTACTTCAGTGCACATTATCAGAACTACCGTTGATCTACTGTTTCTCTGAAATCAGTCTGAAGGCAGGCGAGAAATGAGCGAGTACGAGTTTGCATTTGTCCGACATGTAGTCA
>NW_027044481.1:0-16919 GCF_964019385.1 Sycon ciliatum | reverse complement strand
AAATTGATTGATAAAAATGTTAAAGGGGAAGTTAAGGCAAAAATTAAAATTTCACCAGTTGTAGTCTTCGGGGTGCTGAGTCGAATGGTCTTGGTCCGAGAAAGCTGAGACGCTCCCTTCCTACTTGAATCCCAATCGAACTCGCGCACTTCCACCGAAACTGGGTGACTGCGCCCTACTAGATGGGGATTTGTATGCAAAATGTCACTAAAAGCGCCATTTCGTTCTTATAAAAGCACGGATGACCGCGATTGGCCCATATGTTGTAGTCTTTTGGACGCTGAGTCGACTGGTTTTGGTCCGAAAAGGCTGCGATGCAGCGTTCCTCCTTTATTCCCAATCGAACATGGTTGAACAAGTGGTCACGTACTCCTGGGTGCCCAAATCACCTGGTCACAACGCCAGCAGGCGACAACTTTCACACCAAGGTTCAACTCGAGTGACAGGACTGCACCCAAAAAAGGTCAAAACAGGCTGTAAGTTGTACCCTGCAGGCACGGTGACCAGCTGACTGGTGTACGCAGGAGCACGTGACCGCTTGTTCAACCATGTTCGATTGGGAATTTGGGGCGAACGCTGTATCGCAGCCTTTTCGGACCAAAACCAGTCGACTCAGCGTCCAAAAGACTACAACATATGGGCCAATCGCGGTCATCTGTGCTTTTATAAGAACGAAATGGCGCTTTTAGTGACATTTTGCATACAAACCCCCATCTAGTAGGGCGCAGTCACCCAGTTTCGGTGGAAGTGCGCGAGTTCGATTGGGATTCAAGTAGGAAGGGAGCGTCTCAGCTTTCTCGGACCAAGACCATTCGACTCAGCACCCCGAAGACTACAACTGGTGAAATTTTAATTTTTGCCTTAACTTCCCCTTTAATTGCAACAGCAACATTTGTATTCATTGCATTCCCAACTCATCACAACCACGCGCTCTTCAGCCGAACCATACAGACACCAGCAAGGACACTTCCGTTGAGAGATAATATTGCTCCACGCCTCTAGACAGCTGTTTCGCTCCCTGTCGGAGCTCATCAGTAGAGGATGATAATGATGATAATGGAGGAATGATCATTCTTATACACCAGAAATGGCGCAAGTGCGCGCTTTCCACATAATATCAATGGCATATGCAAGCTGCTAAAATGGTAAAGTGTGAGAACAGCGATAAATAATCATAGTACGCGCTCATTGGTGGAGAAACACACCACACAAGCGACGAAAATCTTACTCGGAATACTGATGCCAATGGAAAGTACATGTATGTTGTTTATTATTATGATGTTGCAATGTCCATGTATGCAGGCGGGGGATCTCCGCGGTGAGTCTCGCCTCGCCTGCATACATGGACATTGCAACATCATAATAATAAACAACATACATGTACTTTCCATTGGCATCAGTATTCCGAGTAAGATTTTCGTCGCTTGTGTGGTGTGTTTCTCCACCAATGAGCGCGTACTATGATTATTTATCGCTGTTCTCACACTTTACCATTTTAGCAGCTTGCATATGCCATTGATATTATGTGGAAAGCGCGCACTTGCGCCATTTCTGGTGTATAAGAATGATCATTCCTCCATTATCATCATTATCATCCTCTACTGATGAGCTCCGACAGGGAGCGAAACAGCTGTCTAGAGGCGTGGAGCAATATTATCTCTCAACGGAAGTGTCCTTGCTGGTGTCTGTATGGTTCGGCTGAAGAGCGCGTGGTTGTGATGAGTTGGGAATGCAATGAATTGAAAATATGGCCGAAAGCTCTGTCGCAATATTTAGCAACATTTGTAGAAGAAAAAAGAAAAAAATGGAAACGAAAACGAAAACGTTGAAAAGCTCCAAACCAAACATTGGTTATTACTATTGGGTCTGATAGTGCATAGTATGTAGCAGATATGCATATTGTGCAGACGCATAGTGTACTGAACAGCCGTATTCTTGTGCCTGTTGATATCCAATAGCATCACTACATGCATACTCATGTGTATAAACGTGCATCTATGTGTTGGTCGGCATGATCTCGTGTAGGAAAGTACCTGAACAACTACGCACATCCGACGACTGGTGTCAACGTGACTCACATCCCGCAGGGCTGGGACACCTGGTTTGGTTTGGTAGGAAACAGGTAAGCACCGTTTTTTATCTACACATACTCAGGAAAACCCCTCGACAGGCGAGCTGCCTTTGGGGAATCCTTTTAAATGAATACTGTCTTGCTAGTTGTTCAACGTAGTGTTGACAACATCTACCTAAGTACATTTCTACTAAGTTAGCGAATACGTACCAAGGTACTAGGTACTTCACCTGCATGGTGTATGCTCAAAACTGGAATGCCTACAGTGTACTGGCGTACTGACATGGCGAGGACTACACCTTCTTGATAGGAACGATGAACAGTTACCATTTGAGATCGATTTTGTGCATTTTCCGCCTTCTTTACCAGTCGCTTCTATGACTATTCTGTGAGTAACAATGGTGTTCTGGAGAAACATGGCACCGACTACGAGAAGGATTACTTCACCGATGTCATCAAACGTAATGCCGTGAGCTTTATCAAGAATGCTACCACTGTAAGTAAATCTCGCGAACGTGCACACGCACACATGCACACACCCACCCACAAATACACATACACAATGATACACAAGTACTTTGAAGTACACACATGTATGCACACATACATCCACAAATACACACACACAAACACACACACACACACACACACATGGCTACTTCAAAGCGGTTACTAGTACTCAGTGGTATAATGCCTGCTGAACAGTTGCAGTCCATTGGAGTCTGGCACCGAGAATGCACATGTATGATGTTTATATCTAGGCCCTAGACTAGGGGTGTCAAATTCAGCCCGCAGCTGGATTCTACCACACTTTTGTTTTAAGAAACGTCCAATTCTGTTCGCACATGCATTGAGGCTGGTGTCAGCTGACTACCCCATGGCTCTGCATCCCTTCTACTACCTTCCTACCTGGTACGTATAATGATTGTAACACACCACCTTATCATTGGTTCAGCCTTCCGCAAGCTGAGCCATGCAGCTGGCTTTTGGCCATTGAACCCCAATTATTCAATGATGGATGAACTTTGCCCTTTCCAGGAGGATGCCAGCAAGCCGTTCTTCATGTACATTGCTACGCCTGCACCGCATCGTCCAGCCACGCCGGCACCTCAGTACGCCAACATGTTTAGCAATGAGACAGCTCCACGCTCACCGTCGTATGGCTTCAAGCCCGATGACAAGCACTGGATCATTAGTGGAGGTAAAATGATGCATGATGAAGAATGATGATGATGTGTGAGATTACCGTATAATGCTGCACGAGAGCCGCCCAAATTGATTTGTAGCCAAGGAAAGTAATGTCACATGGCTCATTGAGAATGTGGCATGGCTGAGTGAGACTGAGATTGCGTACTGAACTGTCTGGGGTGTAGTGGGACCATGACCCTGGCACTATCCCACCATCTATCTTGTTTCCTCTGCCCACTGCCGTCCGTTTTAAATTGATTGTGGATTGACTGCACGGCATGCAGTGTGTGTGTGTGTATAATCTGCATGTACATGTGACATAACATCAAAGGTTGAGACTCGCTCATCCATTTCCAGAACACGATCAAGAACTGTAAACTAATCACTCCCTCCGACGGACACACGCGACAAGCCAGAGAGTAATGGTTCACATTGTATTTTGGGAGAGCAAACAAAACTAAAACTAAAGTCGAGTGCCAAGAAGAAAGAAGGCGGAAGACCCGGTCCCAAACGAAGGACCAAGTCCAAAGGAGAAAATATGGCGGAGTATCAAAATGACCAGCACGTGTCACGCACCAGCTCCACACGCGCGACACCACAATCACTGCATGCATGCACTGCGCTGCCTTGATACATGATCGGGCCGCGGGCGCCAGGAGAACAAAGCGCTAGCACGGACAACACTAGCGGAACTAGCTGGAACAACAGTGTTACATGCATCATGACAAGAGAACAAGATATTGCATGAAGGTCGACACACATGCACAGTTAGGTGTGATAGTTACAGGTACAGTTCCATTTCACCCCATCACCTGGCGACAAGAATGCAAAAAACTCTTGGCCGTTTTAGCTGTAACGGACCGGGGGCTGGATTGCGTTTCGATCTCGCAAGCTGTAGCGATTACCATCCGGAGCGTCTGCTTGGGCTGGCATTAATTCCATGCCGAGCAGGTCTGGTTCTTCGTTAGCATCGGCTGCCGCGCCGTCATCTGCCTGACTCTCAGCGGCCGTCGTGCGCATCACAGGGTTGTCGGGTGAATCAGGCTTCAGCAGATCGACGTTCACGGTCTTTGGGTGCTGGCGCTCATCTTGTCTGGCTATGACCACAGTCGATGGCGAGACGATAGCCGCAACACTCCATCCAGGCTCATACGGGGACAGCCGCTTCTGCCTTCGTCCAGGCCGCAGTAACAGGACAGGATCACCCACAGAGTATGCGCAGGGCTCGTTCGGTGAGTCAATGAAATCCCGGGCTGAAAGCTCCGTCTCAATGATATCCCGCACACGAGCTACGCGCGACGACAACTCTGACGCCCACTGGGTCATATCGCACGCTTCCTTCACGTCGTCAATGATGATATGGCGAGGCTGCCATCCGCTCATTGCCACCATGGGTGACAAATGGGTCGAGCCGTGCGGACGATTGCGGTAATAAAACAGCAGCACATCGAGGTCAGCACGCCAGTTCGGTGACTCTTCGAGGGTCTTGCGGATGAGGGTGAGGAGCGTTCGATTGAACCTCTCTGCTGTCCCTTGGGACTGGGGGTGACGGACTGCTCCGGTTCGCACACGCACACCCATCAGGCGAAACAAAGACTCCACTATGGCGTTGCGGAACTCCACGCCGTTGTCCAGCCGCACGACCTCGGGAGCACCCCATCGAAAACACATGGCCGAGAAGGCTGCAGCAACACTAACAGCGTCATGTCGGCGGAGCGGGCACACCTCCACCCACTTGGTGAAATTGTCCACACAGACGAGGACACAGCCGTATTTGCCGCTTCCATCACCGCCGAGTTCCAGCGTGTCAATCGTGACTTCGCTCCATGGGGACCCAGGTATGTCGGCGCGGGTCGGCGCAGCTCTGGCACCCTTCCGTCCACTAGCAGACTTGCATTGCGTGCAGCTATCAACATGTTGGTGACAAGCCGAAGCAATGCCAGGGAAGAAGCAACGGCTTCGGATCATGCGATACATGACCTCCCAGCTCGCATGTCCCGAGATCTGGTGTGCATTCGAGACAACATCGGCAACGAGCGATTGCGGCACGACAGGAACACGAACGAGGCCCTCGACAGGTAGCTTGATGCTTCTGACAAGGACACCATCATCAATCTCCAGTTGGGACGCCGCTGCTGCATAGGGTGCAGTAACCGTTGCACCGGACTCCAACTGCGCCACTGCTGCCAGTATCTGGTCGTCAGTACCTTGCTTCGCCACAATCTTCGCGAGAGGGATTGGTCCGGGCAGGACTACAGCTGCACCTGCGACATCACTTTCGCTGTCGCCCAGTAGCGCCTTGCAGAACTTCACCCACGTAGGAGGAACTCGAGTCAGCACGTCTGCACGATTTTGGTCAGTCGGCACCCACTCGATCGTGACAACGAGCCCTGCCGTGACAATCAGGTCGGCGAGAATCTGGAGTCGACGCTGGACTAGTACACCATGCAGTCCTTTCGTCCTCGTCCGGCGCACGTCGCCAGTGACATCTCTGAGCCAACTCGCAACCGTCTTGGAGTCGGTCATCAACCGCACATGTTTCATCTCCCAGCTCACGGCCAGCGAAAGACCTCGGATAGCGGCCTCCAGCTCCATGATGTTGATGTGACGCGCGTCACCGTGGGGTCTCAGCCAAGAACGATCCTCCATGACAGAGCCATCGATCTCCAGGACGACGCCAAGACCGATGTTGGACGCGTCAGCCCAAACTACGCAGCGACGAGGCTCGGGAGAGTTGGCACGCCATTGGCCCTGTGCAGGATCACCATCACCAGCTAGCCGCGCGTCCACTTCACCACACAGCTTCAAGAGTGAGGCTGGGACCTGTTCATCCCATGCCGCGCTAGCGTTGGCCATGCGCTTCAAGTAGCTGCATGCGGGTCTCAGCCAACCACAGACAGGCACGTGCCCCGTCAGGCGGCCACACCAGCTGAAGATATCGCGCTTGGTCGCCGGCTGCTCGAGCTTCAGGCGAATGTCGGTACGGCGCGACCACTGCACTTGGCCATCGTCGCCTTTCGTCAACTGAAGGCCCAACACACGGGACTCAGCAAACGCCTCTGCAGGCTTCGTTGGCAAACTGTACTCAGCCATGTGGGCGGCCACTGCGTCAGCCTCGGCAGCGGGAGTCATCAGGTCGTCGACGTAGTTGTCGACAGCAGGAAACTCTCTAGTGACCCACCGGACGATGATATCCATGAACTTGGGCGCTACGTTGAGGCCGAAGCCCATCCGCGTCATCACAAACGCTTGGCCCTGCCAGACCACCATCTGAAAACGTTGCAGCTCGGGTGCAACGTACACCTGGAGATAGGCCTTCTTGATATCGAGTAGTTGAAACTCCTGAGGGTCACCGGCCAGTCGCCATTTGCGCAGCGTCTCCTCACAGACGGGTGCTGAGCGGCCAGGCTGCGACATCAGCAGCTGGTTGAGGAGCCGATAATCTAGACATGGTCTAACCGGCGTTGATGCTTTGTGCTCCTGCAACTGAGCAATCAGCGGTAACACAGCACCAGGGCTTCCGTGAACATCCTTGTCGTGAGGAACGAGCCAACCCGCATCGATCCATTTCTGCACCTCCTCTGCAAACAGCTGCTCCTGGTCAGAAGTGAGCTTAGAGCGAGAGTACTCACTCACGCCAGGTCCCACCGGCTGAGTCGGAGGACTGCCTGATTTCCAGCGCCAAGAGAGGACCCACCGACGGGCGCTGCTGTCCCAGGTGACATCCCCGTCATCCGTGGACAGGGTGACATCATCACCATCACGCTGCACGCGTACATTGGGAAATGGATGGCGATCGCCGCTCGAAGACGCACCACAGACTCCCATGCTGTCCCCTGGATCGACTCGGTCGTAGCCAAATTCCACGCCGATCAAGGCACCATCACCGGAGTACTTCAGTCGAAGCCCGCCACTGCCAATGACCACATCATTGCCGACGAGCACATCAGCGTTGACCACGCTCAGATTGTCGACCACATACGCTTGCACTTCCAGGCCGGGCAGAGAGACCGCACCGTCAGAACGGGCCAACCGAACGGCAGCTGACCCCACTAGCTCTAGGGGACTACCATCCAAGGCAAGTATGGGTGGAGCAGCCGTGGGTGAAAGACTGATGCCATGCTGAGTGGCGAAGGACCGCGAGATGAGCGTACGAGTTGAACCGGTGTCTACGACAGCCCGCGCACGAACACTCGATTTCGCCGCTCCAGCAGACACATCCACGTACATACGAGGCAGCTTTCCAGGAGAGGCCAGGGAGACTAGGCATGGGTCGTTCTCCTGCACAGCTGGTTGTGGGCGAGCACTTTCCACGGCAGCTGCAGTCCTGTCCTTCCTTGCCAGCCAATCTCTCCTCTCAGGGCAGTCAGCCTTTACATGGCCAGCACCGTCGCAGAACAAACAGGTAATCGGCTGGCTCCTTCCACCTCCGCCTGCTCTTCTGCTGGGACAATTCCTGCGGATGTGCCCAGGCTCGCCACACTTGAAACAGAGGCCCGAGGGCTTCGCGCTAGATCCAGCCTGTGAGTGTGACTTGGTACTGGTAGGACCACTCCTGGTCGCTGCACCACCCGACGAGGCGGCAGCTGACACACTGTCACCTCCGCTGGCATCTGAAATTCTCAGAGCTCGAACAATAGACACACAGTCGCTTATCGACATGTCCTTTCCCACGAGACTGAGCCGTACTTGCCGGTTGTAGTCGGCAGGGAGGCCTTTCAACAACTGCTGCACTACCACAGGATCTTTGTCGTCTGTCACTTTGTGACCGGATAACTCCGCGAGGCGCTTCAGATCTGCAACAAATGCATCGGTGGACTCGTCGCACTTCATTTTCCGCACCACAAACGCCTCGTACGCAGCAGACTTCGTCATACTGAAGGACGATAGCATCAATTTAACCACCTCGTCCTGCTTCTTTCGGTCCGCATCCGCCATTCCCTGAAATACCAGGAACGCGTCATCCGCAAGAAACAGAGGGAAATGCTTCATGCGCTTAGCCTCATCATCCCAGCCCTGGATCTCCGCAAGAACGAGGAACTTTGCCCAAAACTGTTGCCAGCTCTCATTGCTCTTGCCCCGAAAGGGCTTGACAAAACCGTCGACTTTCAGACTCGACATCCTGAACTCCGCAGTCGCAACTCACGACGGCCCTAGTTCAATCCCGGGTTTCGGCACCACGTTGTAAACTAATCACTCCCTCCGACGGACACACGCGACAAGCCAGAGAGTAATGGTTCACATTGTATTTTGGGAGAGCAAACAAAACTAAAACTAAAGTCGAGTGCCAAGAAGAAAGAAGGCGGAAGACCCGGTCCCAAACGAAGGACCAAGTCCAAAGGAGAAAATATGGCGGAGTATCAAAATGACCAGCACGTGTCACGCACCAGCTCCACACGCGCGACACCACAATCACTGCATGCATGCACTGCGCTGCCTTGATACATGATCGGGCCGCGGGCGCCAGGAGAACAAAGCGCTAGCACGGACAACACTAGCGGAACTAGCTGGAACAACAGTGTTACATGCATCATGACAAGAGAACAAGATATTGCATGAAGGTCGACACACATGCACAGTTAGGTGTGATAGTTACAGGTACAGTTCCATTTCAGAACGCACCCCGGCAAGCTGATGAGCAGTCTCGCGCTGCTTTGAGGCATCATAATTCCCAAGCCTGCTTGTTACTTTTTACGTCCCTAATGCATTGCTACAGCAGGCATCATTGCCCTTTTTGTAGAAGTCCTGGCAAAGCTTAGATAAAATTACATGTGTGTAGAAGACGAACTTGGATACAATCAGAAGCCCATCTTGTGTCCTGTTTGGAAAGTGTGGTTTGTCACTATTTTTTAAAAGGTGGTTGAGAGGCTGAACCCAGCTGGAACACCATGACCAGTCACACATTGGTGTGGCACAGAACACGTCTGATTCTGTTATGACTGCACGGTTTCCCAGTGTTGTCTACTACTGTTATCTAAAGGAAAAGAAGCAAGTCTGTGTGTCCATGTGCATGGATGCCCATGCTGTTTCCAGTCCAGTTTGGTTGAGTCCCCGAAAAACAAAAAACCCTCGCATCAAATAACAAAGCACCGTGCATGTAATGTGAGCTGATCTCTGTGTGCGTGTTCGTTTTGGCAGGTACTCCACAAATGGACAACACAACTATCAAGACCGTGGACGAACTGTGCCTGGATCGCTGGCGTACATTGCAGTCAGTTGATGACCTGCTGGAGGAGGTTGTAATGACTTTGCAGGTTAGTGGAGCAGGGGCGTACATAGGGCGGTTCCCGGGATGCCCGGGAACCAGTAAAACAAATTCGATATGGGTACAGAGAATTTTTTGATCCAGGCCCAGCGCTAGTAATACTAATAGTATCGCGCGCACAGACTCACAGTGCAAGTGCATGCAGTGCATGTCTGGAGTCCGCGTAGCCCCTGATGGTCCGAGGACGGTGACTAGCCCAGGTGTGAAAGTGGTGCTGGGAGTGGGACACAGCGTAGATCTACTGAACTGGGCCATGCCTGAACCCATCATGGGTTCAACAAAGTCTCTAGTCTAGTTACATCGCCGGATTCCTCTATCTCAGAGTCAAATTTTCTTTTGGAGTTTGTTTTGACAAAGTTGGTCGTGTTTTGACGATGCTTTCGCTTTGTGGAAAAGAAAAATGAAGAGTCGACATT
This sequence comes from Sycon ciliatum, assembly GCF_964019385.1. Lineage (NCBI taxonomy): Eukaryota > Metazoa > Porifera > Calcarea > Leucosolenida > Sycettidae > Sycon > Sycon ciliatum. The sequence goes on along the minus strand of NW_027044481.1, from coordinate 6,979 downwards.
CAGAGCTATTTTAAGCTGCAGGCAAAGTGTGTAGCCAGTGCTAGTGGCGAAGGTCAAGCGATAGATGAGAATGCAGACGCACCTGACGTGCAAGTGAAGTATGCATGCAACGAGCAGAGCTGAGGAAGAAATCGTCGGCGAAGCTGTACTGAGCGACCGTTGTTGGAAGCTGCTGGATCATCCAAAACTTACTTCAATGACATGGGAGTGTGTTGGAAGGGATATTCTGAAAGTCGACGTCCACAGTGGAAACCAGTCCCCCAAAATTTGCTGGACACGGAAAAGATTTCCGTCATCGACAATCATTGTACGCCACCGCAGGCGAAGGATTTCATTTCCTGTGCGTATCCAGATGGATGGCAAACAGCGCCGCTTTCAACTATCCTTGTTGGAGGAGTTACCCTGGATAGTCTTTTGACAGGCATGCAATGGTGGCTTCTGCTTGCCCTGTGTGATGTTTGCTCCAGATGATTCGAAACTTAGGCAGCTTTCAAGACTGCATGCAATCGTAATGCTGAACAAAACATCAATAAAACGGGAAAAGTACAGTCTTTTAAAACCATAAATGCGTAGCAATGACATCGTCCAGCAGCTTGTGGATGTCAATTTCACCCAGTCTGAGTAGAATATGCAGAAACTCTGTGGGGTACGAAAAACAGCATTTCAATTGTGTGTAATGGTGGTTCATCAGTTGGCATGGGAACCACTCCTGGAGGCGAGCGGCGTACGCCCCTGGTGGAGCATGTACAATGTGAATCATACACACACACACAAGCTATGAAGCTGAGACCTCTGGTCGGCTGAGCGTAATGGGCCCCACCACCACACTCCACTATTCACTTCAGTATCTGAACTCGGATACATGGATTTTGTTGAAAGAAAGAAAAAAAACACATACTCACAAGGATTATTTAGTCTGCTGGATGAAAATATGTCACTGGGTCGTCAGCTGGTGGGACCGAATGTTCTGAGCTGGACTAACAATGCCGTAATTCCTGGTATTGTGCTGTAGTGAGCAAACCGAGCTACCAGGGATACGCTGCCGGGTACCTTATGAATGTGGGCATCACAAGACTTCCCTCGCGGATCCCGTTAGATATCTCTGGCACCTTTGCACCATGGCTGGTAGCTCGGCTTACTTTTAAAAAAGCTCGTAGCTCTACTGATGATGCCTATATGGCCGAAACAGCTTGCTGCCGGTCTACAGCATTGGGTATATCTGGCACATGTAATTTATGGTAAGCGAGCGATATGACATATTGTGTTGTGTTGTGTGCTGGTGTTCAGACGGGCGGTGTTCTGGACAACACTTACATCTTCTATAACAGCGACCATGGCTATCATCTGGGACAGTTCAATCAGCAGGTATGGCTACTCAGTATGCTGGTGCTACGCTAGTTGCATCTAGGTGTACGTGTGTACTAGGTTAGTTGGCATGGCAGATGGCTTGATGCACCCTAGCTCAGTGCCGCTGACATTATTCGGTGACATTTGCAGATTGTATTGTCGAATGTATTTGCTCTTTCTTTTCTTGCATGCTATCTTTCTCTTTTCTCACACTGTTCTCTCTGTCTCACTTCATCTGTTTTTCTTCCTCTCTTCTAAGTTCTGTTTCTTTCTCTGCACATTTTCTCTCGTCGTGACATCTGTTCTTGAGTAGGGAGAGAAGCGGCAGCCATATGATGAGGATATCCGCGTGCCGCTAATTGTGCGTGGTCCTGGTGTGGTGAAGGGCCAGAAAACTCCCAGAATTGCACTCAACATTGACTTAGCACCGACCTTCATCGAGCTGGCCGGAGGAGAGGTTCCGGATGATATGGACGGCCGCAGCCTGAGACCCGTTCTGGAAAATGCCCTATGTGCCGACGTAAGAATTCTTCCTGTCCGTGATAATCTCCGCTGCATTAGGATATAAGAAAGGCATTTGAGCTGACAAGCTCGTTCCTATGAAACCGGATGATGGCGAAATGCCAAAGCATTGCTGAAATCGATATGAAAACGGTGTTCAGTGTTTTGCAGAGTGATGGGAAGGTGCTTGTCCGCTCAAACGCCAGTCTCTTCTAAATGAAACTGCAAGAAACCTCACCCTTACTTCTGCATTGGGATATGTTTTCTTATTGCAGTTTTCATTCCGCTGCGAGTGGGTGTTCAACGGTTACTGCTCTGATCAGTGTACATGTACATGCGTGTAAATCTGATGGTGATTTAGTGCAGTGCAATATGTCATCATCATCATCATCATCATCTGCGTTGCCGAAAAAATAATAATAGTAAATTTAAAAAAAATAAATAGTAATAAACGGCATTATGCAGCTGTGTAAGCAGTAGATGCACAGTGCGACTGCCAGGCATCTCTGTCAGATGCCAACTGGCAATTCTCATGCAGAGACATACCAGTCCACGAAATGATATTGTCAGCAAAGGAAATCTTCGGACGACCACGCTTTCTCTTACCATCCACGACACCAAACATCACGTCACGTACAAGCTCGCAGCCAGATGGGCGGCATGTGTGCCCGAAATAGGTCAGTTTGCGTATCTTGACCCTGGCTAGCAGCTGTCTCTGTACTCCCAACTCCACCAGGATACTGTCATTTGTGCGCTTCTCCATCCAGGATACTCTGAGCAGACGTCGGTAGCACCACATTTCTGCTGCTGATGATGAATATGTAGCATGTTGTGAACCTTGTGAGCGCACCTCCATGTTCTCTACCCTGCAGTGGCGTGACGATTTCCTGGTGGAGTACTGGGGCGAGGGAACGCCGTGCATGGGCACTATTCACGCCACACCACCGGAGCAAGTCTTCCTGCACGGTGAGATTGTCTGCAGTGAACATGATACAGTTACACTGAGTTGTGCTCGGTGAACTCTGACCAAGAGTGCATGTCTGGTGCCCTCAACGTGCGTGCCCTGGAAGTGGCACGAATGCAGCTGGACGTACACATGTGCAAATACAATGATGTACTTGTAATCGGAACTGGTCCAAGGTGTCAGCTTTGCACTTCGGGTCGGATTTCACCGAGCATAACTGTACTTCTCCAGCTTGGTTACTACTGTGGTGTTGAACAATGTTATTCAGCGGGATGCCAGAAGAAATGCACTGCTAAAAGACAGTAAAGGTCCAAAGTATTTGTCACATGCATGTGTCTCAATGTCTTTGGAATTGCAACACTTTCCTCGCTCACTTTGCAGTCTTGACCACGGTGGGGCAATGCCGCATGGGCAGATTTAGTGAACTCCAACATAAGTTACATGCACTGCATAGCCAAAACGTTTCACAAGAAATGACCATTCCTAACTCACATCATTTCTGTGTAACACTCCATACACAACACGGGGGTCTCGGCACAGACTCTCGCACATGTCCCATGAGCCATGGTGGCACCCACGTACTCTGCACAAGTTTGAAGCATTGAAAGGTGAATGCGGCCCTCTTCTTTTGTCTTGAAACATTATAACTTATATCCAATTATCCATGCATTCCAGCAAGTCTTACACACCGGGGTCTCCAAGTCGTTGCGGAATATGCTGCCATTCCAAGGTTTGAGCTCTTTTTTTGCCTCTATATACTCCCAGATTGTCACAACAATACATTTGTGAACCTACGCACACTCTCGGAATCAGATGACAGCAGCTACATTCTTGTTTTCCCCAATGGTAAGTCAGCATACACGCACACTCTCTCCTTGCAGGAAACAATGTCAAGCAGCTACCCAACGCTGCACGTTCAGCAGGTTGGTTTGAGGATGTGTTCCATTCATGATATTATCAATCTGTTCTGGCTGTATTCAAGTCAGGAGAAAGTCTCCAATTGTTAGTCCAACATGCCTGTGGAGCTACACTAACAGCTGGTGCTGTGAGAGGGAGTGGCGGAGGAATAGTAGAAAAAGACAGAGAGACATACATACATACATACATACATACATACATACATACATACAGAGAGAGAGAGAGAGAGAGAGAGAGAGAGAGAGAGAGAGAGAAGAGAGAGAGAGAGAGAGAGAGAGAGAGAGAGAGAGAGAGAGAGAGAGCGAGAGAGAGCAGAGCGAGAGAGAGAGAGAGAGAGAGAGAGAGAGAGAGAGAGAGAGCAGAGAGAGCGAGAGAGAGAGAGAGAGAGAGAGAGAGAGGAGAGAGAGAGAGAGAGAGAGAGAGAGAGAGAGAGAGAGAGAGAGAGAGAGAGAGAGAGAGAGGAGCGGGAGAATATAGCAGATTCAGTAGTGTCTATTTCAGTACAAGATTAATAAAGTTACTCGTAGGCTCGTAGTTGAATGCAAGTTATTGGTGAAATGTGATAGGAGCGGGGCGAGGCTGTTTCAGAGGGAGATCTGATTATGACTGTTCATGTTGTTTTCTATGTGTACCTCATGGCAGATGATGCACCCATGGACATCAGTGCAGTGAACTACAGGAATACTATGACCTGACAGAGGTACAGCACTGCTGAGCACACTGTACAGTAGTGATAGGAACATAGCTTTTCTTGTTGTTGGCTATGCACAGCTCCATCACAATGCGCTGATTCATTCAGCACTATGCATTCCCGGACGGTGGAACTGGCCCGGTTTGTCAAGCCATGACCGGACCGACTTTTTGACCGCCAACACGTACATGCATTCAGTGCCAAGGAGGTCATGTGTCAGTGCACCGTCATATCATACACAAAATCTGAAAGCAATGGTACATGGCTCTCAACGATGTGCTACTGCCTGTTTGGTGGCATGTGATGCATGTGTATTATTGTCTGGCCGTGGGGTCATGGCGCGATCTGGGTGTGTGTGTGCGCGCGCGCGCGCGCGCGTGTGTGTGTGTGTGTGTGTGTGTGTGTGTGTGTGTGTGTGTGCGTGTGTGTGTGTTTACTGCATATTGCAATCCATAGGATACCTGGCAGATGAAGAACACGTTCAAACAACTGACACCGGCAAAGCACAGTGCATACCAGGTGAGACCCTGTCCCTCAACACATTCCACTGTACGAGTGACTGCCATTTTTACTCATGGCTGTGTTCCATGTGAATACAGTTCAGTTGCAAGTGCATTGGCAAATACAATACAATTAACATGCTAACAGTAAACCAGAGAGGGCGGCAAGACAAGAACATGCATATGGGTCGTAAAGAGGAGTGCCTGCCTCGACTCCCTCATTTCCAATAATATTATTGAAGGAGGCTTTTTTTCGGATTCTTGGGACACTCCTCTCTCAGCGTATCCTATGCCCATGGAAGGACTAACAGAATAACTGATATCAACTTTCTGCTCGTGTAACTTTGTGAGTTGACACCAGTTGCGCTCATTAATTTAATTGTGTCGAGCTAAATGCATGCCGAACGAACCTCAATTGATGATGTGTTATCCACCGCACTGCCAGGCTCGGTAGAACGACGGTGCTATGTTCCTCTGTTGTGTTCATTGCTAATCAGGCTCGTCTGGAGCAGTACATGAAGTGCTCTGGCCAGACCACCTGCAATCTAAAGCCAATCTGAGTGTTGGACAGGGAGGGACCAGGCACACTAACATGGCACTGTGTTCCTCTATCCCGCCAGCCTTCTCAGTCTTCAACGTTTTCAACTTTTCCGCGAGCAAAGAATGCATTTTATTTTTCTTCGACTTGGCTAGAATTCTTGGCGTGCACAGGAGCATAAATAATTTGCATTTGTGCCGTGTATGAATGCTGCAGGTCAGCATTTGCATACTATAATCATGAAGTCTCGAATGTTTCAATTTCCCCCATTGCTCAATTATCCCTGTTTCAAATCAACAAACCAGGGAGTACGAAGACTGGCTCTTAGTACTCTCTACAACAAACAATCTCCCCGAGGTGACTACAGTCATTACACCGTATCAAGATTATTTTAAAATTATGGAAGTTCTGCTGCAAGTGGAGCGTAGAGAAAACACATAAAGCCGGTGTTAGTGTCTCCGGCTTAGCGGTATCGTGTTCTGGGCCAGATTTCTACCGGGAGATGAGGATCTCTACAGAGTGGCACATGCGAAGAAACTGCATGCGTATCTCGTGCATACGATATCACTCAAATGTGGCAGCAAGCTGTCATAGCACTAAGTCCAAACATGGGTGAAATCCCAGCCTGTTTGTTCTTCGGCGCCTGACAGTACTGTACACTTAACTCGCATCAGCACACCAGTCATGCTGCACTGACGTCACACAAGCGCACACACCAGTCATGCTGCACTGACGTCACACCAGCGCACACACCAGTCATGCTGCACTGACGTCACACCAGCGCACACACCAGTCATGCTGCACTGACGTCACACCAGCGCACACACCAGTCATGCTGCACTGACGTCACACCAGCGCACACACCAGTCACTTTCGGGCACCACTGCACCGTGAGGACGCCACTGCATTTTCCCAAGAGCTACGGCGAGAAGTGTTGGTGTCCGGCAACAGCAACAATCCGCACGTCTACATTTAAATAAAACTTTTTTTGTGAAGCAGATATTCCAGTTTGCAAAAAAAACAAGAATAACGATTAGTATTAAATAGTGAGTTTTGTGCGGTGGACAGTAGTAACACAATGTGGCGTGTTTTTTCTTCTTCTAGAGTACGGAGCGGAAAACTGAGAAATAAAGGAGACTTTTCTTGTATAGTATGATGTCATGACACATGGGGTTTCTGAATAGGCAGCAGGAATTATAAAAGTGAACAAGCTTCCCGTGATACATGATTTGGATTATCAATATTTCCAAATAACTGTCCAGCAGGCCAAAACAGGGTGTTGTTCTTTTTCTTCGAGCATCAGGCGTAGATGCGTGATTTCCTCTTCTTCTTTTTTTTTGGCAAATTTACACCAGGAAACGGTAGAAGAGTGTTCTACACAATAATAGTAATAGAGCTATGGGATATTCTAGACTAAAAGGAGTTCTGAGGCCAGCCTCTTGTTAGAGCTCATCATGCAACATCATCAGTGTCAGTGTTCTGTAGGAATACTGCTACTCACTGCTACCGGGTGCTTGAGC
>NW_027044480.1:0-2000 GCF_964019385.1 Sycon ciliatum | reverse complement strand
TTCACATGCGATTGAAAGAGGTACTGAGAGAGTGGCATGGGCATGCACATGTACACATGCATGCGTGCACACACGCACACACACACACACACACATGCGTGCACACACACACACACACACACACACCACACTATTCTCAAACCACCCTTCTGAAGGACAGGTGGGTTTGTGTGGGGATAAGGCTTTTTGTCAGGTTTACGCCACATTTTCTTTCTTCAGAAATCTGCCCCAGAGGAGAAGATTCTGACTGGGCACAAATACCCATATTAGTTTATGATGCTGTGTAATTTTGGTAATGACCTCTCTCTCTCTCTCTCTCTCTCTCTCTCTCTCTCTCTCTCTCTCTCTCTCTCTCTCTCTCTCTCTCTCTCTCTCTCTCTCTCTCTCTCTCTCTCTCTCTCTCTCTCTCTCTCTCTCTCTCTCTCTCTCTCTCTCTCTCTCTCTCTCTCTCTCTCTCTCTCTCTCTCTCTCTCTCTCTCTCTCTCTCTCTCTCTCTCTCTCTCTCTCTCTCTCTCTCTCTCTCTCTCTCTCTCTCTCTCTCTGATTACCTTCTTGTCACAGACAACCCCGTTCTCCGCGTCCCCGTGTGACGAAGTTGACGCAGCGGCGGCAGTAGCCTCCGCGTCTCGCTTGCACGGAGAGCGCACTCACTACGAAGTGGACTCGCTGGAGATAGTCGACGAAGACCGGACGCCTCACTCATCACTCAGTGATGTCATAGGTGGCTCAACCTCTGGTGCTGGCGCTGGTGGTCCAAGCCACTCCGGTTCAACATCGCCATCTCCTGCTGGACAAACCACTGCCGCTGGTCAATCGGACAAGCGGCTTGTCAATCGGACAAGCGGCTTGATTTAAGTGTTCCGACGTCGGGTGCTGTCAAGTAAGGGGCTGTGCATTTGCAGTGTGTTTCCACTGCTGGGAGATGGATCTGTATTCTGTAGTATGAAATGTCTGCGCATGGGTATACAGTAAACGCTGCCTTAAGGGCGCGTTCAGACTACCGTGAACCCCGTCAAACCGTGAAAGGCGATAAACCGTGAAGGACATTCACACTACCGATAAACTAACGTTACCGGTGCGTAAGTTTTGCAGCTCTCACCGCGGCACTGAGACGGGATTTTCCCTTTTTCCCCAGCCTGAGCACTCTTTTTACTTTCGGAAAAGTTTTACTGCCGTAAAGTAAAACTTGTCCGCCCGTAACGTGCCAGTAACGTCACGTGATCAAATTACCTTGGAAACTTTCCCATTCCGTCACTTTTTATCGGTAGTCTGAACGCGCCCTAACCGGACGCCCTTGGTGCGGCGGAAACTGTCCCGACATGACAGGATTCCGCTCGATCATGATGATGAGATGCACGTTCGATCCACTGCATTTTTTGTGCATGACAATTTGTCCGGTCAATACAGGATTCCACTCGGTGCAGGGTCCGGCAAACACAGGTTTTACTGTGCCAGTGCATGCTGCGAGTGTACACTTCTCCTGTGCATGCTGTCTTGAGCTGTTTGTGGAATGTGTCTGTGCTGATTGTGTCCCCGTGCACGTTCAGACGGGCCAGGTCCATGGACGACGTGTCCTGCAGCGGTGATTTGTCTGACAGTGACGAACACGACGGCCCGGTCGGTGAGTGAGAACGGACGTGCGTGTGTGTGTGTGTGCACGTGTGTGTGTGTGTGTGCATGTGTGTGTGTACATGTGTTTGTGTGTACACATGTGTACATGTGTACGTGTGTGTATCTGTTTTTGTATGTGAACGTATGTGTACATGCAGGGAATAATCTGCTTTTAATTTCTTGTACAACAATTTTGCTATGCAAATCAAACTTGAATAGCGATTCAAAAATGTTGGTTAGCCATATTCATCAACACTTGACAACATTGTCCTTCTGCAGAGCTGATCAGAGTGCAAACTCGGACCACAATTACGCTGTAGCACCTTAGTTGCAAACCTAGCTTGGTGCCACGATGCATAGCTCAGCACTTTCGAAGTTTCGTGCATGTT